>NC_090195.1:6777299-7092299 GCF_024679245.1 Pseudorasbora parva
AAAATTAGAACACGTTCGAGTGTACACACACCGGCGGCAGCATTCAGCGCCTGTTCCCAGCCATTCGGGAAGTTGTTTAAAATCCTGCTGCACCACAGAGCGCTTTCGGGCAGCTCATCTGTCAGTCAATTCAAAATTGAGCTCGCGTGTATATAATGTGCGGGTCAGGTGTCGGTGTGAGTGAGATCCTGAGGCGCGCGGGGCTGAGCTTAGCGCTTTAGGCAATCGGCTTCAGAATGTGCATGTAGACGCATATTTTTACGGTATTTTTTTAGGTTTATTTATCAAAATGTTATTTTATATATTTGTGTGATGTTCTGAATTTCGATCGCGGCTTAACATGTTATGAGAAAACTGTTTATTAATGTTTATCCACCACATTACCTTTTAGGCTATTTAAACCTAAATAAGAAAGCCATTGTCAGTTCGTCTGTCAGTTGGCAGGCAGTTTTGGTCGCGTTATTAAAAGTTGTTGCTGTGTGCAGTGTGTAAAGGAAAATAAAAATAGTTTTACCCTTCTGCTGACAGTGTTGTGCCCCTCCCAACCCATTCACACACACAGATGATTCGACTATCAGTCGACCATAGAGAGATTCGACAATTCTGATTCGATTGTCTTAATTTCTTAGTCGAGGACAGCCCTAATATATATATATATATAAATGTTGTTGGTTTTTGTTGGTTTAACTTAAAAAAGTAAGTAACCTGGTTGCCTTAAAATTTTGAGTTTATTGAAATAAAAAATTTGAGTTGATACAATGAAGGAAATTTGTTTAATAAATAGAAACTCAAAATATTATTGTATCTGAACCACATTAAAAATGTGATAAATCATGAAAATAGCACTATTTGGCATGTTTCACTGCGTCATCAGATATAAAACACACACAATTACCCAATATGCTTACAAAATCTTTTAATAATATTTTAATAAAGGTTGTCGAATCTCAAAAAATGTTCATTGTATTAACTCAAAATTTTAATTTCAATGAACTCAAAATTTTAAGGCAACCAGGAATTTTTTTTCTGCAAATTTTTTTAACAGTGTATATATATATATGGAATAGTCACCCAAACATTTAGGAAAATTGTCATCTTCACCCTTTATTCAAATATTATTAAAAATGTATTATTTTGTAAGCATATCCCGTAATTGTGCTTGGAGTGAATTGTTTAATTTGTGATCATTTTTACATAATTTTTGGCCGGGCTATCATACAAATTATGAACACTGTAATACGGTTCTTCGATGGGAAGGAAGGAGGTGGAACCGGCGAACGTTCAACAACATTTATTCAACATAAATAAACAAAACAAAAGTAAAACCGCACAAGATAAACACACAAAATAAAACGTGGGCAGCCCCTCACGGACGACTGCCCACTAACACATAAACAAAACTAAACATAATCTCCAGGCCTGGTCCTCTCTCGTCTTCCGCAGCCCTTGTTCCTCCTTTTATGCTCCCGTCACATGGCCGCGAGACGAGACCGGTGTGCCACGCAGCTTGTACTCGTCAACATTAATCACCGGCCTGCTCTCGCGGTCCCTCGCCCCGCTGCCTGTCACACCACATACCCCCATCGCCCCTCGCAGGCCGGGGGGCACTCCCGAGACTGCGCTCTACCCCTCCCCCCTCTCCCGGGGGGGCCGATCACGGCGGCCGCGGCACCTGGGGGTAAGGACAGAGAGGCGAGAGAAATGTAGACGGGAGCACGAGGAGCCCGCGGACGAGAGAGGGGAGAGAGGGAAAAAAGAAAGAAAGAGAAGAAAAAAAAATTCTGGTCCGGTTCCCAGACACACTGCCGTTCGGCCCTCCGCCCGCCGAGAGGCTCTTCCTCGCGGTGCTGTGCGATGGCACTGGACGCCTGGTGTACAGCTCGATCCTCCTCCGCCCCCTGGCGGCCGGCGGTGACTCCTCCTTCTGAGGGACCCGGCAGCGAGCCCCGCGCTCCCTGCTCCTCCCCTATCAGGCGGATGGCAGCAGGCTCCGGCTCACGGCAAGCGCGGCGACTCCTCCGCTCCCTCTCGGACTGCAGCCACCCCACCTCGACCCAGAGGCACGGCAGCGAGGTCTCTGTCCCACCTTTCTCGCTCCAGCATGATCGCCTCGGGCAGCCCTCGTGGCCCTCATATGTTGTAGTCATTTATGCATGAAATACATTTTTATTTTAAAAAATATCAAATATTATACTTGATGGTTCAATAGAACTTGTATGCAGGTCCTTCTCAAAAAAATGTTGCGTATTGTGATAAAGTTCATTATTTTCCATAATGTAATGATAAAAATTTTACTTTCATATATTTTAGATTCATTGCACACCAACTGAAATATTTCAGGTCTTTTATTGTTTTAATACTGATGATTTTGGCATACAGCTCATGAAAACCCAAAATTCATATCTAAAAAAATTAGCATATTTCATCCGACCAATAAAAGAAAAGTGTTTTAATACAAAAAAAGTCAACCCTTAAATAATTATGTTCAGTTATGCACTCAATACTTGGTCGGGAATCCTTTTGCAGAAATGTCTGCTTCAATGCGGCGTGGCATGGAGGCGATCAGCCTGTGGCACTGCTGAGGTGTTATGGAGGCCCCAGGATGCTTCGATAGCGGCCTTAAGCTCATCCAGAGTGTTGGGTCTTGCGTCTCTCAACTTTCTCTTCACAATAACCCACAGATTCTCTATGGGGTTCAGGTCAGGAGAGTTGGCAGGCCAATTTAGCACAGTAATACCATGGTTTTAATACTGATGATTTTGGCATACAGCTCATGAAAACCCAAAATCTCAAAAAATTAGCATATCATGAAAAGGTTCTCTTAACCTAATCATCTGAATCAACTAATTAACTATAAACACCTGCAAAAGATTCCTGAGGCTTTTAAAAACTCCCAGCCCCATTATTAAAAAACGCAATCATGGGTAAGACTGCCGACCCGACTGCTGTCCAGAAGGCCATCATTGACACCCTCAAGCAGGGCCGGCGTTTGCTATAGGCGAGCTAGGCGGTCGCCTAGGGCGACAATTGTGTTAGGGGCGCGAGCGCGCTCCAGTGCCGCCCATTACTTCCCAATCCCATTAATCGGAACAAGCTAAATACAACATAATGTTCATGAAACATAATCATCATAGGGCGCCCCCTCAGCCACACGTTTAATTACTTATCAACCTGATTATTGGATTGAATTGATGGTGATTATTGATTATTAGTTCAGGCGTTAGGTCAGGCAAGTGCTCATCTTGCGCGTTCATCAAAAATGAGGCGCCTAAACCCCGTGGATGCACAGGGACGGAAAAAGAGAAAAAGAGAAAGGAAGAAAATCGAAAGAAAGCCCAGTATAGAGGTTAGTCTTCTTATCTCAGCCAATAAGATGTCAAACAAATCAAAAAATTACTTAGTATCAATCTTATCAACTAATATATTTTTTTATAAATATTATTAATATTGTCACTAAGCTATCACTTGCTAGTTTTCTACATAATTACTATACGTATTGCAAACATAACTTCACTGACAATAATCTACAATAACCTACATGGATGTCATTTAAATATCAAAAGTCCAGTTCGTTATGAATATGGATAACGTATGCACGTTAGTTATAAAAAGTACAAACGCTCTCTACGTGGGCGTCGGAAATAAATAAATACGGCCTCTCGTTTTTTTTTTTTTTTACTGGAGCAGTCTAACGATAGATACCATATTATTTACATTAAACACAAATATGCTGGGTTCATCAAATTCTTTACAGTGGCTGTGGTGTAGTGGTAAGACGCACGGCATAAAGATTTGATGCAGATCAATCAGAGGTTCGATCCTGCCTTTTACCACACTCGCTCTATTCCCTTTTCCCATCACATATCAGATCGGAAAGGCATTTATTTTCAATAAAAAGTGAGAAAATGTTTGAAAAGTGGAAATAAAGCGTCGAACGTGTTTAATAATAAGTGCTTCTCGGTTAGGGGTAGGCATAGGAAAACAGACGTGCTGAATTAGAATAGAGACGATAAAAGTGAGTGGGGTGGGGTGGGGGGCGCAAAACTCCATCTCGCCTAGGGCAACCAAAGAGCTAGAGCCGGCCCTGCCCTCAAGTGAGAGGGTAAGACACAGAAAGGAATTTTCGAAGCATCCTGGGCCTCCAGAACACCTCAGCAGTGCCACAGGCTGATCGCCTCCATGCCACGCCGCATTGAAGCAGACATTTCTGCAAAAGGATTCCCGACCAAATATTGAGTGCATAACTGAACAATTATTTGAAGGTTGACTTTTTTTTGCCAAAATCATCAGTATTAAAACAATAAAAGACCTGAAATATTTCAGTTGGTGTGCAATGAATCTAAAATATATGAAAGTTTAATTTTTATCATTACATTATGGAAAATAATAAACTTTATCACAATATGCTAATTTAAAAACGGACCTCTTATTATATATGCAAATAAACTTATATATTCATTTTAATATTAATTATACTGTTTGCATGGTATTTGTATGACTACTACAGAAATGTAAAAAGTCATATAAACAACAGATTCAAATTTACATTTTTAATAAATGTGTTTTGTAACTGAAATATAAAAGATTGTTTGGTTAATCCAGGGCTACAAATCAGGCAGTTGGACAAACTTAATTTTCTGAGTTATCAACTTAAAATGTGTGTATGTTACAAAATAAGTTAATTTAACTCAATACAATTAGTTGTTTGAGCATAATGTCATTTGAAGTTGTCATAACACAACAAAAACTAATGCAAACAGTTTCTGTAGCCAACATTAGTTTACATTTTTGTTGTTGTTGATATATTAGCAGGTTTAGTGCACTTCATCAGATCAACACAAATCCTTCATGGAAAGACTCATATAAATGCAAAGGGGTTTTGTGATGATCTTTCCTCTCTCTTAGAATGCGTTTCCGTCTTAGAAGGCTTCAGCACTCTGAACCCATCCTGATTAACCAAGTCCATGATCAAAAATTCACTCTGGGCGTAGGAGACGGATGGGGACGGCTCCTACTCCTCTGTAGGCTCACATTTGAAATTCAGTCTTTTCTTCTTCTCATCTCCGTCTTTTCTCTCTGAACCGTATCAATGAAAGAAAACATAATAGGACAAGGATAAAGACGCCCACAGCCAGACACATCTCCTCGCTTCCCAGTTAATGTAAAACCAGACTAATGAAAGTTCATTTATCATCACAGCTGGTTCTGTCTCCCCCTGCTTCTAATTTAATCAGTTGCTCTTTTATCTGTGTCTTGTCTCTTTTATGAGTACAGAGCCATGCAGTGAGTGACCTTTGAAGATACGCAGATCAGGGGGAACCCTTCACCAGTAGAACCACAGGGTTCTTCCCATGGGAAGCTGACACTTCAGCTTTCATCTCCAGCATCTCTTCGGTAAGACTTAGCCGTTGCGTATGGTGCGCTCTGTCTGTCTCCGTCTAACCTTGTTACTGTGTTAGAGTCTAATATGTTCATTTTAATTGGTTCTGATTGAATATATCAAACATATCATTGTATCAAACGTCTTTATTAGTGCCTTTGATAACTTAAAGGGGTCATGAACTGGATTTTTTAAAATTATTTTACAGTTTCCTGAGGTGCACTTGTAATGTTAATGTGATTTTTACATAAAAAGTGTCAGAATTTAGAAATGAATGGCTGCTTTCTACCCTGATTTAGCCTCTGATTTAAACACTGTTTAAAGGGGCGTGTCTGCTGTGAGACTTGTGTTAACGCCCACTGCTGTGATTGGTGGACATATTTGCATATGAAATAAGTATTACATGTGGAACCCTCTCGAGTACTTTTACTAAACTTTTACTATTACAGCTGTCGAAACTAACGAATCTTAAAAAATGTTGTGTTTATTGCATTATATTGATATAGAAAGACGGTTCACTCCTATTATTTATGAATGGGCGAAAATGCAACATAAGCTGATCATCCGTCGTTGCGGTGTGTTCCACACATCCGCTTTAGTCTGGCTCATGTCAAAAAACTAGCGGCGACGAAAGCTGCTGTGACCTTTGAACAATTCAAAAGGACTACAGGTGACGGATATCTAGCATATCTTAGCCGCTGCGTATAGTGCACACTGCAAAAAATAAAATGACGACCCAACATTATTTTATATTACATTCTTTGCTCGCTTTCATCACTCACTTATTCTCGTGCACTAGACTGAACAGCCAATCAGAGTTCTTTCTAACTGACAGCCTGACCGTCAGCTTGGTGCGTCACGGCCCTTACATATTGTGTTGCAGTTTTGCTTATTCATAAGTTATATGAGTGATCTTTCTATACCTATAGTCTTTTTTTTACAATGTTATCCAAAAGTAGCAACATACTTTGAGATTTGTCTTCAGTTGGATATCAATCTTTGCTCACACAGGTTTATGCATTACATATTTATATTCACTGCATTGAATACATATTCTTATTCAATATGTTCTTTGATGTTCAGCATTATGGATCTGACTGATTCAGATTCAGATGTGCGCATGAAGAAAATTCTAAGGCCGACTTTTAGGATTTCAAGGACTTCTGTGGTGCATTGTACATTTTGAAGGATGTAGAAACACGTCTATGATATATTCAGTCGTGAAGGGTTTTCATGCTCTTGAATAAATGACGTTACATAACTTCCATGTGGCCTTCAATTTGTCTACATACCCAAATAATATATTATATAACAGATTTTTGAGTGAAATGTAACATTAAATACATTATAAATGTGGAGCTAAATGACAAAATAATAGCAGTCTGTTAAAAGAATTTTATAAAATAATATAAATAAATAATATTTATAAATAAATCTCTAAAATTAGACTTGTTTTTCTGTTCTATTTTTTGGTTTAGAACAATGAAGAAAGAAAATCAGGAGACTATTTTCTCATCTAAAAACCTGTAATATTTTTAAGTAATCAGATGTTCTCATTTGTCATGTACTTGAAAATAGTTACCCTGACACAGCAAAGACCTTTGAGTTAAATTTGTGTTTGCTTTCAAAGCTTGTAAGAAGGATTTTTTCTATAAAAGTATTTTCGAAAACATCTGTCGACGCTTTGATCCACATTCAGATTAAAATGCGCCTGTGTGTGCAGGGCAGAGGCATTTGTTGGTAACTTCTTAAGAAAGATTTTGTCTTTGATCAGTCCGAGCTTGTCCAAGCATCAAAAGAAGGAAGAGGGAAAAAACTGTGTGTGACTCTAAAAGACAGAAGTGAAGTGTTTTTGCCATAATTATGATTGGAAAAAATAATAATAAAATCTCCTGAATGCCTTGCCGTCTAAAGACCACCATGAATGCCAAGAAAGAAAATGACTACTTTTCCATCTCAACTTCTAGCAAGATTGGAAAAATGACAAGAAAAAAGATACCCAAAGACACTCAGTGATTTTCAAGAACGTAGACGGCGGCGGGTTTATGAATGTTGTACGCCTGATGCATTAGCAAGCGGCTCACAATTCAAAGGATGTTTTCAATATCTCATGCTGATATGACAACGAGGAGATTGATGGCTGTTTGAAATGTAGACGCTTGTAGTTTACCATTCAAACTGTGGCAGTATATTAAAACAAATGTCGATAGATATTATTTGAGGGAAAAAATAGCAGAGTTCTTATAAATTCATTTAAATCGTTTTGTTTTAGATCGTTATTGGTGTTCGATATTAAACCATTTATGTTCACTATTATACTGCTTTTCTTGAGTCTGTTTGACTCAAAAAAATATTGTAAAGCGATAGGCTAGTTAGTTAAACTTGTATGTGGTTTACATGCTTGCTGAC
This sequence comes from Pseudorasbora parva, assembly GCF_024679245.1. NCBI lineage: Eukaryota > Metazoa > Chordata > Actinopteri > Cypriniformes > Gobionidae > Pseudorasbora > Pseudorasbora parva. Next base: position 6,785,089 of record NC_090195.1, read on the forward strand.
TTTAATTCCCTCACGGCCCATGCAGAGATGTATTCGATTAGTGAAAGTGCCTCCCATTATAAATTCTTTATTTAGAGGACGTTAAGAGCCAACCGGGACGGCGCGGTTGTGAGTCGAGCCATGAAACTGTAAACAGCAGCTTAAGACAAATGCACTCAAAGGGCACAGACAGAGGTACAAACCCTGACACACCGAGAAAGGCCATTAATCAACACCACACATCCCATTACACCAATGTGATTATTTAAACCTCGTCCTGCCGGGGGAAAACCGCCTTGGCCACAACTCTTTTACAGCTTCCCTGATATCGCTCAAAAAAAAGATGTCTCTCGGCCATTCGTTTTCCAGTTCTGTGCAAAAAGTGGAACAGCAGGGTGGAGAAACCTCAAAATGAACTTCTAAAGATGTAATCTACAGTTAGCAACTATGTTCAGGTAAACCATCGGCCAAAGCTTTGCTCAGCTGTGTCTTTATTGAAGCACTCTTTGCCTTTTGGTTCCCCGCCGGTTTTTCTTATTAGATTTCCGCTTGCGTTTGATTGTGAAATAATAGCAAGGGTCAATAATTGCGCCTGGACACTTTCAGAGGCGGTATGTCATAATAAAATGATGCAAGCTGTGATTAGATTGTCAGAGAGATGGTCAAGGGAAAATCTTGTGCAAACAGCAACCTTAAGTATGTTGGGCACTGTACAACAGGGCTGTGCACCATCCATAAGAGAAAGAAATCAAATTAAAATGGAATGAAATTAATTTAACTGCTGTAAGTGTAGTTTTTCCATAATGTATTTAATTTTTCAGTTTGAAGTATTTTAATATAAACTACAGTACTCTTACATTAGTTGCACAGCTAAATTGCTAAAGGGGTCCTATTATACACTTTTATGAAGTCTTGATTTTGGTTTGGGGTGTACTGGAATATGCTTTCATGCTTGATTGTTCAACAAATATGTTTCATATATTTTACATTATTACAGCACCTCTCTACCTAGTCTGGCTTCTTTAGTGTATTCCATGGGGCGGAGATTAAATATTATTAAATTAGTAACATTGTGACTTCACAAGATCCGGAAAAAAACACATTCAAGTCCAAACTACTCATTTGCTGTATTTTTCGTAAAGTGGATTCTGTTAAAGAAAATATCTCCCTCCCCAACAACCTTGCAGATCTATTTAATGCTATTTAACATCACACTAACTAAAAAAAAAAAAAAAAAAACAGCATAATAGTACCTTTTTAATTATTTTTAATAATATATGTGTGTGTGTGTGTGTGTGTGTGTGTGTGTGTGTGTGTGTGTGTGTGTGTGTGTTTGTGTGTGTGTGTGTGTGTGTGTGTGTAATATTTAAAATATTTTTATATGATATATAATCATATATTTCAAAAAATGCTGTCAAACGAATATCATGATTAATTAACTTAATATATACAGTATGTGTGTACTGTATTTAATTATTATGTATATTTAAATACACTCACATGTTTACTATATTGCCAAAAGTATTGGGACACCCCTCCAAATCATTGAATTCATGTTAATTACTTCCATGGCCACAGATTCTAGGCATGTAGACGCTTCTACAGACATCTGTGAAAGAATGGGTCGCTCTCAGGAGCTCAGTGGATTCAAGTGTGTTGCCGTGAGAAGTTGCCATCTGTGCAAGTCCATTTGTGAAATTTCCTCACCACTAAATATTCCATGGTCAACTGTTAGTGGTATTATAACAAAGTGGAAGCAATTGGGAACAACAGAAACTCAACCACAAAGTGGTAGGCCAGAGCGGGGTCAGCACATGCTGAGGCGCACAGTGCCCAGAAGTGACCAAGTTTCTGTCAATAGCTACAGTGGCCTTCAGATTAGCTCAAGAACAGTGCGTATAGAGCTTCATGAAATGGGTTTCCAAGGCAGAGCATCTGCATCCAAGCCTTACAGATGCAGAGGTGTAAAGCACGCTCTAAAGTCTGGGCTTGGCATTTGCCAGGAGAATGGTATTTGCCTGACTGCATTGTGCCAAATGTAAAGTTTGGTGGAGGGGGGATTACGGTGTGGGGTATTTTTTAGGGGCGGGGTTTTGCCCCTTAGTTCCAGCGAAAGGCATTCTTAATGCTTCAGCACACCAATACATTTTACACAATTTCTTCCTCCCAACTTTGTGGGAAAAGTTTGGGGATGGCCCCTTCCTGTTCCAACATTACTCCTCATAAGTGCACAAAGCAAGGTCCATAAAGACATGGATGAGCAAGTTTGGTGTGGAGGAACTTACTGGCAGGTGTCCCAAACTTTTGGCAAAATAGGGTATTTAAGAAAAAATGTATACTTATGATGGTGTGAATTTCTTATGCAAGTGAATTTTCAGCAAAAAGACATGAATAAAAAGTTCTTCTAAATATATATATTTTGTGTATTGTAAAACATGTCTTTATTGTCGCTTAGGTGAAATAATTCTGACTGACCCCAAAACTTTTGAACGGTAGTGTATAGGCACAATTCATAAAAAAGTTAATATTTTTGTGTATTGCTTATTTGATAGTTTTGTTACAAAAGTTTGTGGACACTGATTAAAGAACACAGAGTGCCTGTTAAATGTCTTTGAATTGCACGTTTGCTTCCTATTATTCCAACTCCACATCATGAGCTGAACAGGGGCCAATTGTTAAATGCTGAATCTTGCCCAACATCGACAAACCCACTGTAATGTTAGACAGTTGATGCTGCAAAATGAGTCCAATGACTCTGGAGGACAGTGAGAGTGCAGTAACCCTAAAATAAAAGTTGCAGCAATGCTTAACTGCCAAATTGACAACGCATTGGTTGGCAGCTCATTAAAAGTCACATCCTTCTTGAAAACCGACATTGGCTGAGGTAAATGTTCCAGTAAGTCAGCTAGACTTCTGCTGAATTGACAGCTTTTTGGAGTATCTTGGTAGAAGAGCGCTGTTACTGGATTTAGTTTCGCCGAAAACATAATGCAGATGGACCGTTTGAATCTTTTGAGGTGGTAATTATGCTAATGATATGCATATATTTAGGTAACATATCAGAGAGATTCTCACTTTGTTTGGTTGATCTGGTTTCATTTGCAGATACATCAGTGTTGATGCATTAATAATAAGATCATATGGGCGTCTTCACCATGATGAGAAGCTGTGCGACTCGCAATTCATCCTTTTGAAAAGCATGGCTCTTTTCAGATCTATTGATGCTCACAGATTCTCTTGTCCTATATGCGGATTTTCACACACTCCCTGTCTTCAGTCAGCCTGAATCCTTTGAGGGGTTTGTGTTGGGTGTGGTGTTGAATATGGATTGCTTATGTTCAGAGTACACTTGAGGATAACAGTGTCTGGCCTACAGTATAACACCTATAATCAGAGCAATGCAGACAGATACAAGTGTCCTCCACAATACAGGGCAATTCAAGATTTGTCATTTTGCGGACACTTTTTATCCAAAGCAATTTGCAATACAGAAATTGCTGAATTCCCTTTGGACAAACTTGGTGCTAGTGTTTCGGTTAAACTATGTCATAACCAGACATGATGCAATTAAAGCAGCAAGTAATTTCTCTGTCCTTACCAGATGCGTGATCAGACACAAGCACAGCCAATCAGAACGTATTTGATGTTAAATGCACAGCTATGTGCAGAAGGATTTTTGGCCATTGATATTTCATTGTAGGCGAAGCTGGCAAGTGTGATGCCACAATGAATAGAAACAAAGCAATGGAGAAACTTACATGTGCAATAAGAATACTGTTTTTTTTGTGTGTGTGTGTGTGTGTGTGTGTGTGTGTGTGTGTGTGTGTGTGTGTGTGTGTGTGTGTGTGTGTGTGTGTGTTTGTGTGTCTGTTTATGTGGTTTATGAGGACACAAATTTGTATAACTACATGGGTATTACACTGGTAAATGTGGTTTATGAGGACATATCAAATGTCCCCATAATTCAAATGGCCTTTAAAACATACTAAATGATGTTTTTTTGAGAAAGTAAAAATGCAGAATGTTTCCTGTGATGGGTAGGTTTAGGGGCAGGGGCAGTGTAGGGGGATAGAAAATACGGTTTGTAGAGTATAAAAACCATTACGCCTATGGAGAGTCCCTGTAAACCACATTGACCAACGTGTGTGTGTGTGTGTGTGTGTGTGTGTGTGTATGTGTGTGTGTGTGTGTGTGTGTGTATGTGTGTGTGTGTGTGTGTGTGTGTGTGTGTGTGTGTGTGTGTGTGTGAGCCTGTTTATGTGGTTTATGAGGACACAAATTTGTATAACTACATGGGTATTACACTGGTATTACACTATAAATGTGGTTTATGAGGACATATCAAATGTCCAATTCAAATGGCCTTAAAAACACACTAAATGGTGTTTTTTTGAGAAAGTAAAAATGCAGAATGTTTCCTGTGATGGGTAGGTTTAGGGGCAGGGGCAGTGTAAGGGGATAGAAAATACGGTTTGTACGGTATAAAAACCATTACGCCTATGGAGAGTCCCTGTAAACCACATTGACCAACGTGTGTGTGTGTGTGTGTGTGTGTGTGTGTGTGTGTGTGTATGTGTGTGTGTGTGTGTGTGTGTGTTTTGAGTTTACGAAACAAAATGTATAATTTCATTGATGTCAGGTTTTAGCAAGCAGCTTCGATGACACTTATTTTTAAAGGGATAGTTCACCCAAAATTCAGGTTCATTCTCGAGTTACGCAGAACGTTTGTGCTTTAGCAAGAAGTAAAATGTATGCTTACCCCCAGGGCATCCAACATGTAGATGTCGTTGTTTCTTCAATAGAACACAAATGAAGATTTTTAACTCCAACCGTTGCTGTGTGCCAGTCATATAATGGGGTGAATGGGTAACAAGTCAATGAGATCAAAACATACAAACAATAAAACATGCTTAGGCAACATGCACAAAAACCCTGCTGCTCCTGACGACACATTGATTTCTTAAGACACAAAACAATCGGTTTTCTGTGAGAAACCCACAAGTTTTATATTTTATTTCTTTACCTCATATCCCGACGAGTCTCATCAAGTTTTTGCCTGCGTGGATCGATGAGGATCTACATAACGTATGTCTATGATCGCGCCAGTTTTTGACCTCACCTAACGGAAGTCACAGCTGATGGGAAAACTTGATGAGACTCTTCAGGATGGTGGCTGGGAAGTGCAAAACAATATTTAAAAGTTTGAAACACTTTTACCAAGCTCAAGATTGTATCATAAAACACAATTACATGGGCAATACACTTTTACCAAGGACCAAATCCTATGTTTTGCATCTTGTTAATTTGTTTTCTTAAATGTAAATTTGTTTCGTCATTGGTAAGAGTGTTTTTCCCATGTAATTGTGTTTTATGATAGGTAAAAATGTTTTCCAAAATGTAAATTTGTTTCACACTTTGTAATGTTGTTTTGCACTTCCCGGCCACCGTAGTACGGTATATGAGGTAAAGAAATAACATAAATACTGTTGGGTTTCTCACAGAAACAGATCGGTTTGTGTCTTAAAGGTCCCGTTCTTCGCGTGTTTTCGATGCTTTGATTATGTTTACAGTGTGCAATATAACATGAGATCATGTTTCGCGTGTAAAAAAAACACAGTATTTTTCACACAATTTACTTATCTGTATACCTCTGTTTCCTCTGTCCTAAAAACGGCCTGATGATTTCCTTGTTTTATGAAGTCCCTCCTTCAGAAACATGTAACGAGTTCTGATTGGGCCAGCGCTTCCCGCGCTGTGATTGGACAGCAGCTTAGCGCACGTTGCCCGGAAAGGTCCCGCCTCTTATCATAACGGGTGGATACGCGCGCTCAATGTTATTGCAAAAATGTCTATATTGCCTTATCAATTTGAGCCGGAATCAGACCCGGAGAATATCGAAGAGGATCGATTACAACCTGCTCAGGAAAGACTTTTGCTGGATGTTTCAGAATGGTAAGCTGTCTATTCAGTAGTTTAAACTGATCATTACAAACACCAACAATCGATGGTGTCTGAATGAATTACTACACTTTTATATGCTACGTTTTTCGGATTAGTTTCAATTACCATCTAACGTTAGTTAACAAAGCTAAACAGCGTTGCACTTTGTGTCATGAGTTACATAAACTATTAAACGGACCAACTTACATAATAAAATACACTTACCGGTTGTGGTCCATAAACAACAGAGGGAACTGCGTCATCTTTTAAGAATAATCTTTCTGCGAATCTGGCATTAAACTGATTGAGATTGAGGAAGCAGTCCTCAGCAAAATGTGCGGCACATAGTTTTAAATTGTGATTATAATTTTCCGGAACCGAGTTAACCATAAACTGTAGCCATTGATCTCTACGTACAGCGTCCGTGGGAAGGCCAAACAAAGGTGATTTGACTCGGGATGAAAATAACAGTGTTTCAATGGCATGGCGACAAACACACTCTACAAAAACAACGCTTCCTATTCTCGACCTGCGAGAGCAAAAGGACCACGCCCCCGAATTTGCGTGTTCTTGTGGGCGGAGGGTTCGTCAACAAAGGTTTTAGTTGCGTCATTACAGCAGGAAGTGCAGAGGTGTAGTCCAAACCGGCCGTTCATTGTAGGCTTTGAAAGGGAACTTCTGTTAAATAAAATATCTCGCTTGGCATTGAACTTTGAGCTTTATAATTTTACAGGTATTATTTATGCTCTAACAGCAACATTACACACTAGCTAAAGAGTTAGTGTGAAAGATGGAATCGTGAAGAACGGGACCTTTAAGAAATCAATGTGTCGTCAGGAGCAGCAGGGTTTTTGTGCACGTTGCCTAAGCATGTTTTATTGTTTGTATGTTTTGATCTCATTGACTTGTTACCTATTCACATGATTATATGACTGGCACACAGCAATGGTTGGAGTTAAAAATCTTCATTTGTGTTCTACTGAAGAAACAAAGACATCTACATGTTGGATTCACTGGGGGTAAGCAGATAAACATCTAATTTTCATTTTTGGGGGACTAACCCTTTAAGTAAATTAATATTAGGGTACATATAGGCAAAGCTATATAAGCATACAGTACTGTTCGAAAGGTTGGGGTCAGTAAGATATTTATGCTTGGGGTGCATTTATTTTCTTTTAAATTTTTATCTACTTTAATTCATTTTTTATGTTATTTATTCCTGTGATCAAAGGTGAATTTTCATCATCATTACTCCTATTGCTAGCCTGACAAGCCAGACCCACATCAAGATGTTTGGTCTGGAAACTCACCATTGACAGCTCAATCCGAGGGGCGGGATAAACGGTTGTCTTTCAAACTCCCTCTGCACGCGATAGGATAGCGCTACAACCAACCAGAGCAACGAAGGTGAAACAGAGCTTGTTGATAGATTAAACATTCGCCGTATCCGGTCGGCAAAACTCAGAACACATCTTCCCTTTTTAAGAATGACTTCAGTGCCGTTCTTTGTTCTTTTCTCAGAGAAAAGCTTAACTCCAAGTCTTCCAGAGTCGCGGTCAAAGCTGATTCGAAAGACTGCCGTTCGCCAGTTTCTGTACTTACTAGACAACAGAAGCACGCAAACGCAACTCAGCCGTCGTCATTATGGCCACGCCCGCCGACTCTATACATGATGTGATTGGCCCGTCCAGATTGAGAGGAATAAATCTAGCTGCCGCTAGGGTGCATCTAGATTTCTAGGCTATCCTATTGCAATAATCCTATAGAAATCATGCTAATATGCTGATTTAGTGCTAAAGAACCATTTCTTACCATCATTGTTGACATTTTTTGGTGTGTGGAAAGAGTTATACATTGCTTTTATACATTGCTTTTCATGATTCTTTAATACACAGAAAATAAAAAAAACCCAGCATAAATAAAAAACTTTTTTAACATTATAAATATTTTTAATGTGACTTTTGATCAGTGTAATTCATCCTTACTGAATAAAATAACACATTTCTTACAAAACTCAGCACAAACTTTTGAACAGTAGTGTGTATGTGTGTGTGCATAGTTTGATCTCCTTTTGGTCACATTAGACTTCAGAGCAATTTTATGTCATATATTAAAAGAGAATTACGCCATGAAGCTCTGCATTATAGATCATCCTGCTAGATTTAAATTCTAGATCAACCTTACATTAAAAATTCAAAGTTCTGATCTCATGAAAAGCGTGAGGCCAGTGAGAGTTTCAGACGAGGGGGATCTTACCTTGAGCATCGGCGTCTAATGCAGCGGTTAGGGCATAAGGCTAAGACATGCATTATTAAACACAGAAGATCCTGATCAAAAGAACCGTTATCCACAGCTGATCCCAGGCCTGTGAGGCAACACAGTTCATTTTAAACCAGAACAGACAGACCACGTTATTAATTAACTTGCAGTACCACTGGGTGCTTTTTTTGTGCTGTTTATTAGCCCGATCTGACGCCCGTAGTCTTGCGGGGCACATCGACGTCTCCCTAGCGAACACGGGCACTGTGCCGATTCTTCACGTGTTGCCGGCAGCCGAGGGGAGGAAATCCACATGAACCTCAGCACGATGATGAAAGGACATTTGATAGTGTATTTGATTCATGTCTGAATGTTCTGACCCTGTAGTGTTTCTCAGGTGGGAGAGAGTGACTCAAATAACATTTATATCTGAAAGTGTCAAATCCTATTTAAAGTGTGAAATCCCATTTCTCAGGCAGGAAGGGAGTTTTCTGTGTTATTTTTAAGTGTTTCGTGAAAGATCCTGATCTGGGCATGGACGCCTCTCAGACATGTCTGTAGGGGAAAAGCTTTTAGACTTTTATATCACAGTGGAGCAGCCTCATAAGACCTGTGTTAATACTTATAACACGACTTCAGTCTCATGAGAATTTAACAACATTACAAGGCATAATGGCATTTTGGGATTGCTTTCCTTGTTATTATTTTTCCTTATAGGCGGTATTGATTATAGTAAGCGGGGAGAGTTGTGTCCCAGGTGCTCTGAAATTAAAGCAGACCGTACCGGATTCTTTTTTAAATTATTTTTAATAAGGGGACAATTTAACAACTCTCAACCATATTTAGTTTTTTTTGTGTGCATATTTGCAGTTCTGGGGATGCTTTAAAGGTTTAGTTCAAACAAAAATTACAAATTCTGACATTAATTACTCACTCTTATGTCATTTTAAACTCTTCGGAAAACATGGGCTAGCATGCATCGTGGTGCTCATGTGAACATCATCGGCACTTTGAAAGCAATGCCCTGTATTTACAACATAAACTGCGAAGGAGACTGACACAGACGAGAAAAAATAGTTGAATAAAGTCATTATTTTTGTTATAAAAAAGTATTCTTGTCACTTTATAACAATAAAGGGTTAGTTCACCCAAAAATACAATTTGTCATTAATGACTCCCGTAAGACATCCATTCATCTTCAGACACAGTTTAAGATATTTCATATTTTAGTCCCAGAGCATAATGCAGTCATTGCCCACTATACTGTCCATGTCCAGAAAGGGAATAAAAACATCATCAGTAGTCCATATGTGACATCAGTTGGTTAGTTAGAATCTCTTGAAGCATCGAAAATACATTTGGGTCCAAAAATAACAAAAACTACGACTTTATTCAGCATTGTCTTCTCTTCCGCGTTTGTTTTTAATCCTCAAATAAAGATTAGAACAGTAAAGAATCAGCATATTGATTGATGATTCGGATTGCGTGTCAAACTGCTGAAATCACGTGACATTGGCGATCCGAATCATGAATCAATCTGCTGATTCATAACCGTTTGAATCTTTATTTGAGGATCAAAAACAAACCCGGGAGAGAAGACAATGCTGAATAAAGTTGTAGTTTTTGTTATTTTTTGACCAAAATGTATTTTCGATGCTTCAAGAGATTCTAATTAACTATCTGATGTCACATATGGACTACTTTGATGATGTTTTTATTCCCTTTCTGGACATGGACAGTATAGTGTGCATACAATTTCATTGAAGGAACAGAAAAGCTCTCGGACTAAATATAAAATATCTTAAACTGTGTTCTGAGGATGAACGGAGGTCTTACGGGTGTGGAACGACATTAGGGTGAGTCATTAATGACATCAATTTCATTTTTGGGTGAACTAACCCTTTAAGAATCCAGTCAACAGCACTCAAAATGTTAGAGGGAACTGTTGGTATCGTCAAATTTTATAATTTTACATATTGGTATCGGTACTATTGACAACACTAGAATTGTGATTCACATTTATTTCTGTAATATGACTTATTTCCAAGTCGAACAGAATATTTAGTGAGAAAAAAGTGATTTTCTCCAATAGGAATTGCTTTGGTTGCAAAAAAAGATGTTCCATACCAGAATGGAGGCTAAAACAATACCTAAATTTAGCTGTTAGTTACATTCAATATATCACGCAGCCTAATTGACATAATTCCATACTAGAGCATATTAAATTCTTATGAGAGATTACAAAGAAAAACATTGTGCACTGATGCATTGTTCATGAATATGAATTAATAATTGTGTAGAATTTTTGTCATTATTCTCTGGAACGTTCTTCTTGCATTCACCCTCCGCCGTAACAGCATTGTCTCTGCCATTACTGTATCTGTGCATCACTGGTTTTTGCTGTTGGTATGGGCCTGAAATTATTCATCTAAAGAGGACAAAAAACATTGACTTGCTAGTGTAACTGTTGAGATTGTTCATCCAGTTGCTCAGTCACAGGCGCTGAGCAATATCAAGAACCGGCGGACTGAATTCATCATGTTTCAATTGGTAGTCAGGAGGCTTCCTGTCATAGTGATTTGTTAAAAGCAGTTCCTGCAAGAATGAACGGATGCTTCAGAAAATCAGAGCGTGAGCCCGGAATACACGCCCCATAAGCCAGCTGCTATCAGTGCAATCTCTGTTATCATTCAACACCTCAGTTTTTTATTATTTTAAAGAGGGCACTGTTTGTTCTGAGCGGGGGAAGTCAGGCAGTGCCATTCCTTCACATTTATTAGGACGTGATAGATCTTTTCCCATGTTCTCCAAGCTTGATTTAAAGACAGCAAAGCAAGTTCCACACAAGGCAGTTTATCAATCCTGGTGCCCTGATTGATGTAAAAGATGTGAGGCACTGATTCTGGGTTGCAAGTCTCTTTAGGGTTGCAAACAGCTGATTTGTTGGAGTTTGAGAAAGCTTTGTTTGAATGTTATAAACTAAAATCAGTCAGTTGAAAAGCCAATTTAATGACTCAAAAGTGTCGCCCAAGTATTCTCTAAGGCCCTGTAAGATATGTTTGCCAGAAAGTATTGTGAAGTTTTGGTTTTTGGTTATTGCTATCTCTGCTCACCGCCTGTTAACTTTAATTATATTAGAATTTCAACTTTACTCATTTTTCTGTTCCTCAGCAGTTCGATATTACTCCATGTACGGCAATTACTGTCACCCATGTGTCGTTTTTTATTAAAGTAATGGTCACAAGCCAAATGAGAACGTTATACCTAATGAAAATGCAACAGTTATGATTATAGAGTGAAATGGAGTTGTTTTAACAAGTAAAGTGAATTGTCTGTTAAGCTGATAAGCTGTCAGTCATTAGGAACACGAGAATGGAATTAATTCTGCTTAGAAAACTCCTCTGAATAGGAAGCAGTTTAATGCAGGAGCTTTATGAGGCCATAGAATAAAATGTCTGATTTAAGCCTTTGTCTCCTTTCATTTCAGTAATTCATCCATAAAATGTAATGGCAACCTTTGAATTTTTATGCTCACTTTATTGGCAGCCACTTAAAGATGTCAGTTTTTTTAAACCGGCAGGTCTAAGAAAATAGAAGATCTAGCCAATTAGATATATCTCGCTGATTCTTCAGATAAAGGTTGAAACTCTGTCACAGTTTTATGTACTAAAAATAGCAGCATTTCCACTTTGAAATGATTCAGTGAACATAATGTTCTTAACATAAATGATCCAGAAATACGTATATATAAATAGGTTTACATGCATCCGTGGTCAAAAACTTTTAAATTTTCTTATAATACACTGAAACTGTTCAGTAAAGCATTCAGTCTCATTAAACCATTTCTTTCTGAGAACTTACTCTGCTCTGATTGGTCAGATGGCCCACTCTTTTGTGATTGGTTTACTATGCTCTGATTGGTCAGATGGTCCAGTCTGTTGCGATTGGTCTATTGCTTACAGTGTGTTGAAAAAGTCCATTACCATTTCTGATTTTCGGCTCTGGATCTTCCTCAACACTTGACACACAGCGACACGGACAGTAACGATGGAGTCAATTTTACCGTATCAATTCGAGCCTGAGTTCTCATCTTTAAAAAGGGCTCTCAGTGATTTCAGGCCGATTTACCCCTTCTGACATTCGAAGAAAAAAGTTGCGTCCAGGGCATTGGTCAATACAAAGTTCAGTTTATCTGGTAATGTCTGGTAACGGTAAAGGCGTTTACAGATCAAGGGATCCATCATAAACCCAGCGTTATGCGACGCCAGGCATGAGACACAAGTGTTTTCTATGTTTTCTAGTTTCAACCCGACGCAGTTTTCATTTTCACGTCCAGTGTCACATTGTTTAAATAGCACAGCATTTGCGTCTCTCTGTTCGCTCATGGGCGTGCTGGTGTAGCTGGTTCAAAAAATATATAAAATGTAATGAACTTCATCAAAACTTAATTTCTTGTGCTTTTATATTTGTTTAAATATGTTCTGGGTCATAATAGTTAAGTGTACATAATTAACTCTAGTGGGAACCATTCAAGCAGAAATCGTTTTGTATAGGGCACATATCGGTGACGCACGTTTCCTTTTGCGATGTGCGAACAGCGCCATCTTTAGACGCACATTTGTTGCAGTTTGGGTCAAATGTGCTCTCTCTCGCTCTTCTAACGAGCGTGCTGGTAAGGACATTTTAAAGTGTGTTAAATTATATCATGAATTTATTTCATGAGATAAAGAATGTTTAAATGTAGTGTAAGGCTGTGATGTTATTAAATTGAATGCAGCAAATTGCATTTTGAATGTTTTACTGAGAAGTGTTTTTGCTTACTAGCTTTTCCGTGCACAGAGTGAAGGGGAGAGACGTATATTCCAAAAATTGATTGTGCTCTATGTATTTCTGCAGGTATGTACGATTGTTTGTTATATGTTGAGAAATGTTTGAAATGAGTTTAATATCAAGTCTGAGTTACATACAAAAAAGAGTGAGGTCTGTTTGCAAAAGTGATGTCATTTATATCAAATGTTTTTATTTTATTTGTTGAAATATGTAACTTTTGAAATTATCATTTAATTAATTTACTGATATGAACAAACTGTGGGGAACTCTTTCATGGCTTACTATATTTTGTGGTTTTAATTCATTTATATTATTATTTTATGTTTTGCAACTTTAATTTGAGTAAATTGGGATCTTTAGACGCACATTTGTTGCAGTTTGGGTCAAATGTGCTCTCTCTCGCTCTTCGAACGAGCTTGCTGCTTTTCCGTGCACAGAGTGAAGGGGAGAGACGTATATTCCAAAAATTGATTGTGCTCTATGTATTTCTGCAGAATAAAGCATCCTGAGACCTCTTCCACACGCATTGTCTTCATTGAGCATAACTACAGTAAACACAACCAGAGTAAAACCGCTACACTGGTCTGAAAGCGAGGTGTGTTCAGGTGCATTGTTGGCGCGTTGCTATTTTGAGGCAACTGAAAAAGCAGTAATTTTTATTATTTTAAGGGTACAAATCTTGTAGTGTGGGCAGGTTTAAGTTTTTAAAGGGCTACTTCAGCGCTGGAAATATGAATCTGTATTTACACTGGGCCATTAATGTAGTAGAAATGTGAAATTATTTTTGAATTTGGTCCCTTCGAGACTGAGAAAAGACAAAATGTATTTTTGTCTCATGGGGATGAAAGACAACAATTCCCAGAATGCTTCGCTGCCCTGTGAGGCCACTCCCAAAGCCACCGCTACTGGATTACTGTGACTGAGTTGGAGGATAGACACTACAATTAACTCTGAACGTGTCTGTTCAATGTGAGTGAGTCGCCGCGTGAGTGTCACAGCACTAACGCTGCAGGAGTCAGATTACATTCACCGTGATGAATGAGCTGATGAGCTCTCGTGATGAGAGCTGAGGTAAACGCGACTGCGCTCGTGGCATACATCCACAGCACGTGTTTAGTCTGGCGCATTTTCAGTTCGTGCCTTTGGAAGCTTAACTTTCATAGAAATTTATTTGAGAAGTTAAAACACTTACATTGCTCAGCATAGTTCCGTTTATATGAATGCCTGAGCTGAGCTGTGAGTGCGATCTCCCATCCCCAATGTGTGGGTTCAAAACATGTGGAAAAAGCTGTAGAAATATCTGCTTGCTGTAGTCTTTAGTGCGTTATAAATGAAATCTATATTATTAGTATTTACCCTTTGGCCAAAAATTCCTCCGCTGACGCAAATATCATCAATTTGCGTCATCGGAGGAATTTTTCCAGAAATAAATGCATAAATCTCTTGTCTCAGGGGGATATAAGGGGGTAAAGCACAATCATATTTACAAGCATACTCCAGGGTTTATTCTAAAACAAAGCCATATTATGCTAATCGCTGAAGTAACCCTTTAAGAAGAAAATCTGTGAAGAATCTTCTTATGTGCGGGATGCAACCAGATTTCGCAATCGGTTAAGATTTAAAGGCCTAGTTTGACAGACAGGGCTTAGATTAAGCCAATATTAGACTTTAGTTCAATTTGGACATTAAAGTAGCTTTTATAAAAATATGACATAGAAAAAAAAAACATTACTGGAGTGCATCTAGAGACAAAACAATGGCAGTCCAGTGGCATATTTTATTATCTGTCAGTGCAAGTTGCTTTCAGTTAAAACAGCACAAACATGCATTTTATTCCAGGACTAGCTTAAGCCTTAAGAAACCGAAGGAAAAACTCCTGTAGTCTGAGCCCAGCTTAAATCCTAGATTTTCAATGTGGATTCAGACGTTTGAACCCCGCTGTATCTGGTGCTTTATCTCATTCTAACACACACACACACACACAATGGTTTTTATACTGTACAAACCGTATTTTCTATCCCCCTACACTGCCCCTGCCCCTAAACCTACCCATCACAGGAAACATTCTGCATTTTTACTTTCTAAAAAAACCTCATCATGTATGATTTATAAACATTTTCAAAAGTGGGGACATGGGTAATGTCCTCATATTTCACCCTGTCCTTGTAATACCTATGTCATACCCATGTCATTATACACATTTGTGTCCTTATATGTCACAAAAACACACACACATACACGCTGTGTTCTCATGCTTTATGGGGACTTTACATAGACATAATGATTTTTGTACTGTATAAACTATATTATGTCCTCTTCACTTAACCTAGCCATCATAGAAAATGTTCTACATTTTCAAAAAACATAATTTCATCTGATTTATATGCTGTTTTTTTCTCATGAGGACCAAAAAGCGTCCCTTTTTGTGGGGATATTTTGTCCTCATAATGTAGGGTTTACCTGGCCCACACACACACTAACAAACATACACACACGCACATTCCCCTGGAGGAAAGAATGCCACTCTTTTAAACAGCTTTGGGAATGAACTAAAAACACTGGACGTTGGTCTTCAGCCTAGCATGCGCACACAAACACACACCTGCGGCCAAATCTTTCCAGATGGAGGGATTTCTGTTAGGATGAAATTAATTAGAGAGTGGGGGGAAATAAGCTGATCTTGTTGGCTCTGGGATTTGGCTTTTGACAACAGGGTGTAATTGTTCAAGGTGCGGAGCTTTGGCTCCTGATGTGTGGTGGACAGGTGTGGGAGAGATAAGGCACGCGTCTCGTGGCGTGATGAGGGCGCAGGCAAGAAATAAATCCAGCTCATTGCTCACCGGAGGATGAATTTAGGGGCGGAGGACAGGTCTTAAAGTCAGCGGCAGCAGGGTGAAGCCAGCACCATATCAGGGCTGTAAAGACACTGAAATTGGGAACCAGGGTCAGACTGATATTTGAAGGTATGATCAGGATATTTGATCTACTGTAAATGTATCACTCGGTGAATATAAGAATCAGAAGAACAGCTGTAGTGAAGTAAAGAAATGTGATTTTCTGGCACACAATACCTGTATACCTGTTGCACGCTGCGCTTTAAAGCACATATTCTTAGAGATGTGAATTATACTTTTTACTAGATCACTGTTAGATCGAACATATTCCTCAAAAATGGAGAGATGCCTAAGCAAACAGTTTCGTATCAGGCTGTGCTGCTGGTCTGAAGAGTTTTGAGTTTCCACTTCCCAGCATGCATTGCAGCATGAATAAATGATGTGGTTTCTGTAATAGGATTATTTTTTTGCAGTTTGCAGACTTATTTATGATGCTGTTGTTGTTTTTGTCGTCACTTATGGTTATTTGTTGTGTGTAGTGATATTTTAACTTGATGTTTGTTGAATTGAGGTTTGCGCGTTGAGGCCCATGCACATCTGATCTAACCATTGCATATTATTATTTTTCAGAATGTTCTCTTTTTTGTACACATGCAGACTTCATGTCATATTAACTCTTTTATGCATGTTTTTTAAATTATTTTATTACATGTAATGTTGCTTTTTGCTTCAAAACAATTTGATTATTTGAGGAATAAGATTGCCCTGATGTGAATTTATTAGCTGTATGAGATCAAACTCAAATTGGTCAAACAAAGTAGTTTTACTGAGGAGCATTATAAAGACAAAAATATTGATGCATCATGTTGCATGTTGAATAACAACAATTCCTAGTTATTTTTGTAGTTGTAAATGTCTCTAATATTGTCCAGAATAATTCCCTGGACTCTTGGTCATATGAGCTTGAATGTGTTATTGAGAGAAGTTCATGGTTATTCATTGCTGTAGTTTCAGTGTTGTGTTCTGGAAAATCATATCTGTTTTCATTATGTTCTGAAACATGATTTTGAGGATGTTTCCCCCAGTCTCAATGCAGAGGCGTGAGGAAGTCTGTCCATCTGTTTTGTAGTCAACACCAGGCACAAACAGTTGAAATGAGGCAATTTTGTACAAATGGAAGTGCTATTAAAGTTGAATTCTCATCTTTAATAGAAAAGTAAAAAAGACAAGAAACACAGCGGGTTGCGCTCAAGTGTGAAATAATTCCCATTTTCGAAGGAAAAAAAAACTTGCCTTCAAAAAAAGTTTATATATATATATTTTATATATATACTGTATATATATATATATACACACAAACTATTAGAGGGTTCTTAAATATATTTGCTTAGTGAAGTGGGATCATATAACAATATCAAGTGAACAATTAATTAACTTGCGTGTGGCTTCATTTCACGCTTTCCTCTGATATGGTTCTCGTTTCCTGTTTGTCCTGAAGAACAGGAGAGATATACTTTGTATAAAAAAAGTGCCTTTTTTCACACATATTTTTCTATTTTCATTTCTCTTTTGAGAATTAGGTTGAAGTTTTAGCAGTCTCAGTTGGATAACAATGCACATAAGCTGTGCTTTTGTCTATAGACTTAAAAGCACATTTTAAGCGATAGAGAGATGAGGCAGAGCCCCCCGATACAAAATGTGTCAAACTGAGCTACATATTAAGAATATAGCCTTCGATATTAATAGAAACGAACTATATTATGTTTAAGAATAAGATACAAGACAGTAGATCAGAACTATGCACATTAGTGTTGTTGCACGTATGACTGTATATCACTTTTCATTGTTAAAATTGAGATTTATTCATTATAATTAAAGGGGGGGTGAAACACTCAGTTTCAGTCAATCTCATGTCAATCTTGAGTACCTATAGAGTAGTATTGCATCCTTCATATCTCCGAAAAGTCTTTCGTTTTATCATATTTATAAAAGAAATATGGGCTGTACCGAGTCTCTCCGGAAAAAACCGAGCGCCTGGAGGCGTATCGTGTGGGCGGAGCTAAAGAATGACGAATGTGCACAAAGCGGTGCCGTCCTCAAGCGTGGAGAAACCCATCTATCTCAGCTAATACAGATAATGATCCACAATCAAATCTGAGGGAGAAATAAATTGAACAGGAGAAACAGCAACATCAGGACGTCCGTCTCTGTGGTATGTAAGTTACTGTATTTAATGGCCTCTCCACATTTCTGTGTGTTTACTCGCAGTGTATGAGGACATGATTCAGTTTATGGACTATTGTATGCGACTAGACCTTAGAAGTAGCAAGCAAAACGGTTTTGCACTTCAGAATACTGTAACGTTATACAGAACAGCAATGGAGTAACCGTTAGCGCATTTGAATGACGAAGCACGCGATCGTGACGTTTACTGATGTTTACTCACGCGACGATAGCCAAAAGCAGAGACATTTGAAGCAGTTTAAGTTTACTCACCGGCTGCTTCCAAAGCAGGACCGAAGCTTTATCGCTGGGACTGCTCCGTCAAAAACACACTTCTTTGGTATGATTTGGTAAAGTCCTGACAGCAGTGGCGTGTAAATCCATTTTGAGACGCAACTGAAACGATGTTGTGAAGCTTCCCGTCATTTCTGCGTTCAAATCGGTTCAAATGCCCGTACAGCCCATACAAGGACCTTCCGCTCTTATTAACGTCAAGTAGACCCATACTCGAAAAAAACTCGCCGAAACTTGTGAGAAACCGGAAGGAGTATTTTTGACACAGAAATACTCCATCAAACGTCCAACATTAGTTTTTGAAACTTTGTCTATGTTTAGGATGGGAATCCAAGTCTTTAACAGTGTAAAAAGCTCAGTATGCATGAAACAGCATTTCACCCCCCCTTTAACAACATGTTGCAATAAAAATCACAATTCATTAGTTGCTTGCAGTTGTTGTAAATCCTTACGACAACTGCAACTGTTATTTGCTATTCACGTTCACACTGTTGCCTTCCTACACCTGCCCCTTACTAGTGTTGGGGAAAGTTATTTTGAAAAGTAATGCATTACAATAGTGCGTTACTGCCTTAAAAAGAAACTAATTGAGTAACTTAGTTACTTTTTAAGCAAATAATGCGTTACATTACTTTTGCTTAACTCTTTTGTAACTATTTATCACCTTTGTTTTTATAACCAAAAAATTCTATTTGTGTGCAAATGTAAAGTCCTCTTCACACCCAAATTGAAATAATAAACCTCAGGCTGAGGTAAAAATGAAAATTCATGCATGTACAGTAGAGGGCGCCGCTCAAACAAACCTTTCAGCTGTTCTGCCATTCTGGATTATGGAGAATAGGATGCAGGAGAAAAAAAGTTTAACTAACTTCACAAATAAAAACAAAAAGTCGAAAGTAATTTTTGCTTTTGGTTTAACTGAATCGTCGAAAGTTAGCAGCAAAACATTGGTCAATAAAGGTAGATTAAATGCATAAAAATACATTATGTTTTATTTAATATTTAATTATTGGATATCTGATTTTATTCATTTTGAGGAGTACTTAATCTTTATTGTGCAAGTGAAATGAATAAATGCTCACATGTAGTCTAAAACTACAATAACATGTTCACACACAACTCTTGATTTTTCTTAATGCGGGGAGAAGAGAGCAGTCAGTCAAAATAAATGCGAAAAAGTAACTTGTGCTACTTAAAAAAAATAAATAAACAACAATATTTTGTTGTAAATTTTAAAAGTAATGCGTTACCCTACTAGTTACATGAAAAAGTAATCTGATTACGTAACTCAAGTTACTTGTAATGCGTAACCCCAACCCTGCCCCTAACCTTAAACACTTTATTATAGAAACACACGTTAGATGCTTTTCTTTCCACTTTTTGAATATTGAATATTGAATATCCGATCTGATATGTGATTGGAAAAGGGAGTAGAGCCATAATGTCCTGCTATGCGCCTTACCCCTTCACCGTTGTAATCATTGACAGTATAGCTTCTTCTGTAATTTTGTCTGTCGGAGTTAGTGTAAATAGTAAATCTGCCAACAGAACAGGCTATTTGCATTTAGTGTAAATTAATATCATAAACGTGTGACTAGTCGACTAATGGCTTAAATGAACGACGACTAGCCAACTAAAATAATCTTAGCACCAATCATGCAGCGTTTCAGACTTTTTTTCAGACTTTCTCCCACCTCCATTTGAAAATAACAAATGGAATTGTTGCCGCCGTCTAGGAACCGACACGTAATGGTGCTTCTCACTGAAGACCATTGATCTTTACAGGCCGGATTTCTGACCTCAAGCCCATTCCTTTGCTCATTTTCGGGAGAAGTTCATCACGCTATCATCCATCCTACTTCCTTATTAACATTATTAAGCTAAGCTAGCGATTAAGCATCATTGATGTGCAAACGCAGTTGTATTGTTTTGTTTTCATCCCTGCGCCGTCAGAAAGTTCGGGAATGAGTTGTTTTTTGCAGTTTATTTTCAATAATTGTCTTTTTGATTGAGGAGGGAGTTTTCAGTACAGTTTAGAACTCAAAGGTTTCCTGCCAACTGCAAGATCTCAAAAAAGATATCGCCTTTCATTTTGTACATTTCATTGACATTTAAATACCCAAATCTCTTAAAGTCTTAGCTTAATTAGCCCTAGAAGTCATATTCTTTGCTCTCCAAAGTTTATTGTTTTAAATGAAGGCTTTGGGAGTGTGTCGTGCGCTTTGATATCCTGTTATAGGCTGAATAAGAGCTTTTTCATGTATTCAACCTGTGATGTGTTCTCATTATAAAATACAATTTGGCTTTGGTGTGCAGAACAGCTTTCAAAACCCTCACAGAAATGTCATTTAGTCACACCACACTGACAATACAGAGCATTTCTGTCATAAAATCTTCTAATTATCTGCTTTTGTCAGCAGGGGTGCAGAAACTATTAGAAAATGTGTGTGGGGGGGCAAAATCATATTTTTCCGACTGCCTTCAAAGTAATGAACGTCCTGAAAAAATATAATTTTACTTGAAAAATAAATGTAGTCTTGCATTTATTCAGATGGAAGACGAGTTAATCACAAATGTTGCCTTAGCCATGCTTCAAAGTCCCTGGAGTCATGTGATCTTTATTCTAAGCCTGTTTTGATGTTCTGTCTATAATCAGTGGATGGCCTGCAGGAAATCTGAGTGGTGTGGGTAGTTCATCAGCCTGCTTGATGTCTGTTGTTTGTCTCCGGTTGTTTGACTGGGAGTGAAGCTATTAGACAATGACTTCTGCACATTTTATGAGCTCATTTCTGCCCATACTAAACACACATTCGGCTCCCAGGATGCTCTGCAGAGAAGGTGGGGGAGTCTGCTGTCAGCGAGCACAGAACTATTATTGCTGTGAACGATAATTCACATTATGTAAGTTTTGGAGGTTTTTTTTCAGTGAAAAATCTGGTTTTGTATGTTTGTGTGTGCGTTAAAATGTGTTAAAAAATGCATGTGTATGCTCGTTTTATTATATTTGGCAGGCTTATAAACTGGATGATTTTTGAAGATGATGATAATAATAATAATAATAATAATACATTTATTTTATATAGCGGCTTTAAAAGTGTATTTCTCAAAGTGCTTTACACGCTCACACAACAACAGAGAAAATCGAAACACTTTAAACACAACAAATAAAATCAATATTCAAATAAAAGCAGTCCTAAAATCGAATGTTTTAAGAAGATGATCAGCATTGTCTGATCAAATGGTGTTGAGTGTGTACGCTTTGCCCTTTGCGTCCATTCTATGGTCATTTTATATGGATAACTGACAATTTCTGCTGAAATTTTTCCAAAATTTAGAAAAAAGGTTTTCATTTAATCATACATAATTAATATATATTATTCTATATATAATATACACATTCAATTAGATGCTTCTCAATGCTTTTATATTATCATTTATGAACATTGTTTCCTTCAGGGTGTGATATTTTGATATTGGTGGGGACAAAACATATAACATAACATACAACATAACATCATATAGCACAACATTGCATATAACAACAACATATAACAACATAACATACCAACACATAACAACATAACACAACACAACACAACACAACACAACACAACACAACACAACACAACACAACACAACACAACACAACACAACACAACACAACACAACACAACACAACACAACACAACACAACACAACACAACACAACACAACACAACACAACACAACACAACACAACACAACACAACACAACACAACACAACATAACATAACTTATTACATGGCTCTGTGACATACTTGATTCTGATGCTCATCCGCGGTACTACTTCTATGCTTAACGCTGGGTGCAATGGGTGTAAACAGCCGTGGGTTACAATGGAAGACTTCAAGGCAGGCTTCCTTTATAACGTTTTTAATATAGATCTACATTTCAACATAACATAACATAACATAACATAACATAACATAACATAACATAACATAACATAACAAACATAACAACATATAACATATAACATAACATATAACATAACATATTACAACATATAACATAACATATAATATAACATATAACATAACATAACATATAACATAACATAACATAACATAACATAACATAACATAACATATAACATAACATAATATAACATAACATAACATATAACATAACATAACATATAACATAACATATAACATAACATATAATATAACATATAACATAACATATAACATAACATAACATAACATAACATAACATATAATATAACATATAACATAACATATAACATAACATAACATATAATATAGCATATAACATAACATAACATAACATATAACATAACATATAATATAATATAACATAAAATAACATATAATATAATATAACATAACATATAACAACAACACATAACATAACATAACATAACAACATATAACATAACAACATAACATCATCATATAACAAAGCGCAGCACAACATATAGCACAATATAGAAACATAACATATAACAATATATAACAAAACACACTTATCTTACGCGGTTCATAGACAAAAAGCTAACTTAATTACTTTGACTTCTCTGGTCATGTCAATGACCCATTTCAGATGCAAATATAAAAATATTTAAATATCTGTATCAAAATTATTGCTAGGGGCAATTCAGTAGTCACTGGAAATGGGTAGGGACATGTCCCTAGTGGCTCTATTCAATTATATGCCCTTGCAACATGCTTTGATGAATCATTCATAATAAGACCACAAGAATGTGTTTAGAATGTAAACTGGTTCAGTTTTGGTTTAATGTTGATTGTATGATCTCTAAAATAGAGGTGTGTATTTCTGGGTCTGAATATCATCTTCAGATCAGCTACAAAAATGTTCATCATCAACCCCACCTGGGACCAATGGGTCTTATCACCATGGAGATAGATGGATGTGTGGGTGGTGTGATCAGTTTAGTCCTGAACTGCTGAGCAGCTGAAGACACAAACAGGTGGTTTAACATCCTGTATTTCTGGAGGAACTGTGCCTGACACTGTCCTTACAGCCTGTTCCAGCTCTAAATGATGCCTGAAATCTCACAGAAATAGAAGCATACGCAATTAGATCTTCTAGGACCGCTAAAAACATGGATCCTGTGGTTTGGAGCCATGCCTCCTTCAGATAGCCACACCAAAAAAACTGGAGCCTCTTGTTTAAAATCACAAACACGCTGTCCGCTGTCTTTCTACGAGTGGATGTGCTTGCCGTCCACACAAAGACACTTTCATTCCGTTTTAAACCATTGGTGAAAGTGGCAGAAAGTAATATCTCGAATGATATCTCTAGAATTACTCAGTGTGCAAAAATGTTTATTAATATCATATTTTCATATTTTTTTCACCATTAATCTCACCTCTCAGAAGAGATCTTAACAACGTCTCAAACTAAATCAGGTTTCAGACAGTGTGAACTCATTTTTTCATCAAATTTTTCATAAATTTCTCATCCAAGACCAAATTATTTGAGTTACCCATCATTCAATTTAGGAGTGGGCGATATACCGGTAGACAGGATTATCCTGATTTATTAGAAATCAACCGATAGAAATTTTGGACTGTTGTCTCTATAGAGGTTACGCTCAGGTCTCCAAAGCTTATCGTTTGAATGCGTTTTTAAGTCTTGCAGTTTAAAAACAAACTATTAACCGTTCAAGCGCTATAATCAGCAAAAGAGGACCCATTTTGAAAACACACGCACATAAAGCCGCTGCTCATACTGCGCGCGATTACTGAACTTAGCGCCTGTAGATATTTTTGGCTCCTTACCGGGCCTAAACTGTCAAATGCACATGCTAATATGTGTATATGCCTGTCATTTATGACCAGTGTTGGGAACTTTACTTTAAAAAATGTTTTCCAAAAAGTAACTGAGTTAGTAACTGAATTACTCTATAATAAAGGTAACTTGTTACCATGGAAAGTAACTATTCGCTTTACTGTAAAAAAAAAAAAAAAATTGCTATAAGTCATAGAATCTAGATTTTTTTAACCAGTTTTCACAAGCCAGTTGAAATGAGACAAGTGTTTGTACATAACTTTCGATATTTATTGCCAGTGTTGGTCAAGTTACGTGTTACACTTTTTTTAAAATGTTCAAATATGTAAAATAACTTGGATGCCCCCAATATTAAATGAATAAAATAGACACTAAATAGAATAAATTATTATCATAAAACATTGTACACTAATCTACACTATTTTAATGTTGCTGTGGGACAATGTGAGAGACACCTATCAAATTCAATACATTATTGTAAATATCAGTAATATAGTGGAACAATAAAACTATAAATAGATTATTTAGAACTGTAATATTTATTGCACAGACCCCCAACTGGCCATCAAAAAAATCTAAAAATAAATGATGCTCCTTAAGAAAAGTCTACCAAAAATAAAAAATAATTAAAAAAAATATTAGCCTAACTTGCATAGCCTAGACTCTTTGTAGTGGACGTTACAATTCTAAAACTGTCACACAACTTCACAACTGGTAGACATACTGTAGCCTAGGCTCTCTCTCTCTCTCTCTCTCTCTCTCTCTCTCTCTCTCTCTCTCTCTCTCTCTCTCTCTCTCTCTCTCTCTCTCTCTCTCTCTCTCTCTCTCTGTCTGTCTGTCTGTCTGTCTGTCTGTCTGTCTGATCGATCGATCATGATTGCCCAGAAAGAATCCGACTCAACTGCCGACAAGGGCAGAATGTCCTTAACTATACATCTATATATTATTTTGTTAAATTCTGTCTGGGTGATAAGAGTTTGCGGTGGAGAAAAACCTAGTTTTGGTTGCTTAAATGTTGAGGCTCTGTCTCCTCCTTTGGTAATGGAGCTCAGTTTATCCTTTGCATTCACCAAAATACTCTTCTGGGCATAAGTTGCACGTTACATAAACATTCTTACCTTTCACCTCAACGAGGGAAAAGTAGCGCTTATACTTCCAGTTTGTAAAAGCTACGTTTGAAGTTACGGTACGTTACGGAAGTAACGGTAACGGCGTTGTAACGGGGGAAACAGTAATTCGTTTGATTTCTCGTTACTAAAAAAATTAACGCCGGTAGTAACGTTAGTTTATCTATAACACCATTATTCCCATCACTGTTTATGTCTTAAGTGAAGTGAAATGGTTGAGAATGAAAGCGCATGTGTATCAGTACATTAGATCAGAACATTCTCTCTTAAAGTGACGGCAGCCTAATAAACCTGCTGCGTTTTATTGTAGTTTTTAATTTTTATTTCAAGTGCTTGTAACTATTTTTGTTGTTTTATCACTGACTGTTTACTTCTTCAGTGAGCTTTTCTTGTTTTTTTTTCTTGTGTTAATTAGGATAGTATTAGTTTTATGTGATTTTGAAATCGGTGATGATTTATGAAATTTCAATAACGTTTTTATAGTAACTTTATTTAAAGGTGAACTATGTAGTATTTTTGCAGTAAAATATCCAAAAAGCACTAGGCCAGTGTGATTTTGTTCAGTTGAGTACCTACAATATCCCAGATGTTTCCAACTATTTGTAAATTGTGAGAAAATTGCTATTTTAACTAAGGACAGGGACGTTGCAGCATTGCATTTGAGAGAGTCGCCTGTCAATTGCGTCATATCTGCGTTACCCTCGGTTTCGGCTTTTATTTGGCAGGAGCGCTTTATTCTTAGCAGTGTGAACAACTGAACGCACGGAGTAACGTCATAACATCGTTTTAAACACACTTAAATGTATCTAATATGATAAACAGAGCTCCATTACCTCAAAATCATAACCGGAAGAGCGGATCTGTACAGGCGCCCGGCAAATGAGTCCCGTCCCGTCATAATAAAAGTCCCGGTATTCGCAAGGCGGGTATTTGTTTAACAATCGCTCCAGGTCGCTCCAGGTCGCAATCGCTCCAATCGCTCTTGTTTAACAAAGTGCAGCTTTGCTCAGGTCCATAACACTCGGTCCTGCTCTGCTTTAGACTACAGTAACGTTAATAACCGCATGCATGAACGTGATTTCTGCCCGAGTCCTATTTTTCACCGGCTGTGATGAGAAGACCACATCTCCCAAGATGCTGCGCTCACACTTTGCGTCATCAAACTACGCATTTGTTTTGCATAGGCGCCCTCAAGTGGACAAAAGCTGCATAGTGCACCTTTAAAGCCAAAATAACTACATTGTGGTTTCTCCTAAAAAATTCTTTCAAAGTTCCTCAAATTAATCAAGTTTATTGTCAGCGTTTATAGTATATGTACACTTTGATTTCCTCTTTTTTTGTAGCTTGACTGCTTTTGGTCCCCTTTCAGTTGTATAAAAGAGAGCAGTAAATACATTCTGCTAAACGTCTCTTCCGTTTTGAAAGAAAGCCATAAAGGTTTGAAATGACATGAAGGTGAGTAAATGATGAGAGATGATATCCGTTTTTTTTTTTTTTTTTTTGGCAGAACTCTCCTTTAAAATGAGTTATAATGAATAATGAGTGTGTTTGTTCAGTGAATTTTATAGTTAAATTTAGTACGGGGATAAATCTCTTCTTTTATTGTTTGATATACAGTCTTCCTCAGAGTGCATGACAAAGACCCAGTCCTAATCAAATTTGGGATCTTCTCCAAATGACTGAAGTGACCCATGAGTCTAATTTTGGAAATCCTGACATTTTCAGGCGGGCTGAATCCATCAGTGCTCATGGGTAATATGTAGTTGGTGAAATGAGTGTCACCTATAATGCCTCGCCAGGTCTTTGTTCAAGTGAATTTCCATTTCACCTCTTGTAGATGGTAATAAGTCCCAGTCCGAATGGAGATATGCGTTTTCTGCTCATCGGCCAAGCTGAGGGCAGCTGCTCCATCGGGAAATAACCCAACGTCGCTCCCAGTAGTAGTAGAGTTTTCAATTTCCCCAGCTTATAGAGATGTATTGGCCAATGAGTGCTCCTTCGTTCCCCTGTTGAGCCTCAGCCAGGCTCTAATGTGGACTCTCCTTCAAACTGTCACGTTTATACCTGCGTGATAGCAGTGAAACTAATGATTGTATTAGCATAAGTGCCGGTATAGGAGGTCAGCAGTTACCATGTAAAGACGTTGCATGCATGCGGCTCAATGAGGAGAACGCTATGCTAATGTAGACAAATATGTGCCCGCAGCTTGTCAGGATCCCGTTTATCACAATATGTGCCGTTATGTATCACTGAGAGAGACATTCCATATGCTTTCTCCGTTTGGTGCCCAGCTTGCAAAAAAGTTAATTTTAGACTTTGATACACACGATAAATCTTTGTTATTGTAGCTGAAATGTGAGGCATCAGACTCAAATTGGATTTGTGGGGAAATGGAGGGTTTGACGAAACCATGATAATTCCCGCATTGATCGTCTCTCAGTTATAATCCAATTAAAAACAGATTGTCTGGATCTAACCTGGTCTTTCTGCTGCAGCGAGTGTGTCCGCAATCCTCCTCTGACGTCCTTTCTCTGTAATTAGGGATTAAAGGAAAACTCTAATGAAGGAGAAAGGCTCAGAAGTAGCATGTTGGACAACAGCTCAGTACGTACAGAGCTCATTTCCAGTTCAGAACAGGAAATATAGAAAAATAGGGAAATTGGTCCTTGTTCTATTGAAGAGTTGGAGAGCATATACATGCTTATCCCATTTGGGAAGTTGATGGACGCGTGCGAAAATAATACTGTAGAAAAAAAAAGTTTTTTTGACTTGGCCAGTACAATTTTGAGTAATTGTTGAAGTGTCCTTTGAAACACTTTTTACTCAAACAATATAACACTGAATTAAATCATGCTATTGAAGTGCATGTTTGACTGAGAAACATCTCATATCTATGTAACGTGGTACATGAACACAGACCTCAATACTTGGTACACACACAGTGATGGTAACATTCAATGGATCGTTTTTGAGTATGAATGTGTCGTTAAAATAACTCTAAATGTCACAAAATTGCAAGTTACTAAAACTAACAACATAAGCAATGATAAAACAGTGTAAATACAGCTGGAAAACAAAGAAAAAAAATCAACCTCACTAATTATTCAAGCCCCCAGAGCATGATGGGAGCACCAATATCAGAAAAGTTGAGGACGCTGTAAAAAAATATTTTAAAAATAATTTACCTGGTTGCCTTAATTTTTAGTTCACTGAAATTAAAAAAATTGAGTTAATACAATTAACATTTTTGAGAATCGACAACTTTTATTCAAATATTATTCAAATATTTTTTTATTTGTGAGAAGACCCAATGAAACATGCAAAATTGTGCTATTTTCATGATTTATCACATTTTTAATGTGGTTCAGATACAATAATATTTGGAGTTTCTTTTTATTAAACCAATTTCCTTAATTGTATCAGCTAAAATGTTTGATTTCGATAAACTCACAATTTTAAGGCAACTAGGTTACTTACTTTTAAGTTAAACCAACAATATTTTTTACAGTGTAGTTTTACTTAATTTTATAACGTTCATATTAATGCTTTAATTTGTACACGCTTGAATTGATACTCACAGAATTTGCCTTTTCTTTTTTTATTATTCTTACCTGAACTAACTTTTTCATCACATTTGATTTTTCTGCACCACAGAATATTTTTTATCAGTGCATTTCTTAAAATGTACATTGTTTATTAGCTGGCCCCGCTGGGATAGTGTTGAGTTATGTATTGTACCAGTATTATACATGTATTGTGATACCCTGCTGTTAAAAATGGCATGATGCCTAATTACTGATACTTTAAGAATGACAGCGTTTTAAGAGCCGTATTTCCTGTGCTGCGTTGTGTGTGGTGTTCTGCTTCCACTCCCTGCTGGCACACTGTGCGTGCCAAACATTTTGTCCTCTCATCTGAGCTATAGTGTGCATATATCTGCGCAACGCAGCACTGCTTTAAAATATTGACACAGTAGAGCAATAAAGAAACATGCATGAATGAAAAACTGGGACGTGCTTGATATTGAAAAAAGAGTTAACCTAATAAGGCCGTAAAAAATAACTCAAACTTCATATCAGGTGTCTTTGACTACTACTGTCATTTAAATCTTAATTTAAGTCATTTAAAACTTATTGTTGTACAACACAACATGAAAACAATAAATACATTGTACTGTACTTATTTTTTGATGCAAGTACATAGTAGTTAATGACGCCCGTGAAATAACCTCTAAACGTCAGGTTAATGAATGTGATTGATTATATAATTAGTCTACATGATGCTCATGTCAAATAGACATCGAATGATAGTGATTTATCAAACTTTGTTCACCATTGGAGTTTAAGTCATTTGAGGGCAGTAATAACTTTAAATTGGCTTGATCCTTTATCAGTGTTGCAAATCTCTCTATCTTATCTTGTTTAAAGGAATAGTTCACCCAAAAATTTAAATTACCCCACAATGTACTCACCTTCAGGCCATCCTAGGTGTATATGACATTATTCTTTCAGACGAATACAATCTGAGTTATATTAAAAAATACCCTGGGTCTTCCAATCTTTATAATGGCAGTAAAATGAGGAAAAGATTTTAAAGCCCCAAAAAATCCCCCCATCATTAAAGTAATCCATTGTGGTTCCGGTGGGGGTTAATAAAGGCCTTCTGAAGTGAAGCGATGCATTTGTGTCAGAAAAATATCCATATTTATAACTTTATAAACTAAAATAACTAGCTTCTGACAGATGGCCTGCTGCAATTTTTGATGACCAGTCCGAGCTCAATCTTTTAAGATTCTGAGTCTGCTCTGTATTTTCTACTGCTCAAGAGGCGTAATCAACGGGTATTGTTCAAATGACTTTATATGTAGTTGGATAGTCCTTCAATCAATCAGACCAATGATCAATCGCTTCTCTATCCGTCATTGCGTTAAACACACGCCATGTGGATAAACCAATCTGGGATCGGTCGATCTACGACTTTATTCAGCATTGTCTTCTCTTCCGCGTTCCTCAAATAAAGATTCAAATGGTCATGAATCAGCGTATTGATTCATATGTAGTTGGAAAGTCCTTCAATCAATCAGACCAATGATCAATCGCTTCTCTATCCGTCATTGCGTTAAACACACGCCATGTGGATAAACCGATCTGGGATCGGTCCCTGCAAATTTGTAATAGAAGCAGGATAAAAGTATGTACAGGTTTCCAGCCTGAGCTGCAGGGCGAAATCAAATCTCCGGCAGATTGGGCTGGGTTTACCCAATAGGGGACACAAATAATACAGCTAAATTTGTCATTTTAAGTATATGTGTGGCGTTTTGGTGAATTGAAAAATTATCTCATGTCTGTTTTTCATTTTGATGTATTTTTTATCTGGCCGAACACAAAGCCTAGTTGTTTAAATATAAGTTATCATAGGTTCAACACGTTAAACCCCAAAACAAAACCCAACACAGCGCTAGATCTACAATATCAGCCTAATATCAGTTCATACAGGCTTTATCGCCGTGCAGTGGGATCCTCAACAAGCTACCAAACAATAATTGCTAACATATCAGCAGACTCATTAAAAAATACATCAGTTATCAGCATTTTTTGTCATTGTTAAATTATTAATAACTCAGCAGCATTGTCTGTATTAAAGAAAAAAGAATCACTTTCATTTGTTTAATGATGTTAAATAAAATAGCCTTGACAGCCTACTTACTCTGGAGTTCCACAACTTACTCAACTTTCTGTGCTCTCTTGTTTTAGTACCTACACAATTTTATATATATATATATATATATATATATATATATATATATATATATATATATATATATATATATATATATATATATATATATATATATATATATATATATATATATTTACAATACACAATGTGGTTTTTAATGATATTTTAAGGGGGGGATAACCCTCAATTGAGTTGAGTCATGTAACCCCCCTCCCCCCATGTCCCACAATTCATTAAAACTATAAAGCTATGTGTTATTTTGTGAACAGCATTCTGTAAGTGATTTAAATAAGGAATATGATTACATGAATATGCATACTGCTAATGGAATATGCATTTGAACACTTTCCAGAAATGAATTGCTTACTATGATGAGGGTTTATATTACACCATAAGAATCATCATCGCAAATGGGCCAATAATGCAACAGTGTGTGTGTGTGTGTGTGTGTGTGTGTGTGTACAAGTGCACATCAGATGATGGGTATCAGGGCAGATTAAATGTATTCATGCTTCGTTTAGTTTCATTACCCTGACAGTAAAGTTCAACAAACCAGGGAACTTGAATGAGGCGGTGATCGCTGAAACCGTAGCCCATTGCTGGCTGATCAAAAATTTCATTTATTTCATCCCACTCAATTCAGAGTTAATGCCATTAAAAACACATTTAAATGTATTTAAAATGTATTAAAAAAATATATTGTGCCCTAATTACTCCATTTATCAAAGTCAGACTTTCGGATATTTGTTTAAAAAAACCTTTTTGTGAAAGTTAATTAGGTCCAGAGCCGTACAATTTTTCCCCCTAAAAAAATGTAAGGTGTTTGCCCATGCAACCACAATGCTAGGTTTCTGTGTGGTTGCTAAGGCATTGCTATGCGGTCAATAGATGCTCTGTGTTGCAAATACAAATAGCCCACCCACAAGTCTCCATGATTTTCCCTTCATTGTAAAGTCTATGGGTAGTTGTATCATCTATAACCAGTCAAGAACTGTAAGAACTATATCACTAAGAAAATAATAATAACAGATAATAATCAACAAACAATAGTTTTGAGCAACTTTTGATTTGTTAAATGTGTTACACAAAAGTAATCAAGAATTCAGAATAATCACTGCTAAACAAATTTCTCTAGCAGGATTTAAAGGGATAGTTCACCCAAAAATAAAATTGATGTCATTAATGACTCACCCTAAACACAGTTTAAGATATTTTATATTTTAGTCCCAGAGCATATGCAGTCTATGAATCATGAATCAATACGCTGATTCATGACCGTTTGAATCTTTATTTGAGGAACGCGGAAGAGAAGACAATGCTGAATAAAGTCATAGTTTTTTATATTTTTGGACCAAAATGTATTTTCGATGCTTCAAGAGATTCTAATTAACCCACTGATGTCTCATATGGACTACTTTGATGATGTTTTTATTCCCTTTCTGGACATGGACAGTATAGTGTGCATAGACTGCATATGCTCTGGGACTAAAATATAAAATATCTTAAACTGTGTTGTGAAGATGAACGGAGGTCTTACAGGTGTGGAACGACATTAGGGTGAGTCATTAATGACACCAATTTTCGGGTGAACTAACCCTTTAAGCAGTTTTCCCCTGTTTGTCGCTTACACCTTTCCAGTTGATTGTCATTGGAACTCTCGTGCCGTGATGGACTAGGGGGAGACTTGTGCGACACGTTCTCGTGTGTGGAGCTGCAGTCTAATTGCATTTGGACAAGAACAAAGCAACTTCTTTAACACACCCTCAAGCAGATGGAAGCAGGATAGAGCGTACAGTAATTAACAAATCTGATGGAGGACAGTTGGCGAATAGCGTTCATTATGCTGCAATTTTCTGTTCATTTTAAATAAAAGTGCCCAATTCTCTCAAGCATTTGGATTTAATTGCAATTAATTAAATTCTCAGTGAATCCCGTGCATTAGCTTGAAAATGATGTCAGTTCACAGTAATTCAGTGTTTTGTGTGCAATTCTACAGAAGGTTTTTTTTCTCTAAAAGTCAGAAGCAGTCAAATGGCACTCAACGGCCAACCAAAGTGCAATTCTGTGTGGAATCTGTGCGCTTTTTCAGATTTTGGGGAAATCTTCTGAAATTGGATGCATGATGAAATTAGCTAAATATGCACAACTTTGTGTGAGGAATTATGTCGTTTCATATGCAGTTTTTCACTGAATATCGACTAAAATTAAAGTCTGCTTTTCACACCAAGGCTTCAGAAGACTTATTATAGTTTTAAGTCACATGACCTGTTGCAGAGCCCTGGAGGGCAAAACTTTCATAGAACTGCGGCACAGGAAGAAGGAATGCATGTTTTGGGCACTTATAATCTATATACAGAACCTGCTGCAGTATTTCAATCAATAAAAACAGGTTATAATGTGAAAAACACTTCTGGCCTTATTTTAACGATCTGAGCGCATGGTCTGAAGCGCATGGTTTTGCGAGTTTAACGATGGAATAAAATTGTCTGGTCCACTGTAAAAAAAAGTTACCTGGTTGCCTTAAAATTTTGAGTTCATTGGAATTAAAATTTTGAGTTAATACAATGACAATTTTTTTGAGATTCTACAACCTTTATTAAAATATTATATATATTTTGTAAGCATTTTGGGTAATTGTGTGTATTGTAGTGATTTTTACTTTTGCCCACCCAAGGACACTAAGTAAGAGAGTGATTGGTACTCACGTCACCGCTGACGTTGTGAATTTGGATCACACGTCACTTAAGGTGTGGTTATGAGTACATCAGATGACCACCTTCCCCCCTCTTAGTTTGGGACACTAGTCAAGGCCTTTTACCTTGGCTGTATGAGAACACTCCGCACAGGAGGCTGCCCAGTCATTTATAATGAATGTAAAGGGGGGAGAGTTGGTCAGCTGATTTATCTGAAAGATTGGTGAGATTTCTAACTTGTAGAGCCTTTTCTGCTTTATCAGCACAAGGAAGACACAATTGTAATAAAATAGATTTTATTAACAAAAGATAAACAGAACAATTAACACAACTACTAAATGAATACAATGAATGATAAAGGACTAAAGTGCGTAAAATGCATAAAATACATGTGAGTAAGTTAAGTGTGGCTATAGAAGAGTTACGTTATCTTATGGAAAGATAAACTGTTGTTTCTCTGAAATTAAGGGGAATAACCTTATTATGCATTAAACAAATAAACAAAAGATTATTTGTTATTAACTAGCATCAGTTATATTACCTCTAATCTAATTAAGAAAATCATATACTGATAATAATCAACAATGCCAAGGTCTCTAGAAAGAGGTTTGGTTAAGTGATATTTACGTTCCACGTGGTTGAGTAAGCAGTCCGATGATGATGACTTCTTCCAATGGTTTTGCTGGGAGACAATGCAGTGAAGAAAGGAGCTGGAATCCGTTTCAACAGCCTTGAACACGAAGATCTGTGGGATGCTGATCTCCTGTGGCACCAAAGGGTCCTAAAATCTGGAACACGCAGATGAGGCCCTGAAGTAGGTGCAGAAGGTCCTTAACCTAGAACACGCAGACGAAGGAACCTTGAAGTGAAGGTTTGCTCTCCTGAGCTTAATCTTGTTGCAAATGTCTCTGTGTCTTTTGCCTCTTTGGACCAGACACTCGGAAGTTGGTCAATCTGCTCTGGTCTCTTTAGCATGGAGACTCTGGACGTGCTGTAGTCGTCTCGCTCGACTAAAACTCTGAACGTAGTGTTGGTTAATGTCTCTTTCCTCACAGGCTTGAGACTCAGAACGTTGTCGTATCTGTTGCTGCCTCACAAGCTGTAGATTCAGATCCTCGGATCTTGTGTTGTCTCTCTGGTTAAACCAGAGGCTCAGAACTTGGTGAACTGTTTGTCTCTCGCGTGGAGGAGACTCAGAACCTGGTTGCTCTGTCACAGTCTAATCCTCAGCGGACAGACTCAGAACCTGGTGAACTGTTTGTCTCTCGCGTGGAGGAGACTCAGAACAAGGAGTGTCTATTGAAAGGGTACCTTTATCCTTTTCCGAATAGGAGGAGATTGCAATTTGGCGCTTCTCCATTCCAGTGTTGCTATTGGCTGCTGGCATCAGAGAGGGCACACAGTGTGGCCCACCCTTCTTTCCCCTGTAGAACTCATTTGCATACTGTACACAGTTAGAAGTCTTTAAAGGGTCTTTAAAGTTCATCAATGCATTTCTCACTTTCCAAACATCCATCAGAAAACCCTTGGCAATATACTAAACACATAGACACCAAACATGATGGAAAAAGATTGAACTGTCATGTGTTCATTCCTTTGTTCATTAACAGCTGAATTTGTGGAAGATGTTGCATTACAAATAGCTGTCACTGAGAATACTTATTTCTCTGAATAAGTATGAGATAGATGTGTGTAGTTTACATCAGTCTTAAGGTTTCCAAACATAGTTGTGAATGGATTTGGATGGATCAGTTTTGGTCTCTCTTTGTTTCACCCACTACTGCTGAAGTCCTGAGGAATGTTTATGGCCGTCACAAATCAGGTCATTAGGGATCCGTCTCTAGATGGGTGAAGGACAGAAACTGCACGTGGACCAATGAGAAGTCCTGTCCTTCCTGGGCTTGGTACTAGAGGTCTTCTTCTTGCCCTCAAAGAGGTGTCTGGATGTTGTCCAAGCATCTTTATCTGATGGGCTGGACATCTTGTTTGTGCTAGTCCAACAAGATCCAATCAAAATGGAGCAAACCTTTGTCCACTGTTATGGGCAAAGAGGGGCCCGGCCATAAACTGGGCCCTGGAATTCTGCTGTCCACTACAGTATTTTATTTCTGATGACGCAGTGAAACATGCCAAATATGATTTATCAATTTTTTAATGTGGTTCAGATACAAAAATAGTTTGAGTTTCTATTTATTAAACAAATTTCCTTCATTGTATCAACTCAAATTTTTATTTTCTATAAACTCAAAATTTTAAGGCAACCAGGTTACTTACTTTTTTAAGTTAAACCAACAAAAAACAACCAAACATTTTTACAGTGTAGTCTCTTAAAGAGTCATGTTTTGGGCGTAACGTGCAGTAAACCAATCTCATCTCCCATTCCCTTTAAAAATCAGTTGCGCTTGCACCATGACGGATTAGCTATTTACATGGCGGAATTTGCGAGCGGAAAGACTGGACGCTTCTCCAGAGACAAATCGTTTTATTTGTAATATGTTTGCGTGCTGATGCACGTTCCTGTGTGTGTAATAAGCAGAGTGTACTAATGCGCAATTTAAATAGCCTAACACAAACTGAGCTATTGACTTTTGACCAGGTTTTTGCTGGTCAGGGACAGTCTTTTTCAGTTCCTCAAAATAGCAACGTGCCAACAATACGTCAGAACACACCTGGTTTTCAGACCATCATGGGCGAACAGATGGGTGCGAGTGCATTTGCTATTTAAACAACGTGGACTTGAAAATGATAACTGCATTGGGCTGAAACTAGCAAAAAATACATCGCGTCTAGCGTCGCATTGTCCAGGGTGTACGATAGGGCCCTTAAAGTACTAAAACATTGATTTTAAAAGATCAAATTCAGTAATCAACTTATTGATGATGCATTCTACATCCAAGCAGATTAGCCAGAATATGAACGCGACATGCTAAATGGTTGTTTTCTTTATTATGGTTTTCTATGGAAAAGCACCTAACGAGAAACTGCATATAGCATTTATAATCTGAGTTCATCTGCTTGCAGGTCTATAGTATGCATCATTAAAGGAACACTCCACTATTTTTAGAAATAGGGCTTATTCAACTTCTTTCCTACATTTAGATATGTGGCCAAATGCATTTTTGTCTTAGTGCATGCGTTGTTTTAGTTTTGCAGGGTTGCCGCTAGCTTAGCTTAGCATAATGAATGGAATCCTATGTTGCAAGCTAGCATGTCCCGAGTAAAAGTGATTTTAAAACAAACAAACAAACACTTAATTACTTCTTGTGGCCTACTGCATCTTCACAACGAGTACAAATAGTGATGCAGATCACAAGGCAATTTCCTAGGCAGATATTGACTTGAGACTATATTATGGGGAAGCACAGGCGAAGCACTGCTACTTGGGTGCAGAGATGATGTAATATAGTCCCAAGTCAATTAGGGATGGTATACCGGTAATGGAAAAATACCGGTATATATTTTATTTAAAACAGTACGATATCATGATTTTGCACATTTCGGTATATGCTGCTTTTCTGAAGTTCACCGCTAGATGGCAGCGCTCTACCCAAACTGACCCGAAACAACCGGCAAATGTGACAACAACATAGACGAACAAAATGGATAAAGCAGTTGAATCTCACTCAAGATGCCCAAAACTAATTAATAAAGAGAGGAGTAGAAATG
This sequence comes from Pseudorasbora parva, assembly GCF_024679245.1. Taxonomy (NCBI): domain Eukaryota; kingdom Metazoa; phylum Chordata; class Actinopteri; order Cypriniformes; family Gobionidae; genus Pseudorasbora; species Pseudorasbora parva. The sequence continues at coordinate 6,822,491 of NC_090195.1, forward strand.
AAATGTGTAATTACTTTACTTATAAAACTAATGAAGAACCATCAAACCTAGCCAAGAAGCATCTGTCACTATTCTGACTTTAAGACTTCTTAAGAGATCAACAGGTCAGTGAATCATTCAAACCATCTAATTAAGACATTTATTTTCTTTTTACACTGATCAACGAACACACATAGCCTAACATAAGATTGAACATCACAAAATCTCAAGCTTTCGTTTCAACCAATGACATTTAGATCTCATAATATTTGCAATGCATGCGCATGCTACTATTGCACTAACGTAACTTACATTCGCGTTAGACACAACCGACTGTGTTTATGTGAATACTCACTAAAGATCGACATTTTTACATAATTCTGTGTATGACTGTTTAAGGAAACTTATTTGTAAATTTGTAATGTGCGAGCTCTAAGTTACACGCTTGTGTGTGTGTGTCGTTGTTATGAGCTCATATCTCCTGTAACTGTTATTACGAAAATCGCTTGCATGTTCAAATGATTTCCGTTATCCATCCTGAGATGAACGTGAAATGTTAAATCAGATTATGCAGATTGCTTTAGTGTAGATGCGATGTCATTTGAAACCAGAAGCAATTTGCTAATTTTGAGAGATTTTTGCTGAAATTATTTCTCACAAGAAAGTTTTCAAATGACTGATTTGATGTGATAAGCTTTGCTGATTAATTTACTAATAAACATTTGTGGTAATTTCCCACTTTATAAACTCAAAACTTGCATAATTGTACTCATTCGCATGCAATATACCCGCGCTTATATCAGACCGTGTGGTATCTATCGATTTAATATCGGTACTTCGGTAACTTTAGATTGTGGTACCGTACCAAAGTCAAAATTGTGGAGTCATCCCTAAAAGTCAATATCTGCCTAGGAAATCACCTAGTCTTAATCTGCATCACTACTTGTACTCGTTGTGAATACGCAGGAGGCCAGGTGGGTTTTTATTTTTATTTTTAGGATCACTTTTACTCAGGACATGCTAGCTGGCAACATATGATTCCATTCATTATGCTAAGCTAAGCTAGCGGCGACCCTGCCAAACTAAAGGACAGAAATGGAATTTAAAGTTTGATTCTGACTTCTGAAACTTTTTGGACCCTCAGCTGTGGGATAGCAAAGCGTCGACGCGTTAAAATCTCTTTGGAGGCAGTCGTTCATCAAGGCATTGTTATTACTGTTATTTATGAATGTTTAGCATTTGTTCATTCTACTCATATGACATGCTGCTTTTTGCTTCCCGTGTATAGCAGGGAAGTATGCATGTTCATTGTTTTGATTAATATTAAATTAGCGTTTAAATCCTATTTTTGCTGTGAGCTCTGTGTTAAAACACCGGCAGAACTACATATGACTAACTGGGTTTTCTGCTCCTGATTCACATTTGGCTAAATTATGAAAAGTAAGATCCATATTCATTAGGAGGAATAATGGAAGTCGGATAATGTGGCTCATTGGTATACTGAATGCTTGGGGCATTTATTATGTACTGTTTGTACTCCTCTCAGCAGGGCTTCTGTCTACAATAATGGACTTCTAACCTGCCCATAGGGAAATATTTGTATTCCACTATCAGTATGAAAATATGAAGTAAAAGTAAATCAAACTATTTTCAAAGTAAAATAAAAGCACTGTAGGGAACCTCGAGTTCTGCGCTCTCATTCAAATCTCCAGTTTAACCACATTCGCTCCATTGCTTCCACTGCAGGGACACCGAATGTGACGTCCGTCCAATAGCTTTTTGAAAACATGCCGGACCACCAGCATGCTGAATTCATTTACAACTACTTTAAAACCCGCGGCTCTTCAGTATCTTCACAATAACACAATGAGTTGGGTTGAGATGTTTTTCCTGAAGTCATCTGAGTCTCAGCAGGGAAAGGAAGCACAGACTGTGGAAGGACGCGCCGTATTTCCTTTCAGATAAAAGCCGTCGACTCAAGCATGTAGACAAGACATTAACTGTCATTTAATATTCATGTTTGCTTTGACATAAAGTCTGCTTGTGGGAAGTTGATGTATGTATTAGATTATCTATCTATCTATCAATCTATCTATCTATCTATCTATCTATCTATCTATCTATCTATCTATCTATCTATCTATCTATCTATCTATCTATCTATCTATCTATCTATCTATCTATCTATCTATCTATCTATCTATCTATCTATCTATCTATCTATCTGTCTGTCTGTCTGTCTGTCTGTCTGTCTGTCTGTCTGTCTGTCTGTCCATTTATCTATCGTTCTGTCTATTTGTTGCTCTATCTATCGCTCTGTCTGTCTATCGGTCTATCTATCTTTCTATCTATTGTTCAATCGTTCTGTCTGTCATTCTATCTATATCTATCGCTCTGTCTATCGCTCTATCTATCTATCTATCTATCTATCTATCTATCTATCTATCTATCTATCTATCTATCTATCTATCTATCTATCTATCTATCTATCTATCTATCTATCTATCTATCTATCTATCTATCTATCCATCCATCCATCCATCCATCCATCCATCCATCCATCCATCCATCCATCCATCCATCCATCCATCCATCCATCCATCCATCCATCCATCCATCCATCCATGTTTTATATATAATAGTTGTGTAATTATAATTAGATTACTTTACAACTTTAAGTTGGCTTGGGAGAGAGTTGATCATAAAATTTGAAAAAGTTTGAGTATGGACGGACGGACGGACGGACGGACGGACGGACGGACGGACGGACGGACGGACGGACGGACGGACGGACGGACGGACGGACAGATAGATAGATAGATAGATAGATAGATAGATAGATAGATAGATAGATAGATAGATAGATAGATAGATAGATAGATAGATAGATAGATAGATAGATAGATAGATAGATAGATAGATAGATAGATATAGCTAAACATTCCGTCAATGAAAGTCAATGAGATATTTTTCCGAGTTTTGAGAGTATTTTTTAGGAGAAGCGTAAGTCGGATCAGTTAGAAAAGATATAGCATACCGAGTCAGAACAGTCTGAAGATCTGAGCCGAGTTTGGAGTATGTGGAGTTAAAGCTCTAGGAGGAGATTGAGTTGTAAATTTGAGTCAGAAGAATAATAATATTAAGTTTATTAGGATTTCAGTAAATTGGCTCTCCCAAGTCAACTTAATAACTAGACTAAGCAGGATAAAAAGACGCAACTTTGTCATGACCTTCAGCTACCCATCATCCATTGCTCCTTTCTTTTTTAGTCCTGAATAATTTGAAATCTTTATCAGCTGCAAGGCTTCAAGCTTGCAGCCTTCACACTCTCTATAAAGCCATCAACTCTCAAATCTCAGCTCAATCTGGCTTTGACATCTACGTTCATTCACTGTGAAGATGATGTCTCCGTGTCCCAGCTCGGCTAAACTGTGATATGGAGATCAGAAATAATAGACGATTCCTAACATGCAATCAAGCAAGATTTGTGGTGCACTCATGCAGCTAATAGCACATTACGACTGTTTAGGCTAAAATATGAATTACCTTTGACCTTTGCATAAAGTCACCATGAAATCAAAAAGGATAAAATGAATGTGGCCTCGTAATCTTTAATAAAAAATAACTTCCCCTCCCTTCTCTTCTCTGTTGATGCCCATATTCCCAATGGACAAAAGCAAGTCCCACTCTATAATTCTTTCTTATTCGTTTCACTCAGATATACGTCACAGTGACAAAAAGAAGACTGCATCTTCCGTTTAATGCCTACTTTTAAGTCATGAAGAAGTGATTAGAAGAGTGATGCAGACATTAAAGGTCCCGTTCTTCGCTTGTTTTCAAAGCTTTGATTATGTTTACAGTGTGCAATATAACATGAGTTCATGTTTTGCGTGTAAAAAAACATAGTATTTTTCACACAATGTACTTATCTGTACAGCGCTGTTTCCTCTGTCCTAAAAACGGCCTGATGATTTCCTTGTTCTATGAAGTCCCTCCTTCAGAAACACGTAACGAGTTCTGATTGGGCCAGCGCTTCCCGTGTTGTGATTGGACAGCAGCTTAGCGCACTTTGCCCGGAAAGGTCCCGCCTCTTACCATAACAGGGAGATGCAAGCGCTGAATGCTTGCTCTTCTCCACGTGGGAGAGCAACAAGACCACGCCCCCTATTTTGCGTGTTCTTGTGGGCGGAGGGTTAGTCAACAAACGGTTCTAGTGACGTCATAGCATCCCTGCACTTCCTGCTTTAGTCCAAACCGGCCGTTCATTGTAGGCTTTGAAAGGGAACTTCTGTTAAATAAAATATCTCGCTTGGCATTGAACTTTGAGCTTTATGATTTTACAGGTATTATTTATGCTCTAACAGCAACATTTCACACTAACTAAAGTTTGAAAGATGGAATCGTGAAGAACGCCTTTAATGTTCAAAATTTTGCCAATAATTATATTATTATAAGAACTATGAAAATTTGCATAGAAATCTTTAGAAGCCAGCCTCTTTATTTCCATTAAAATCATAAGAAGGGTGGAAAATATTAATGTAAGTTGCAGCTACACTCAATTTTTTTTGTTTTACACATTTCATTTAATAGTAAAAATCCATCAAATTGCATTGAATAATTACATAACATCTATCCATTATCCATATAATAAAATTAAGAATTTTGGTAACACCTTATTTTAACGTTCAGATATGAATCATTAATTGCTTATTAGCATGCATATTACTAGGAAATTGGCTGTTTATTAGTACTTATAAAGCACATATTAATGTCTTATTCTGCATGACCTTATTCTACACCCCATAAAGGGGTACTTCAGCGCTGGAAAGATGAATCTGTATTTAAACTGGGTCATTAATGTAGTAGAAATGTGAAATTATTGTTGAATTTGGTGCCTTCTAGACTGAGAAAAGACAGGAAATGTATTTTTGTCTCATGGGGATGAAAGACTACAATTCCCAGAATGCTTCGCTGCCCTGTGAGGCCATTCCCAAAGCCACCGCTACTGGATCACTGTGACTGAGTTCAGAAAGTACAATTAAATACTGAACCTGTTCAATATAACGATCGAGTTGCAGCGTGAGTCTCACAGCACTAACTCAGATTAGGAGTCAGATGACATTTAACGTCATAAAAGAGCTGATGAGCTCTCGTGATGAGAGCTGAGGTAATCGCGACCACATTCGCGGCATACATTCACAACGCATTTTCAGTTCATGCTTTTGGAAGCTTAACTTTCATAGAAATTAATTTGAGAAGTTAAAACCCTTACATTGCTCACCATAGCTCCGTTTAAATAAATGCCTGAGAAGTGTGATCTCCCATCCCCCATGCGTGAGTTCAAAACATGCGGAAATGGCTCCCTCTGCTGGCTGTAGTCTTTAGCCTCTGGGCAAACATTCCAAAGATGAAGCAAATATCGTCAATTTGCGTCATGGGAGGAATTTTTCCAGAAATAAAATGCATAAATCTTTTGTCAAAGCAAAATCATTTCAATATACTCCAGGGTTTCTTCTGATACAAAGCCATATGCTAATCGCTGAAGTAACCCTTTAATCCTACTCAATACCTAAACTTAAATGCTACAAAACTACCTTACTAACTATTAATAAGCAGTAAATTAGGAGTTTATTGAGGCAAAAGTCATAGTTAATAGTGAATATGTGTTCCCGATACTAGTGTTACCAGAATTTTAAATGAGTAAAGCAAAATAGAGCAAAAACATATTTTGTATAATTTTTCATGGAACAAGGGAATAGACCATTTAGTTTATGTGATTCATATTTATAAATATAGATATTTTTATATGTTTCAATTTAAGTTTAAGATTTATACAACATTCTTTATAAAGGTCTATTTTTTACTCATTTAAAATTCTTAATTTATAATATGAATAGTAATGATTATTTAATTCAATTTGATGGAATTTTATATAAATTGGAATTTGTAAATCTTGAAAACAATGTTTTTGATGAATAATTCATGTCCATATCACAAATGATGCAGAAATACATAAATGCAAACGTTTAATAAACTAAGGCCTGGTTTCACAGACTGGGTTTAGATTAAGGAGTAAAACGTTTAATTAAGTAGCTTTTATAAACGTGCCTTAGAAAAAAAAAAAAAAACATTACTGGTGTGCATATTGAGACAACAGATATATTTTAACATATGTCAGTTTAAGTTGCTTTAAGTTAAAAAAACCTCAACATGCATTTTAGTCAGGGAGTAAAAAAGCCTTTTTCTGTGAAACCGGCCTTGGAAGTTTTTGCTCAATCTGTAATTTTAAGCATGTGCGATTGCGATGACTGCCTTAGCAAACACCACGGAACAATTAACTGTATGAAATATTCTGTTTTCTCCATTGAAGTCGGAGGAGAAAGTGAAATTACAGAGATTGTATGCCATCTGAACCTGGTCCAAATGAAGAAAAGCAAAGCGAAGGATCTTCTAGTTTAAACATCAGAGTCTTTGCCGCTTTGAAGCCGTCAGCTCTGAGAATTGGAGTCTCAGCCAACCATAGGAAAGTGGAGAAAATAACTGAAGAAGTTGAGCAGAGATCCTTTTCAATTTGCTGTAACTTTGTTTTGCTAGTTGAAAATCTATGACACAGCTAGAGTTTGATCCATGGAATGATTTGATTTTCACTCATGGAAACTTTGAGATCAGATTGGCTTTCAACATTTGACTTGTCTTCTCCTTAAAAACATCAAGTCTGGAAATCAAGAACTTCTTTATTCATGAGCAGAAGATTGGATATGTGCAGGAAGGGAAGGAACCAATTTGTTTCAAGTGCTCTTACAACCCGTGGAGGTTATTAGATGTATCTGCTTCACAGTTATATTTAGAGCTTCTGGATGCGTCCTCATCCTTTCAAAAGGCGGCATTGTTTTCCAGCGTCGCGTGGTGAGATTATAATATGATTTTGACAGCAGAGAAATAGTTTGACAGCTGGCTGAAAGGATGTGTCTTGTGTTCTCGACGCCTGTCAGATGGAAGGTAAACAAACCGCTATTAAAGAGGTCATGTTTATGCATGCGTGTTTCACGATATCCGTGTAGTCTGCCCATGATGCCAATGCGTCTAGACGTCAATATTTCACACTTTACCTTGTGGTTTGATAGATTTTATGTTTGATTTGAACAGTTGCATGTGAAAGTATACTTGGTAAGACAAAATGTAACTTTGAATTACAGTCATTTCACCTCCATTTTTCTGTTGCATACTCACACATCTTTCTTGAAACAGGAACTCCTGGTCTGACCCAGTCTCTAGGACAGGAAAAAGCAGGCAAACGCCACAAATGGCCTCAAGTTGCCTTAGACAGGTAAGATGAGTCGGTCGAGCCTCTAAAGCGCCAGCAGCGCTCCAGCTCTTTTGTTTACAGTAAATTGCAAGTGACGCAGATATTTTTCTATTTCTCTGTTACGCATCATTTACAAACTAGTGAAGACTTTATAAAGGCGAAATCCTATTTGGTTACACTTTATTTTGATAGTCCACTTTAGACATTCTACTAACTATAAGTAACTTTGCAACTACATGTCAGCTAACTCTCATTAGAGTATTAGTAGACTGTCAGTAGACTGGTAGGTTAGGGTTAGGTTTTAGGGTTCGGGTTAGTAGAATAAGTTGAATTGTAGTTGTCAATTTGCTTATAGTCAGTAGAATGTCTGTTGGGGGACCGACAAGATAAAGTTGTAGTAAATATTAATCAGACAGTCTACTAATACTCTAATGACAGTTTCTTTCATGTTTTTGAAAGAAGCCTATATGCTACCATAGGATACCTATTATGCATTAATTTGTTAAAATATACAGTGAAAACAGCAATATTGTGAAATTGTATTGCAATATAAAAAAACGTCTCGGTTACGTATGTAACCCTCGTTCCCTGAAGGAGGGAACGTAGACGTACGTCAGAACTGAACCGACGAATGGGATCTTACTTTAGAGACCAATCCTACTACGAGCATCTAACAACGAGCCAATGAAATTTGGCATGCGATCACGCATTCCACGCTCCGCCCCGCAGCGCGGGTATAAAACAGGAAGTGGAATGATAGATCAGCGCTTTTCCTGCTGAGGAGCCGAAAGGTGACCGGACTCCCAACGGAAGCACAGCAACTGGCGACGGGACGTACGTCTCCGTTCCCTCCTTCAGGGAACGAGGGTTACATACGTAACCGAGACGTTCCCTTTCAGTCGGTCACGTTCGACGTACGTCAGAACTGAACCGACGAATGGGATCCCTATGGAAAACGCCAGGATGCTGGCCCTTCCAGCGTCCTGCTTGAGCGCACTGCACCGTCTAGTATGGTACGGAAGTCAGGGCTCCAAGCAGGGAGTACAGTCACTGCTGTTTCTGCAAGACCCACTCAGAATGACTATTGGATAACGCTGGGAAAGCGTGCCTACCTCGAGAGAGAGAGAGGGTACGCTGCGGGGCCACTTCCTTCAGGGAAGGAGAGGTGGCGGAATACACATAAGGACTAACCTGGCAGGGTAGTGCAACATATGGCAGTCTCTGGGGTGGTTCCAGCCTGATTGAAGGGGGGAAAGAACACGCCCAGAGACGACAGAGCGGGCTCTGTCGAGGGAAAGACACGGGGCTAGCCCAAAGGGTAGCTGGTACCGTGGAAGAATACACATATGGGGTTGCCGTGAGGGAACCGCTACATATGGAACCCAGCCTACAGCCACGTTTCACAAGCATACGGGTGCAGGCCTGGCGTCAGACGGTCCGCAACGTCTGACACCGGAGGGGTGACGGAGGAGCTCGACAGGGTTAGCCGGTTTCCCGGGGAACACAACTGGAGACAATAGACGCACGTATCCAGCCCAGAGGGCGGGAGTGGCGTTTCGCAAGCCGACACTTAGAACGGGCACTTAACGCTCCTGGCCACTGGGGGCGAGGATGCGGGAAGATACCGGCTCTACACGTAAGCTATAGAATCTAGCAAACGTGTTAGGTGTCGCCCAGCCCGCAGCTCTACATATGTCTGTCAGCGAGGCGCCTTGAGCCAGCGCCCAGGAAGAAGCAACGCTCCGAGTGGAGTGTGCTCTTACACCGAACGGGCAAGGCACGTCTTGGGACTGGTAGGCCAAGACTATAGCATCCACTATCAGTGGGCTAACCTCTGCTTGGAGACAGCCTTCCCCTTCTGCTGGCCTCCGTAACAGACGAAGAGTTGCTCTGAGGTCCGAAGGCTTTGGGTCCGGTCAACGTAAGCGCGAAGGGCGCGGACCGGACACAGCAAAGCCAGGGCTGGGTCTGCCTCCTCCGAAGGCAGCGCTTGCAGGTTCACCACCTGATCCCGGAAGGGAGTGGTAGGAACCTTGGGCACATATCCGGGCCGGGGTCTCAGGACAACGTGAGAGTTACCTGGCCCGAACTCTAGGCACGATTCGTTGACCGAAAGTGCATGCAGGTCCCCTACCCTCTTGATCGAGGCCAATGCCGTCAGGAGCACTGTCTTCATTGACAAGATCTTAAGCTCACAAGACGCCAAAGGCTCGAAGGGAGGGCTCTGAAGTGCTCTGAGCACTAGAGCTAAGTCCCAAGAGGGTATCGAGGATGGACGAGGAGGATTTAATCTCCTCGCACCTCTGAGGAACCTGACGATTAGGTCGTGCTTCCCCACGGACTTACCTTCTACTACATCATGGTACGCCGCTATCGCAGCAGCATATACCTTGAGGGTGGAGGGAGACAGCCTTCTCTCCAACCCATCTTGCAGGAAGGAAAGCACGACACTGATCGAACACCTTCGGGGGTCTTCCCGGCGGGAAGCGCACCACTCAACGAACAGGTTCCACTTCAGAGCATAGAGGCGCCTCGTAGAGGGGGCTCTAGCTGAAGCGATGGTATCTACGACAGCTTGTGGTAGTCCATCTAGAACCTCCGCGTCCCGTCCAGGGACCAGACATGAAGATTCCAGAGGTCTGGACGCGGGTGCCATAGCGTGCCCCGTCCCTGAGAAAGAAGGTCCTTCCTCAGGGGAATCGGCCAAGGAGGGGCTGTCGCGAGGAGTGTGAGTTCTGGGAACCAGGTCCAGTTGGGCCAATACGGCGCAACTAACAAGACCTGCTCCTCGTCCTCCCTGACCTTGCACAGAGTCTGTGCAAGAAGGCTCACTGGGGGAAACGCATACTTGCGTAGGTCCCGGGGCCAGCTGAGCGCCAGTGCATCAATGCCGAGGGTACCCCCGGTCAGGGAATAGTACCACTGGCAATGGGTCGAGTCCGGAGAGGCAAACAGGTCGACCTGTGCGGCTCCGAACTGGTCCCATATCAGCTGGACCGCCTGGGGGTGGAGTCGCCACTCTCCCGGAGGTGTCGGCTGACGAGAGAGCTCGTCGGCTGTCTGGTTCAGCACACCAGGGACATGAATGGCCCGAAGCGACCTCAGCTGCTTCTGACTCCACAGGAGGAGGTGGCGGGCGAGTTGGAGCAGACGACGGGAGCGTAGACCACCCTGACGGTTGATGTACGCAACGGCCGTAGTGCTGTCCGTACGGACCAGTACATGCTTGCCACGCAGCGGCCCCTTGAGGCGGCGGAGTGCCAAGTGTACTGCCAGTAACTCGAGGCAATTGATATGCCAATGCAATTGCGGCCCCGTCCACAGACCAGCAACTGCATGCCCGTTGAACGTGGCCCTCCAGCCGGTGGCGGAGGCATCCGTGAATAGCACAGCATGCCTGGACACTTGTTCTAGGGGCACCCCGGCCCGGAGAAACGAAGTGTTGGACCACGGGCTGAAGGTTTGGCGGCAGTAAGGAGTCACTGGGACCCGGTACTGACCGCTCTGCCACGCCCACCTCGGGACTCGGCCATTGAGCCAGTGTTGAAGCGGTCTCATATGAAGCAATCCGAGCGGCGTGACCGCGGCTGCAGATGCCATATGCCCCAGGAGCCTCTGAAAGAATTCAGTGGGACCGCTGTCCTGCTCTTGAACATATTCAAGCAGTTCAACACCGACTGGACTCGCTCCTCGTGAGGCGCGCAGTCCGGTTGACCGAGTCCAGCTCCATACCGAGATAAGAGATCCTCTGTGTAGGACAGAGTTTGCTCTTCTCTCGTTTGACCCGAAGGCCCAACTGGCTGAGGTGACTGAGCACCAAGTCCCTGTGTTCGCACAACTGGTCCTTCGACTGGGCTAGGATCAGACAATCGTCGAGGTAGTTGAGAATCCGAATGCCGCGTTCTCTGAGCGGAACAATGGCTGCCTCCGCGACCTTTGTAAAGACGCGGGGCGACAGGGACAGCCCGAAGGGCAGGACCTTGTACTGATATGCTTTCCCCTCGAACGCCAAACGTAGGAACGGTCTGTGTTGAGGGAGAAAGACACACGGAAGTACGCATCCTTCAGGTCGATCGCTGCAAACCAATCCTGGGGACGGATGCATTGAAAAATGCGTTTCTGCGTCAACATTCTGAACGGGAGCTTGAGCAGGGCCCGATTCAGAACTCGCAGGTCCAGGATTGGTCGTCACCCGCCCCCTTTCTTGGGCACAATGAAGTAGGGGCTGTAGAACCCCGTCTTCATATCGGCTGGAGGAACCGGCTCGATCTAGTCCTTCGCCAGTAGGACCTCGATCTCTGACCTCAAGACATGAGCAGCGCTGCTTCGCACGGAGGTGAAGAGGATGCCCCTGTACTTGGGCGGCCGGCGCGCGAACTGAATCGCGTAGCCGAGTCTGATGGTACGGATGAGCCAGCGAGACGGCCCGGGGAGACCTAGCCAGGCCCCCAGAGACCGTGCAAGCTGGCCCAACGGCACCACAGACGTGCCCGGGGTGGGGCAGCGAAGCGGAGTACTCTGGCCCGACTCGGGAGGCCCGGAGGCGGCCCGAAGTGTTGCCTGAGCACTCCTGGTTTGGACAGAGAGTGGGTGAGAAGGCCCGGAGGCGTCCTCGGAGCCCACTCTGCTGCCCACTGCCCGGAGGCAGGGAAGTGAAGCACTCAGCCCCGACCCAGGAGGCCCGTGGGCGGCCCGGAGTGTAGACTGAGTGCTCACGAGAGAGGAAGTGTGTGGGTGAGAAGGCCCGGGGGCGTCCTCGAGGCCCACACAACTGCCCCCTGGCGACGGGAGGGTAGGAAAGGAGTGACAAGGCCCGTGGGCGTCGCACACTGCCAACCTGACCCTCTTGGGGCCCAGAGAGAGAGGAAACTGCTCTTAAAATGTGGGTACCGCTGGACTCCGGAGAGCCAGTGGCAGAACCGAAACCAGTCAGGGCCCCCCGGTCCTCCTCCGGGGGGGTGGGGGAGGGATGCGAACATCGTCTCCCCCGAGCAGCTCCTGTTCTCCCTAGCCGGCCCGTCTCAGGGCCGCGTCCCCTTGCGCTTGCCTGCCGGTTAGCGGGCCCTGGACGGGTTGGGCGTCCCTCGCGTCCGGCACCCTGCTCCTCCAGTGGAGGCTGCTGCTCGGCTCTAGCAGGGTGGAGGCGGACGCAGGAGGGGATGCCCTCGGCGACGAGCCGGCAGAGGTGCTGCGACCGACGACCGAGCAGCTGGTCGTCGGCACCCTGGTGCAACGCCTCCGTCTGCCTTTGGGCCACCAAGAACTGCTGGGCAAAGTTCTCGATGGTGTCGCCGAGGAGGCCAGCCCGACAGACAGGCTTTTCTTGCGCATATCTGCCAGGGAGCGTGCAGTGATTTTCGTCGCCCATAGGGCGAGGTCCAACACCGCACGCAGTTCCTGCACAACCCCTGGGCTGGGACTACCCTCGTGCGTGCAGGGCAGAGGGCAGTGAGAGAGGGAAAACAATGATACTTTTTTTTTTTTTTTGTCTCATTTTTGGCCCTTTTGACCCTCCATATTTCCCTCTCTCCGATGCAGCAATTGACATCTGTCCTCTGCCAGAGCCAAAAATGAAACGCTAAGCCCTTTTCTCTTTAGGATCAGCGATTCCACCTTCAACTACCAGCAGGCATGCGAGACAGTGAACGTGGCCGTCAGAACGGCACACAGCGCACTGAGCGCTCAAGCCTCTATGAAGAAGGCAAGGCGAACAATGCCCTGACGTGGTCGTGTTCTCATGAGAGAATCCGTACCACCCACGAACAGAGTCTCAACATGCTTTTGATACGATAGAGGAGTGGGGGCCCGAGGGGATTTACCCGGCGGGGAATCCCAACTGTAATCCTCAGGCCACCAGCGCTTATCAGCCAAAGTAGCCCTTTTCCAGTAACACTAGAAATGAACTAGATCGGGGGATAGGCGAAAGGACTCGACCCCATCTGAGGTTTCATAGTCTCGACCGCGCATCTAGAGCGCCGACTGACGCGCGCCGGTTGTTGTGACAACCACCGCTGTCAGCCGGCCGCTCGACGGCACACGGCGCGCTGAACACTCGAGCCCTTTATGAGAAGGGGGAGACGAACAACGCGCCGTCGTGACCATGTTCTTTTACCAGAACATGAATCACCCACGATCGCAATCTCACATGCGCTCGTGGCCGTCAAAGAGGACAGGAAACAGTTGCATACCAGGAATACACGGTTTGAATGACATCTTGAAAAAGACGCAGGGTCAAACCGTGTTGCTCTTTTGTGAATGGAAAGCTGCTCTTTTAGTGTGCTGAAGCACTCAGGAAGATGACCGCGGCTCCACACAGTTCGTTTCTGCAAGCCTGTGTGAGCTCTCAGTGATGTGTATTTGTGTGTGTGTAACGCCCAGCGAACCAACAGTTTGTATAGGAAACGCTCAGCGAACCAACAGTTTGTATGGGAAACGCTCAGCGAACCAACAAGCTCCTTTAGATCGCTTGATCACTGATCAGACGGTCTCTCACTGACGCGCTGTATCACCCGCACTGGCAGACTCTCTCACTCAACACTCTTTGACTCGTAGTCAGACACTCTTCGCAGGAAACAGTAAGCACTGCTCGGCTCCGAAGTAGAAAGCGCTGATCTATCATTCCACTTCCTGTTTTATACCCGCGCTGCGGGGCGGAGCGTGGAATGCGTGATCGCATGCCAAATTTCATTGGCTCGTTGTTAGATGCTCGAAGTAGGATTGGTCTCTAAAGTAAGATCCCATTCGTCGGTTCAGTTCTGACGTACGTCGAACGTGACCGACTGAAAGGGAACAACTGTTTTCTATTTATACACTGTAAAAATTATTTAGAAAAAAATTACCTGGTTGCCTTAAAATTTTGAGTTCATTGAAATTGAAATTTTGAGTTAATACAATGAACATTTTTTGAGATTCGACTACCTTTTTTAAAATATTATTAAAAGATTTTGTAAGCATATTGGGTAATTGTGTGTTTTATTTCTGATGATGCACTGAAACATGCCAAATAGCGCTATTTTCATGATTTATTATTATTTTTATGTGGTTCAGGTACAAAAATATTTTGAGTTTCTATTTATTAAACAAATTTCCTTCATTGTATTAACTCAAATTTTTAATTTCAATAAACTCAAAATTTTAAGGCAACCAGGTTACTTACTTTTTTAAGTTAAACCAACAAAAAACAACCAATTTTTTTACAGTGTATATACATACTGATCAGGCATACCATTGAAGTGAATAACACTGATTATCTCTTCATCATGGCACCTGTTATTGGGTGGGATATATTAGGCAGCAAGGGAACATTTTTACCTCAAAGTTGATGTGATGGAACCATTGACTTCCATAGTAGGAAAAAAAATACTATGGAAGTCTGGCTTCAGTTAACTGTTTGGTTACTGACATTCTTCAGATATCTTCCCTTGTGTTCAGCTGAAGAAAGAAATTCATACAGGTTTGAAACCACTTGAGGGTGAGTAAAGGATGACAGAATTTTTATTTTAAAGTGAACTATCCCTTTAAGTGCTAAAAGGGTTATTTCTTGTCATTATAGAACCTTTTTTATCATAAAATGTATGCTAAAAAAGGTTCTATAATGACAAGAAAGAACCCTTTTTAGGTGCCAAAAGAGTTCTATATAGAACCTTTTAGGGGTTCCAAATATGTAGCACTGAATATAATCTTTTAATGTTCAATATACCCTTTCTTCTAAGAGTGTAAGCATTATTTCAGATCATGTACCCTTTCATGGAAATGTTATTCCCTGATGGCTGTGGCCTCTTTCAGCAGGATAATGCACTCTGCCACAAAGCAAAAATGGTTCAGGAATGGTTTGAGGAGCACAACAATGAGTTTTTGAGGTGTTGACTTGGCCTCTAAATCGAGCAATATAGGATGTTCTGAACAAACAAGTCTGATCCATGGAGGCCCTACCTCACAACTTACAGGACTTAAAGGATCTGCTGCTAAAATCTTAGTGCCAGAGACCACAGCACACCTTCAGGGGTCTAGTGGGGTTCATGCGTGATCGGTCCATTTTAGCAGCCAAATGGGGAACATACTATAGTTTTATACAGTTTAGTTTATAAATAGTTATATAGTTTTTTTTAGGTGGCAAAGCTGAATTTTACAGTTTTTAATGTCACATGATCCGTTCTAATATGCTGATTTGATTCTCAAGAGACAAGCTTATTATTATTTATAATGAAAACAGCTGCTTAGTATTTTTTTGGGAAACCGTGATACAATTCTTCTGGATTATTTGATGAATAGAAAGAGTATTTATTTGAAATAGAAATCTTTTTACATTGTAAATGTCTTTACAGTCATTTTTGGTCAACTGAATGCATTCTTGCTGAATAAATAAATAAATTTTTTCAAACATTTGAATGGTATTACTTATACCATCCATAATTTAAATAGGCAGATAGGAGAAAGCAAGCTAACATAAAAAAAAACATATATGTGTGTGTGTGTGTGTGTGTGTGTGTGTGTGTGTGTGTGTGTGTGTGTGTGTGTGTGTGTGTGTGTGTGTGTGTGTGTGTGTGTGTGTGTGTGTGTGTGTGTGTGTGTGTGTGTGTGTGTGTGTGTGTGTGTGTATTTCACCCTTTAAGCTTTTAAGCAGAGTCTAACTTTGAGTTTGGACTTTATCTTCTAAAGTAAAACTTTAGGTATTTGTTCAGCATTTAGGCTGGTCTGCAAATCACTAGATAAATGTGTAATAAACGACACAGAACTGATATCGAGATTAAATTTGAATTAAATGTGCTCTGACAACTAAGTCAAAATTAAGAAATTCAGTGCACTGCTTTGAATGGAGGACTGTCTGATTAGGGATAATTATTTGAACATCAAATGCCACCTTCAAAGAGACGTTATTTCTAAATGGGGAAAAAAGGGGAGAAACTTTCGTATTTATCTGCTCTTTGAAGCTAACGATAAAGGTTTTTGCATTTAATCCCTCATTTTTATTTCCCTGCTGCCTGCTCGTAGGTGGAGAATGAAAGAGAATGGGTGATTTTGTGCTGCTGCTCTTCAAATGATGGGTTTTTCTTTTCCTGACAAAAAGTGAAACCAATTAAAATCAACTCATTCTGCTGTTGCCCTCAACAGTCCATGATGTACTCAAACTTCAGCCAGGAAGTAAATTATATGCATGTTTCTTTCATTGCCACAATTAACAATGTGCACGTCGCAGTGTGAATGCAAGATGCAAAACATCATGAAGTAATTTGCGCTGTGATTTGGAGTATTTCTTTTAAGTAACAAAAAAAAAGTCAAATTCTTGTCGCCTACTAGAGATGCAACAGAATTCTTGATGTCTTCTGAGCTATGCAAACATCCTCCTGTGAATGCCAGCTAATGATGGAGGACGGCAGTAAAGTGAGTAGGTAAAACACTCTTGAATATGTACAGTTACAGTTGATCTGATATTTTGTGCTTATTGGCATTTTGAGTTTCAGTAGCAAGATTTGTGTTTGTATACACACAAACACGGTATGTGATAAAAACAACTGCCAACAGCAATGCAAATCTAGATGAGTTTGAACTTGTTTACCTGCTTCAGTTCACCTTTTGTAAGCTCCACCCCTTTTGGTTACAGAGCATCCCAAAGGAATGAAGTTAAATGTGCTCATAAAGAGGTTACAGTTTTATTGGTATTGAACTTTGACTTTGTAAAGCATTTATATGTTTTTGTTTGTTAAGGCATATAATTGTTAGACTAAGCAATAGGGTGGATGGATGGATGGATGGATGGATGGATGGATGGATGGATGGACAGAATGGATGGAGAGAATGGATTGATATAAGGTTGGTTAGATGGATGGATAAATGGATGGATGGATGGATGGATAGACGTTGGATGCATGGATGGATGAATGGATGGCTAGATGGTCAGATTTTAATCTTTTATATGGCACAGACCCCAAATATTAACATTCTAATGTGAGGGACCCCCATCCTGAAAAATAAAAAGACTTTTATAAACTCCCCAAAATAAGCCGAAAATAAGTATTTGGACACCCTGCTATTTTGGAAGTTCTCCCACTTAGAAATCATGGAGGGGTCTGAAATTGTCATCGTAGGTGTATGTCCACTGTGAGAGGCATAATCTAAAAAAAAATCCAGAAATCACAATATATGATTTTTTTTACTATTTATTTGTATGATACCACTGCCAATAAGCATTTGAACACCTGCCTATCAGCTAGAATTCTGACCCTCAAAGACCTGTTAGTCTGCCTTTAAATTGTCCACCTCCACTCCATTTATTATCCTAAATTAGATGCACCTGCCTGAGGTCGTTAGCTGCCTACAGACACCTGTCCACCCCATACAATCAGTAAGAATCCAACTACTAACATGGCCAAGACCAAAGAGCTGTCCAAAGACACTAGAGACAAAATTGTACACCTCCACAAGGCTGGAAAGGGCTACGGGGAAATTGCCAAGCAGCTTGGTGAAAAAAGGTCCAATGTTGGAGCAATCATTAGAAAATGGAAGAAGCTAAACATGACTGTCAATCTCCCTCGGACTGGGGCATGCATCAGAAGGTTCTTGCAATCATGCATGGCACAGAATGTTCCCCTGCTCAAACCAGCACATGTCCAAGCCCGTCTTAAGTTTGCCAATGACCATTTGGATGATCCAGAGGAGTCATGGGAGAAATTTTTGTGGTCAGATGAGACCAAAATATAAATGGATAAGTTTGGAGGAAGAAGAATGATGAGTACCATCCCAAGAACACCATCCCTACTGTGAAGCATGGGGGTGGTAGCATCATGCTTTGGGGGTGTTTTTCTGTATGTGGGACAGGGCGACTGCCCTGTATTAAGGAGAGGATGACTGGGGCCATGTATTGCAAGATTTTGGGGAGCAACCTCCTTCCCTCAGTTAAAGCATTGAAGACGGGTCGAGGCTGGGTCTTCCAACATGACAATGACCCAAAGCACACAGCCAGGATAACCAAGGAGTGGCTCTGTAAGAAGCATATCAAGGTTCTGGCGTGGCCTAGCCAGTCTCCAGACCTAAACCCAATAGAGAACCTTTGGAGGGAGCTCAAACTCTGTTTCTCAGTGACAGGCCAGAAACCTGACTGATCTAGAGAAGATCTGTGTGGAGGTGTGGGCCAAATCCCTCCTGGAGTGTGTGCAAACCTGGTGAAAAACTACAGGAAAAGTTTGACCTCTGTAATTGCAAACAAAGGCTACTGTACCAAATATTAACATTGATTTTCTCAGGTGTTCAAAATACTTATTTGCAGCTGTATCATACAAATAAATAGTAAAAAAAAATCATACATTGTGATTTCTGGATTTTTTTTTAGATTATGTCTCTCACGGTGAACATGCACCTACGATGACAATTTCAGACACCTCCATGATTTCTAAGTGGGAGAACTTGCAAAATATTTTCAATTGATTTATTTATGTACTTTATATATATGTTTCTCTAAACTTTTGCAGGCTTATTTAATCAAATGTATTTATTTTGTTATTATTATTTTATTTGCAGTTTTATTCTAGGCTTACACACACATTAATACATTTAATTATTATTATTATTTTTAAATAAATGAATTAAATGTATAAATAAGAAATTAAGCAAATGTATTTATTTACTTATTTTGTTTTATTATTTACTTTTTGTGCATGATGTATATGTTTATTTAACATTTAATCACATTTATTTATTTATTTATTTATTTATTCTAATCTTATTTATGAATTTTTTTATGTTTATCTTTTCCACGGATCCCCTGTCCCTCCTCTGCAGCCCCCGGCTCCCCGGACCCCAGTTTGAAAACCCCTGTACTTAATAACAGCATAACGGATAGAATGACATGAAGATCAATAAATAATGACACTATTTACAAATTTCCATGTTCCAGACGCATAACTGCTTAAAATTACCAGCAGTGTTGTTTAAAGCAGCTTTGGTGGCACATATATAGGAAATCATCAACACCTTGTGTTTACAGAAGCCTGCAAAAAAGATCATTTATTAGTCTATATTAAGCTTCCCTCTCTTGTGGAGTATGAATATGAAATTCAATTCACACAGATGCCACTGAACTGGTATGAATAATAAAAACAGTTAATCTTTTCTTTAATTAAATGTCTCTCTCAAGCCTCATTGCAGTGTGGGAAAAGACCCACTGGTGTATAAAACAAACCTAATTAATTCAGATTCTTCCTCAACGGCAAGTTTGTTTACGCGCGCAGTGTCTATCATTTTGAGTGAATGAGTGTCTTCAGGTCACAAAGAAAAACGAAATGAAATTTGGGGCTGTGAACAAGGAGACGTTTCCGTGTAAAAGTCCATTGTGCGATATTCAGCAGTGAAATGAAATGATTTCCTTCTTCGTTTCTGTGCTCAACGTATGTTTTAATAAAATACATGTTTAATTAAATCGTGTTTCAAGGACGTTAAGAGATAGATGTTCCTAATTAGTCTCTCTGAAATAAGTGCAAGCGTACAACATTCTGCTGCTCTGTAAATCGGTTTAGAAGAACAAGGAGAATAATATTGTGCAAACTTGTCGCTGTCTGCTCCGTAAAGCCGGTCTTTTAGACCAAGCACTATATATGCTTTCTTTGACTCCCACTGGGAATTGCCGAGTGAACACACTTGACAATGCAGCTAAAACAATTCATTAGTGCAAATTCAAGTCACTCTGTTTCACGTGTGCCATGCGTTGCAGGATTAATTCATATGTATGCTTTCAATACGCTCCCAGTCTCCATGGGCTTGCACAGCGCTTCTCAGGTCACCTGCTAGAATGCAATAAAACCAGCAAGATAAAAATCACCAACATCCAAAATATAATTTGCTTTTTTTCCTTTCCAGTATCAGAAATGGTCCATGATCCCCCTCCCCCCCGAGACGAAAGCTTAATTTTTCAATGCAGCCTGATTACCATCTCCTCCACTCACGGCGGGTTACACTAAATGAACTGAGACTGCAATTAAAAAAAATCTGTTCGAATTTTCTTCCCTAATGATCGTATGCTAGTTATGCCACTCATTGTATCTGACTGGGCTTATATTTATCAACACATAGCATGAATATCAACTAAATTAGCCCCCCAAAAACATTTACTTATTTACTAATCCTGGCGATACGTTTCGTTTGACCTCTGTGGAACACACTATTACGCTTTCTGAAAAGTATTCATGCACACCAGTTTGACGTCAGTAAACCCGCTGGGGTCTCGTAACCGATTGTGCCTTGCGTTTTGAATATGCACAAGCACAAATAAGATTTGAGCGCTGCAGTGGATGTTATAGATTTCTGTGCACAAATGTTCCTGACACAAATTTGTTTTATGACTTCAGAGGACTTGGAATATAGTCATATGGAACACTTTTATGGTGAGTTGTTTTTTTTAATGAGCTTATTTGTCATTTTTAAAGCTTGACAGCCTGGTTACGATGTTTTTGTTACCAAAGCGCAGCATAAAAATGGTGCTGGAGTACAAAGACGTACAAAAAAAAATTCCCTTTGTACTCCACAGAAGAAAGAGATACAGGTTTGGAATGACAGGAGGGTAAATTATGGAATTGTAATCATGTAATTTATGCGTTGTACATTGAGATGGAGTCGCCAGAACTGCAACTGATAGAACGTGCATACTTTCTTCAAAAGCAGATCATGGAGACATTTTAATCTTTCACGATTAAAAATCGTCAAATCACACACCCATATTTCACAGTATAGTTAATGATATGCTAAAGCCCGCCCACACGTTGATGTGATTGGTTACAAGGTTGTTTGTCACTTTAAAAAAAGCCAGCGATTTCAAACCAGGTTTTTGAGACTGGATGCCAGCCGAACGTAGCCCCGCCCACAACATTTGAGGTCAGGAATTTCGCTCTTGACTTGATCCGTTGTGGAGCAGCTCGAACCAGAGCTGTTTGGACCAATCAAATTGTCAGGGCGGGCTTTATGCGATGATGGACAGATGTAGCCTGACGTCATCATACTCAATTCTAGTCTGATACTGCTCCATAGGGCTATAATTATGGGGCGTGTTTCAACCGAACCAGGAAAGACATCAGTTGGATAGAGCTACACACAGAGTGCTTAACAAAACGATCATCATTTCAGAGAGAAATAGTGAAAGTGAATGCATCTACGAACAAGTTCTCCATTTAGGATTAGAACAAATTCAACCCAAGCTCCTTTCATGATGTGGATGATTACGTTACTGTTGATCTGTCTAAAGCCCGCCCTGACAAATTCATTGGTCCGAACAGTTTCTGTTCAGGCATAATGACTCTCATAATGACATATGGATCAATCCAGACTGAACTGCTCGAGCTCAGATGTTGTGGGCGGGGCTGAGTTCGGCTGGCATCCAGGCTAGGACAGATGATCAACAGTAACACAATCATCCACGTCACCAAAGAGCGCTTGGGTTGAATTCATTCTAATCCTAAACCAAGAACATGTTCGTATATGATTCATCTTTACTATTTCTCTCAAAAATGATGATCGTGTTGGCAAGTGCTCCGTGTATCCAGAAATTATTTGCTTGTTTACACTCTTCTTCTTCTTCTACTTCTTGCGTCAGTTGAGTTCTGTTGACTATGCGTCGCTCGTTGCTCTGATTGGTTGCAGGTCTATCCAATTGAGTGCAGAGGTATTTCCTTTCCTGGTTTGGTAGAAACGCCCTATAATCATCGCCCAATGGAGCAGTATCAGACTCATATTCTGACTAAAGTCTGAGTATAAGGACATCAGGCTTGTTCCTACACTTATTTTGTGCTTTGTCTTAAAGCATATTAAAAAAAAACACAGACATATAAACAAAATTAAAAACTTGATTTTCACCACAGGGGGTCTTTAAAGGATTGAAAGAAATACAATTTGTTTCAGTAATTAGTATTGTTCTTGTTTATTTGCTTTTAAAGAGCAAAGCCGATCTTGTTTTTCAGGATATGTCCCCTTTAAGGCAACAACAGCCTCTGGGTGTGTAGATGGGATTTGTTTGCATCTAAACTCCATATGGACAGATTGTCCAAAACAAGCATTTTCATTCTGTCTTCTTTCTAAAATACTTAAATTATTATTGGTGTCAATTAGCAGTGGATCAGTCAGAGGAGCATAATCCTATCTGACATGCTAATTTGAGAGCTGGTGGACTGCCAGTTGCCACTAAGTAGGTCAGGGCTGCAGTTTCAGTGGAGCGGTGCGGCAGGTCAGGGAATGAACGGTCACCTTCTTTTCTGAAAAAAAAGATAATAATCCACGATAGCATGGATGATTGGAATGCAGTGCATATTGTTCTTAAAATGTCATTAACAAACTCATGATGGCATGATGTGGGTAGTTTAGCATGAAAATAACTTATTTAAAAGGCAAACAGCCCTGGATGTCACCCAGTGGAATGTGCCAGCACAGTTCATTACAACCAGGAATTTTATAATTGTAATTAAAACATAATTATTCCTATAATAATAATGCAATATAGTACTGGTAAAAAAGTTTGGAAACATTACTGTTTTTGAAAGAAGTCTCTTAATGCTCATCAAGCCATGCATTTGATCAAAAATATAGAAGGGACAGTAATATTGTGAAATATTACAATTTAAAAGAATGTTTTTTTTTAAATATATTTATTTTAATATACTTTGAAATTTATTTCTGTGATCAAAGCAAATGTTCAGCATCATTACTAAGACGTCACATTCAGTGTCACATGATCCTTCAGAAATCATTATAATGATGATTTGCTGCTCAAGAAATATTGATTATTATTATCAATGTTGAAAACAGTTATACTGCTTAATTATTTCCTTTTTTTGGAACCTGTGATATTTTTTTAGGATTCAGAATTTTTCATTTTTTATGAAAAAAAAATATTAAAAGAACAGCATTTATTCAAAATATAAATATTTTCTAACAATATAAATCGATCACTTTGTATCACTTTAACATATCCTTGCTAAATAAAAGTATTACTTTCTTTAAAAAAAGAAAACAAAGAAAAACTAAAATAATGTATATTGTTACAAAAGAGTTTTATTTTAAATAAATCCTGAAAAGTGTCACAGGTTATTAAAAAAAATAAAATTAAACATTACAATGGTTCCAATATTGCATCACATAAATACATTTTATATATATATATATACGTTTTTTATATTAGTGCAAGACAAAAAAAAGAGTAATATAGTGAAATATTTTATATATATATATATATATATATTTATATATATATATATATATATATATATATATATATATATATATATATATATATATATATATATATATATATATATATATATATATATATATAAAATATTTCACTATATTACTCTTTTTTTTTGTCTTACACTAATATAAAAAACGGATACGTTTTTAAAATATTTTATTTATTTTTGGTTGTGTTTTATCTCACTTAAGTGAGCGATGACCCAAGGCTGAATGAGTTTCATGACCGCACACCTCAAAATTCCTAACCCTTTGATACGTTTGATAACCAAATTAATGAAATTCATCTTTATCACACAGGTCAGGACGAACCCTCCACCTGCCAACATTTGTGGAAGAGACTCATGGGAAGGCTGAAACCTTATTTAAAATGAATGAATGAAAAGCAATGTCAGACGTCCTCCGGTTTCCACCGTGAGTAAGCTCTGAGGATACGAGTGGCTCATTGCATCAATCAAGGGCACCAATTTTTGTCAGATTTTCATTTTATGGAATATATGAATATAATCATCTCCCTGAGAGTATTTCTGACTTGTATAAACAGAACACTTTGTGGCCACAGTTGACTGACAGTAGCTATGAACCTTGCTTGATCAGTTAGTTCAAGATGAAGGCTCTTTAGTAATGCTTAACATGTTTAAATACAGAAGAAAAAAAAATACTGAATGAAAGAAACATTGAGAAAATTCACTTCATGGCATGCTACTATGGCAACCGAAAGCTCTCAACAACTACAGAATGCATAGAGAGAAGAGCACTTTAAACGGCAGAAGGGCACTTCTGATGTCACCGGGAAGTAATAAAGTGGTTACTGTAATGAACTCCAGAGGAAGGTTGAACCCAGAGAATAAACCCATAAATACTTAATACCTTACATAGCATTTGCTATTTAACCGAATCTCAGCTTTTTAAAGTGTGCGCATCGAACGCATTCCGAAGCTCAGGAAGGCTAAAAGCCCCTAAATGAGGATATTAAAATTTGGCGGAACAATATTGTGTAGCCACGCCCAATTAATCTCCACTTTGTTTCAGTTGGACCAATTTCATGCTCCTCTGATCAGACAAAACACTCGCAGACCTGCCACTTTACCAGCCGCTGAGAACCCCGACCAGGCATCCGTGATTAGTGAGGCTGCATTTCCAAGAGTGGATGTTTTACTTCTTTCTGAACTGCGCTGTGCGCCATATGTTTGCGAACAACTGGAGCAACGGCGCAGGCGGGAGGAGGCCAGGTCATGAGGCCAGAGAAGATTCCAGAACACACAGCCACTATGCAGGATAAAGGTATCATAGCAAATAGCCCTTTTCTCAGGATGGACAAAATTACTGAATGATTTGAAAGAAAATATCCTGCTGATGCTTTTGATATCGTTCAATTAGGGTAAATGCCAGCTTAGTTTAAAAAGTCTCGATTTTCTTCAATTACCGCACCCCCTAGCATTGGAAATTGTTGAAATTTGGCATGCATTGTCAAAATGTCATATTGTTCATGTGTACCAAATTTGATGAGGTTTGGATTTTACATTCACAAGATACAGGTCAATTAGTTAAGATGGAACACGTCTATTAAAATCCTTCTGCTCAAATCTGCTAAACCAGGTTTTTTTTTATTTTTTTTATTGATAATTAGGCTAAAAATTATATCATAAAATTAAATGTCGTACGAATTAGCCACCTCGTAAAATAGGTACAAATTGTTGTGAGATCGAGTTGTAATGTCAGACATGAGCTTAACCCCCCCCCCCCCCCCCCCCAAAAAAAAAAAAAAAAATTGGACATGATAACTCACAATTGCGAGTTGTAGGATATAAAATCGCAATCACGAGTTAACAAGTCTAATTCTGAGGGTAGTCTGACATTTCAACCCAATCTTACGACAATTTACATATTTTACAAAGTGGCTCCGAGAATGCTCGAGGGAGGTCCTACGAATTTCAAAGATTGTTCAAAAAGTGTCATCAGGAAGGACTGCCCCTAAATCTACCCATCACTGGGGTCTAGACAAATCATATGAAAACATACGAGTGAGGTCATACGAATTCTTATGATTTTTCAAAAAGTGTCTTCATGAAGGACTGCCCCTAAACCTACCCATTACTGGGGTCTAGACAAATCATGATAACATGCAATGTGAGGTTGTACGAATTTTTAAGATTTTTCAAAAAGTGTCATCAGGAAAGACCTCCCCTATCCCCGCCCCTAAATCTACCCATTACTGAGGGTCTAGACAAATCATATGAAAACATGACCCTATGAGTGAGGTCATACGAATTTGTACGATGGAACCACCTCGTAAAATACGTACAAATTGAGATTGCGTTGCACATTTTTTTGCAATTGCGACTTTAAATCTCCCAGTTCTAACTTTATTACACACAATTGCAAGTTTATATTGCGCAATTCTAAGAACAAAAAAGTAAAAAATGTTGGATAAAAATGAGCAATTATCTCTTTATTTTTATTTAATGTTATTACTATAGTAAGTGCATGTAGTAATGTGTAACTACGTCACCTTAAGGTTCTGGAGTGTAAATTGGATCAATTCTTACACAAATTTGAGTTAGTGCTATACTTTCCATCACAAACAAATTTTGTCAGATTATGCAAAAAGTGTAAAAATTGTGTGTATTCAGGATATACTGTATTCAATTCCAGCTTTAGTTAAGCTTGAGTTGGTCAGTTTATTCTGAGAATTTAAAAAAATGCAGTGGTTGACGTAGTTTCCACTACACATCAAACAATTATTTTATGTATTGTTTGTGCATATATTACTGAAACTAGTATAGAAGTGTTAGTGGAGTTTAATTGATTTAAATCAGCAGGGTTAAAATCACCCATATTAAAGAAACACGCATTAACAATAGTACAGATGTGAAGTGGCCTTGACGGTATGAAGAAAACAAAGGTCATGACTCGTCATGAAGTATCCTTCCTGTCTCTAATGATGTCTTTGTGAATCGCTCTCTTCCGGACTGCCACAGTGAAGGGCTATTACAGGGACGTCGGAATGGGAACATTAGCTCACAGATACAGCAATTAGCTTGATGATGGTGGACATAAAAGCCTTAGAGCGAAAAACGGCTTTGCGACTCTGTTTTGGCAACCGGTCCTGCTTTTGTCATGATGTTGTCATGGAAATGTTGTGATATCCATTCCGCCATTTGTTTACCTCAAGTCCTTACATCCAATTATTTCACTCATCAGAATGTGACATTCCGAGTTATTTTGAGAAATGCCGTGTGTCAGTGGCTGGCTTCAATTAATCCCGGGCTCAGGAGTTGCTTTTCGCTCTGGTATTCTTTCGTCCTAATTAATTGGAAGCAGAATGAATTTGTACAATCGCGGAATGGCACGGGGACAATAAATTGGCATTCCGGAGAGTACCTGAGGAGGGGGGATGATGGGAAGGAGGAGGGGTTTCACTGCATGAGCAGCAGCAGGACAGGGAAAGAAAAGCGCTGATACAAGCTTTAGTTTACCTGCTTCAACAGAGCAGCTCTACTGTGAGACGCTGGAGCTCTATCAGCAGCATCTGAGCCACAATCTTCAATCTTCACCAAAGACAATACGCTTTCATATCGTTCTGTCTGTCTGTGGCTCTGTCTATTGTTCTGTCTGTCTGTCTGTCCATTTATCTATCTTTCTGTCTATCGGTCTATCTATCTTTCTATCTATTGTTCTATCGTTCTGTCTGTCATTCTATCTATATCTTTTGCTCTGTCTATTGTTCTGTCACTGTCTGTTTGTCTATCTATCTATCTGTCTGTCTGTCTGTCTGTCTGTCTGTCTGTCTGTCTGTCTGTCTGTCTGTCTGTCTGTCTGTCCGTCCGTCCGTCCGTCCGTCCGTCCGTCCATCTATATGTATGTATGTCTGTCTAACTATCTATCTATCTATCTATCTATCTATCTATCTTTCTATCTATCTATCTATCTATCTATCTATCTATCTATCTATCTATCTATCTATCTATCTATCTATCTATCTATCTATCTGTCTGTCTGTCTGTCTGTCTGTCTGTCTGTCTGTCTGTCTGTCTGTCTGTCCGTCCGTCCGTCCGTCCGTCCGTCCGTCCGTCCGTCTGTGGCTCTGTCTGTCTGTCTGTCCATTTATCTATCTATCTATATATCTATCTGTCTGTCTGTCTGTCCGTCCATCTGTCTGTCTGTCTATCCATCTATATGTCTATCTATCTATCTATCTATCTATCTATCTATCTATCTATCTATCTATCTATCTATCTATCTATCTATCTATCTATCTATCTATCTATCTATCTATCTATCTATCTATCTATCTATCTATCTATCTATCTATCTATCTATCTATCTATCTATCTATCTATCTATCTATCTATCTATCTATCTATCGCTAAAGGGTGTTTTTTGTGTGTGTGTGTGGTAAACATTACGTCACAAATGCTGTAGAAAGAATTAAACTTGAATCTAGAAGTTGTCTTTAAATAGTACTGAATGAAAGTGTCTGGAAACTGTATTGTATGAAGAAAAAAAAAACTTCTCTCTGTGCTCTGCCTGTATTCGGGAGAATCATGTTTACATCCATTCGACACCACCATGTTACACAGCGTCCTTTTGAATTTAATAACCAAAGTGGAGGTGTTTCACAGACAGGAAATCCCACTATCAGCATGCATGTATATAGGGATACATTTTAATGTATCATAATCCTTAATCCTGTCAGGTAAAGAGCACAAATCCCTTTAAATACGACAATGGCGATAAGAGCACAAAACATGTTTATAACAGAATAACACATGCTGGATTGTTGGACTGAGTGAGCTCTGGGAAGACGAGGCCAAATTCTGGAAGCAAATGAATTGTGCGATGCTGACGGACGAGTGTCCCGAGAGTCACGTTTGCTGTTTGTTAAGGGCAGAACCTTTGAAGATGGAGAGAGGAGCTGGTGTGGGCAACTGCCCCTCAGCAGGAGGAATGCTGGGACTTTGGTGCAGTTGTCTTTCATCTCTCAGAGCCAGCTGAGCTTTCTTTAGTAAAGGTTTGATTTTAACAAGGGCTGTTAGCAAGGGAGGGACCTTACCTTCCTAAACTCAACCTAGCAGCGGGAATCCAGTGGCGTGCAGCATATTGCTTTGCATATTATAGTCGGTTTAAATTTATTTTAAAATAAAAGCTCTCACAGCAGGTGAACTAAACTGAAAGAGCTGACGCATGTCTGATCTGAGACTGATCTGCAGAAATGTAAATTAGAGATGGTTGTAGCAGAAAAACTTTGCATCATTTATGGGTTTTAAAGTCTATACTTTTTGAATAGGTCAGATGTGGTTCATGTTCAAAATTGGTATATTTCACTGTGCTGCAGGCACCATATTATTTTGTGAAACCAAACGCATAACAAAGCCACAGTGCTTTTTTTTTGTGGTGTTTTTTATAGTTATGGATTTCTTTAGGAATGCTTTACTTAGAGAAAACACCGACTCAGACCAACAGTGCTGCCAGGGCCAGGTTTGCTCTTTTATTGATAACAAGTTTAAAATGTTTGCAAGGTTAAAAAGTTTTGGTCTTTTCACATAATAATGACTTAAAGGGATAGTTCACCCAAAAATTAAAATATGGTGTTTATCCGCTTACCCCAGGGCATCCAAGATGTAGGTGTGTTTGTTTCTCCAGTAGAACAAAAAGTAAGATTTTTAACTCCGTTGCTTGTATAATGCATGTCAATGGGGGTGTTTTTCTATGAGAGTCATTATGAAAGTAAAAAACACACACATACAAATCCATATTAAACCCTGTGACTGGTTACTGCGAGACCCAATAGTTGTTGTTTTTTTAACCTCATATCAGACGAATCTCATCTAGTATTCCTCAGCGCCATTACTTCCATCGAAGAAGGTCAACACACCGGCATGATCATAGATGTGTGTACATAGATGCCTCATTCGACTGATCCGTTCAGGAACTAATGAGGATTCTCTCATTTGTGGAGCAACTGTGCTCGAACCAGAGCTGTTCGGACCAATCAGATTATCAGGGCGGGCTTTATGCAATGATGGACAGATGATCAACAGTAACACAATCATCCACGTCACCAAAGAGCGCTTGGGTTCTAATCCTAAACCAAGAACTTGTTTGTATATGATTCACCTTTACTATTTCTTTTAAAAAATGATGATCGTGTTGGCAAGTGCTCCGTGTATCCAGAAATTATTTTTTACAACACCGGGAAAGATCGTTTACACTCTTCTTCTTCTTCTACTTCTTGCGTCAGCTGAGTTCTGTTGACTATGCATCACTCGTTGCTCTAATTGGTTGTAGGTCTAACCAATTGAGTGCAGAGGTATTTCCTTCACCCCATAATCATAGCAACAATGGAGCAATATCAGACTCATTTCTCACATCTTCACGTTGTTTCTTTATTAATTTAGAGAGAAACTGTGAAATTATTACAATATAAAAATGCTATATATATATATATATATATATATATATATATATATATATATATATATATATATATATATATATATAAATGCTAAATATATATATATATTAAATCAATTGACAGCATTAATTATATGTAATGGATTAATTATTTCATATATTTAAATGTGTCTTTATAAACGTTTAGGAAGCTGATGAAAACAGTTCGCCACCCACAACGCGTCTCAGTATACCAGCTCAATTAGTTTGACATGAGGCTGTTACTGTCTGAGCTCCATCGGGGCTGCTGGATGTGTAGAGTGTTTACCTCTTTATAAATAGAATGTGTGCTTATTTTACTGAACCCTAGAGACTGACTCAGCTCTCTCTGCTATTCCAGACAAATCATTTCACAGTTCTTCTGTATATCTGTAACCATTCACAGCTGATCTGGAATCATGTGGATCAAGATTAGTCTGCGCTGCAAGGCCTTGTGGTGTGCAGAACTGGTGGGAGATGCTAAAATCAAACATTAGCCGTGATGAACTTTAGAAGAACGCCGAGTGTTTGGTTTCCTAATTGACACCATAATGCTCAGTCCAATTTGTTTTGGATAATGCCGGACCATGTGTGTGAGAAGACCGTGTGGAATTCCGCGGCCCCCTGATGTCTGCAGCCATCTGGCCGCGGCCGGTTCATCTCTCTCAGAGCGGTGCTGAGCGTACACAGTAATTACAGGGACCCGGCCCACCCGAGCATGACAAACTAACAGCGTTCACTCTCTAGGACTCTTCCAGCAGAATCCTCATCACTTCATCTTTTTCTTTTTACTTTTTTTCCTTGTGATAAATATTTATGGGATGAAATGCATGCTGGCAGCGTTTACAGCCCGCTGACGTTGAGTGGAGAATTTTTCGAGGATACATGACCGAACCATCACACTGCCTCTCGCACCCTCTTAAAGATAAACGGTCCAATTAGAATCCCAAAAACTTTTTATTTCTTTCTTGAGAAAAGCGTCAGTGTGTTGGTGGTGTAAAGGGAATGTTCAAAACAAATGAATATGGTCATAGCGTTGAATCACTTCCTCAAGATCAAAGTGGAAAGAGATTTTTCCTGCCTTTAAATGTCTCTCTTAGGCTGAAGGGAGAATATTTAAGGATTTTAACCTTAGTAAATCTACTTTTGTGATTTATGTAACCCTTGTGTGACCTTATGGACAATTGTCTTTTTCATTTGTTTTTCAGGGGTGTGCTATATATTTCACCCCAATTTCCTTTAAAAAATCTATTTTGCACTATGTTTTTACATTTTTAAAAATTTTTACCAGATGGTGACATTTTTTTTTTCAGGTTCAGTCTATGACTCACTTTATTCATGTTTTCTGCTTCTGCATATTATAAAGCCAATTAGATAAATTATGCAGCTATAACTGTGTGGGTGTGCTGGTATGAATGTCAGAGTGTGGTTTGTATGTGTGTTAATAAAAAAAAAAGTTTGTGTGTGCTTGCAAGTAAAAGAAAAACCCTACTGTAAATCACAAATCCAACCACTGTGTCCACCAGTGGAGTTTTGCTGGCATCTAATGGGAGAATTCAGCACTTGGGAAGATTTATTTATGTTTAGATTTTTTTAAAGATTTATTTAGGTTTATATTTATTGCTTTGATTTTCTAGCAGTTTTAGAGTTCAAAATGTTTCATAAAATATGTATGTTTTATATATACTGTAAAAAATAAAATCTGAAAATTCCTTCATATTTATACAGTACATTGTGCCCTATTTTTACAGACTTCTTTTACAGTGTAAAATAAAATTCATAAATAATTTTCATAAACTGAAGCCAAATTTACTAAACAGGGCAAATTAGGTTATTCTATAAAAGCGCAGATGGGAGGGGAAAATTCTGCGCGTGATCTACCGATGACGCACAAATGAAAGCACACAGAAGCAGCCGGATCATTTTCATAACGACCAACACAATCTAGACATTAGCATCTGGTTTAAGAGGCATTTGTGGTGGTAAATAATGGCTCAAACATCAGTAAATTGACGAGCTCAAACCTTAGTAAATCACCTAACATGATTAATTTAAATATTCTCCTCCCATAAATACTGCGTCTGAAAGGGAAACTCCTACAAATGCATATGCAATAAGTTCAGCTGCAGAAATACAAATTTCCGAGCAAAACTTATTTTCTGAACATTATGGAAGTGGTTCCAGTTCTTCTTGGGTTACACCATTAGAGAACATTCCCAGAACTTTATTATTTGGCTCCCCCCATATACACTCACCTAAAGGATTATTAGGAACACCTGTTCAAATTCTCATTAATTAAATTATCTAATCAACCGATCACATGGCAGTTGCTTCAATGCATTTAGGGGTGTGGTCCTGGTCAAGACAATCTCCTGAACTCCAAACTGAATGTCAGAATGGGAAAGAAAGGTGATTTAAGCAATTTTGAGCGTGGCATGGTTGTTGGTGCCAGACGGGCCGGTCTGAGTATTTCTGCCCAGTTCTGTAATCTGCTCAGTTACTGGGATTTTCACGCACAACCATTTCTAGGGTTTACAAAGAATGGTGTGAAAAGGGAAAAACATTTAGTATGCGGCAGTCCTGTGGGAGAAAATGCCTTGTTGATGCTAGAGGTCAGAGAAGAATAGGGCGACTGATTCAAGCTGATAGAAGAGCAACTTTGACTGAAATAACCACACGTTACAACCGAGGTATGCAGCAAAGCATTTGTGAAGCCACAACACGCACAACCTTGAGGCGGATTGGCTACAATAGCAGAAGACCCCACCAGGTACCCCTCATCTCCACTGCCATTAGGAAAAAGAGGCTACGATTTGCACGAGCTCACCAAAATTGAACAGTTGAAGACTGGAAAAATGTTGCCTGCTCTGATGAGTCTTGATTTCTGTTGAGACATTCAGATGGTAGAGTTAGAATTTGGCGTAAACAGAATGAGAATATGGATCTAACATGCCTTTTTACCACTTTGCAGACTGGTGGTGGTGGTGTAATGGTGTGGGGGATGTTTTCTTGGCACACTTTAGGCCCCTTAGTGCCAATTGGGCACTGTTTAAATGCCACGGCCTACCTGAGCATTGTTTCTGACCATGTCCATCCCTTTATGACCACCATGTACCCATCTTCTGATGGCTATTTCCAGCAGGATAATGCACCAAGTCACAAAGCTTGAATCATTTCAAATTGGTTTCTTGAACATGCCAATGAGTTCACTATACTAAAATGGCCCCACAGTCACCAGATTTCAACCCATCAGAGCATCTTTGGGATGTGGTGGAACGGGAGCTTCGTGCCCTGGATGTGCATCCCACAAATCTCCATCAACTGCAAGATGCTATCGTATCAATATGGGCCAACATTTCTAAAGAATGCTTTCAGCACCTTGTTGAATCAATGCCACACAGAATTAAGGCAGTTCTGAAGGCGAAAGGGGGTCAAACACAGTATTAGTATGGCGTTCCTAATAATCGTTTAGGTGAGTGTATATACAAACAGGAGCCATAGGGGAACCTTCTGTGTTTGCTGGGAAGTCTTAATAGTAGTTTTTTGACGTGAAGAGAGGGTTTGTGTTGCGCCAGCTGTAAGTCTGGCCCATAGTCTGCAAGAGCTCTCAGTACAAACTCAAACATTTTTCATCAAATTCTTCTAAAAGAGCAGCATCTCAGCAACTGTAAAACCCAAAACCACAAACATGGTTCCTGATACGTAGAGACCCAAGAAAGAAGTCCAGCACAGTATGCAATGATCATCCAGAGTCTTTTTATAGATCAAGTGTGTTTTCACAGGGATCTTTAATTCACATTATAACAATTCACACAGTCTTAGTTGTTTCTACTTTACAGTCATTAGGTTGGAGTTCTCGAGAGTTAAGCCTGAGAATGAGCTGTTGAAGACTTCAGGATGTGAAGATTTCCCAGAGATCCTCCCGGTGAAGCCTGTCAAATGATCCTCCCACAGTATAACTGGTACGTTCCCATGATTTTTATTATGAGAATTTTATTATGTTCTATTTTATTATGTGGCTTTTAAACTGAATTTATTCATCGTTGTAAATATTGAAAACCCCATAAACCATATAATAAAACGTATACATAAAATGTTTAAATGTTATATTATTATAAAATTGTTTAATGTTATTTTGTAATGTATAATAAATGTAACATTTAATAAAAAAACTTTTGATTGACCTCATAAGGATCAAATTCCTCTAAAAGCTGAGCGTCTGACCTAGTTTTATACCCTGTTCATGGACAGTGCCAACTAATGAAAGATTCAACGCTGCTAATTGAGATTGATTCCACTGTTTATGGGCTGTTAAAGAAGAAAATTACAGGCATTATGTAGAACAGCTTTGACAACTTGGCTCCTTCAGCACAGATAGCTTATGCACGTAAAAAAAAAAAAACAAGATTTCTTTCTCTTTTTTTTTAGAATGGAGAAAACTCTTGACAGCTCCTGCCCATCATGCATCACTTTGTTCTTCGTGTCTCAATGGTGGATTCTGCAGCCTGCTGGAGAACTCCTGCCACATGTTCTCACACACCGGAGGTCAAAAGCTCACGCAACTCGTCATGAATGATTTATTCAGGAAAATTAACATGCACTTCTCAATCTGGAGGCCTGATGATTTGATGGTGCATTTCTGTGTGCCGTCCGTTTGAAAAAGCACATGGGAGTAGATACCGAATCAGCTGAGCCGGAACAAAAAAATGTAGCGATCCGTTCAGGAAATAGGTTTCCCAGAGCTCCTGTACCTCCATAATCATGTCCCCTTTCGCCAGAATCTTTCCGATATTATGCAAGCTTATTCATGAAGTAGATCTCAGTGAGAGTCCATACATCCCTACAGGCCATTTTTGTAAGCGCAGCCAAGTGAATCATAGGAAATGTAAGGGGTTTTAATAATTAACTTGTGTCCATTCTACAAGGGGATGATATTTCTTTAGTCTTCTACATAAACTGGTATATACGTTGTGTGAACTAGAAAGTTTAACTGCATGAATTGAATGTTTAGTGGCTTATTAAAAATGTATAAAAGATCATTGAAATGACAGACAGGTTCAGAAGACCAGACTAATGCATTTACTGTGTATACACATTAAAAGTACAATTTCAGTCAGACTGAAGCAGAAAAGTGTCTTGTGTAGTATGACAGCAACTTTACTGCTTCAGTAGATTGTAGAAACCAGGGCTTGAAAGTAACTTTTTTTGCTAGTGGGTTTCCAAAGTTATTAGCCACTCAGCATTTTCACTGGCCACAATTTTGACTACAGTGCCATGGGGAAAAACCCTATATATTTAAAGGGGGGGTGAAACACTCAGTTTCAGTCAGTGTCATGTCAATCTTGAGTACCTATAGAGTAGCATTGCATCCTGCATATCTCCGAAAAGTCTTTATTTTTTAAATAATTATATAAGAAAGATTGTGGGCCTACTTCGTATCGTGTGGGCGGAGCTAAATAATGACGAGTGCGCGCCGCTGTTATTGTGTTGAGTGCGTCGTAAAGCTGTGTCATCCCTAACAGCGGGAAAAAACTTTATTCAAAATAAAAAAATGGCTTTTAATCAGATACAGCCATACATCTATGATCTGGAATCAGACCCAGAGGCTGCAGTTGAACAGGAGCAGCAGCAAAAACGACTAGAGCAGGACGTCTCTATGTGGTACAAGTTATACACTAACTATATAATATGCTTAGCGGCTTGTGTTATTTACATATTTATACTTGAATTATATCGTCGTATTTTTGTCTTTGAAGGTGTACATGTGGGAAGTGCAGTTGTGCACGTGTGTGTGTGTGTGTGTGTGTGTGTGTGTGTGTTTACACGTGGTTTGTGTAGACAATTGTAGTAAGCGGACTGGTTTTGCACGGCAGGCTAGTGTTTACATAGAAAGACATGGAATAGTAGCGCATTTGAATGAAGAAACGCGCTTATTTAGTTTAACATATTTCCCCACTCTTTGTGTATTGTTGTTTGGAGTGCTTTTACAATACACAAACATAAAGTTACACATATAGTGGCCAGCTAAACAAATGTACACGCACTACACATGGCATGCTCCATTGATCAATGAACTATACGTGATCATGTTTGGGCTACTTGATGGGCATAGGCAAAAACACAGACATTTGAATCAGTCTAACTCACCGCCTGCGGTTCTAACGTTGGGACCTTTATCGTTGGGACTGCTCCATCATTCAGAATTAGGCGATCGGAAAATCCGGCGTCGAGCTGGGCCTTGTTTTTGAAACAGTCGGCACCGAAATGCAGTGAACAGATATAAACCTTTGCGCAACTCAGTTGCTGATCCGGAAAAGCAAATTACATCCACTGTTGCCTTAACGCTGGGTTTTTTGGCAATCTGTACAGGACTGTCTTGGTCTGGCAACCAAAAACGCACTTTTTTGGTGACATTGTTAATTTCTTGAAGTCACATCACCTCTGCAGCGCAGCCTACGAGCCAGCGCTTTGATGGGCGTAGCCTGTTGCTTTCGCACTCTCCCTCTCTCTCTCTCTCTCTCTCTCTCTCTCTCTCTCTCTCTCTCTCTCTCTCTCTCTCTCTCTCTCTCTCTCTCTCTCTCTCTCTCTCTCTCTCTCTCTCTCTCTCTCTCTCACGCTCTCTCTCTCTCTCACGCTCTTCCGGTAGAATTGCCCGTACGGCC
Source organism: Pseudorasbora parva (assembly GCF_024679245.1). Classification (NCBI taxonomy): domain Eukaryota; kingdom Metazoa; phylum Chordata; class Actinopteri; order Cypriniformes; family Gobionidae; genus Pseudorasbora; species Pseudorasbora parva. The sequence continues at coordinate 6,859,094 of NC_090195.1, forward strand.
CATACAAGGAAATTCCGACCTATTAACGTCAAGTGGACCCATGATCGAAAAAAACTTGCCGAAACTTATGACTAACCGGAAGTAGTATTTTTGACAAAGAAATACTACCATCAAACGTCCACCTTAACTTTTGAAACTTTGACTATGTTTAGTATGGGATTCCAAGTCTTTAACAGTGTAAAAAGATCAGTATGCCCCCCCCCCCCCCCCTTAATATTATCTCATAATTTGGTAGCAGGTTTACTAGGCTACTGTCACTTTAAGACGTGACACACCAATCCATTATACTGTTACTGCGTTTTCTTTCTCAGGCGTTAACATTCACTTAAAACATAACTGACTGTGTTTATGTAAATACTCGCCAGCATTTTTACATTATTTTGTGACTGTTTAAACACAATAAGCAGTGAAAATTAACTCAATTTAGTATTGAGAGATAGTGATGGGAGAAACAAGGCTTTTCAAAACTTCAGATCAAATGAACCATTTGCTTGGCGAAACAATTTACCGTTTCGAAGTGTTGGAAACGCAACATGCTGGTGACCCCTGCTTGTCAGAATAGTGTAGTGTGAGGAGAGGCCGGTTTGTGTGTCAACTCACTGTCGATGATGAGAGAGTGACAAAGTTGAAAATTAGCACCGGAAGCGTTTCAGGTTTTTCCGTGTGCATATGTATTGAAAAATCAATTACATTGTACTTAGTGTGTTATTTCAGATGCCTTTTTAAAAGATTAAAATTGAAAAAGCTATAGGCCTATAAAAATTCAACCCACTAAAGTGGCTAGGGGGAGTGACTTACATGCCACTACTGAAATCCACTCGCATTTGGTGGGTTGATGGGTGTTAAAGGTGCCCTAGAATGATTTGAAACAATATTTTAAATTGTTCTCTGATATCTACATAGAGGGTATGTGGCTTATTTAAGGGCAAAAATTGTCCAGATACAGTTTTACAGGTCCATTTACAACCCTATAATTTGTCCCTAGGATGTAATGCTCTGTTTTTGCCTTATTTGGAAGGGTCATTAATATTAATGTTGAGCTCTGCTCTGATTGGCTTATTTCAGCAGCTCACAGCAGTTCAGTCCTGACAGAACACAGACCGACTCAGACACTTTAAGACACTTAGACACAGAACATTGCTGAAATGCAGCTTACTTGTTCATTGGTGTTTTCAGATCATCTACGTGCGAGAAAGAGCTTGCGTTTGTGCGGTTGCCAGATTTCAGTAATTAAATCCCCCAAACAAAGCGTTTCTGTGAAAAAAAACACGTATACTATCCAGTGTTTTACCTAAACATGTACAATCTTGCAACCATATGCACGCGAGCTCTCTCTCGCGCGCGGATGATCTCAAAACACCAATAAACAAGTAAGCTGCATTTCAGCAATCTCCATTTGAGATGTTCTGCTTAAAGTGTCATTCAGCCTACATTTTAGACTTGTCTTTTTTTTTCAATATTGCATGTTTATATAAAGTTAGTCACAATGTAGGTTACGCAGTGACAGTGATGTACTCTTAATACAAGCATGCAAAAACATCATAGGCCTACTTCAGTTCTCAAAAATATAAATATATAACTGATATTTTTACAAAATGAATAACCTTGTCAAATGACTGTCGTTTTAACTTATATGGTGGAAAAGGTGACGTTTGCTAGAAGGATCGAGTGAACATTTTGTAAGCAACGTATCTACGGTTGTATTTTGTAATACAAAATAATATTAACCTTTGTCATTAGACACACTATTTAGTTTTGTATGGTACGTGGAGTTTCCTGTTGTTACTGTACTAGCATCTTGCGTCATCTAGACAATGCGGTCTCTCTAAGAAACTTTCAATTTAATCAGAAATTGTTTAAACAGTCAATAAGTGGATAAATCGCTGCTTACTGCTTGCAGAAATACAGTTGCTTTCTTCAGTTTAAGGGTGTGTTCACACTTGTAGTTCGGTTCGTTTGGTTCGTTTGGTCCGGACCAAAAAACAAAAACAAACATAATAGTCCTGGTCCCCTTAGCGTTCACACGGGCATTTTTAACAGCGAACCTAAAGTTACCGAACCAAAGGCACAGGGAGACGCTCACAACCTGATTGGTCGGCTTATATGACGTAGGAGCTCGTTTACCGAACATTCAAAACAATGCTGTGTGCTGGATTACACGCGCGGGCATTTTATGCGTGTACATATGGCATTATTTTTTACCAGAGAACTCATGAAGAGCTCATGAAATGTTCACAACATTCAAAACAACGCTGTGTGCTGGATTAAACGCGATCATTTTATGCGTGTAACACATTTGGCATTATTTCTTACCAGAGAACTCATGAAGAGCTCATGAAATGTTCAAAACAACGTTGTGTGCTGATTAAACGCGATCATTTTATGCGTGTACATGTGGCATTATTTTTACCCGCTGAGAACTCATGAAGAGCTCATAAAATGTTCAAAACAGCAGCAGGATTTCCTCCGTTGTGCAGAAAAGAGACGGCCGTTCTGTCGTCTGTACCTGCTAATAATGGGCAACACAGGAACTTTGATGAGAAGAGTATGGAAGTAAAACTGTGCCACTGGATTTTGAATTCTAATTTTTAGCACTGAATTTTTTTACATCGAATTTTTAACACTGAATTTTATTTTGCATCTAAATCAGACTTTGAATTTTAAAAGCCATCGAATTTCTAGCTCTGTTTTTTTTTGACTATGACATTTTTTCAATATTTTAAAAAAATTCAGTGTAAAAAGAAATTCAACGTCTCAAAAAATTCAGTGTAAAAAAATTCAACGTCTCAAAAGATTCAGTGTAAAATAATTCAACGTCTCAAAAAATTCAGTGTAAAAATATTCAGAGTCAACATCCGGGTAACCAAGGAGAAGCAATCGATCCCTGTATCAAATCATCCAACATCCAGCCAATCATTTACGCTCCATTGGTCATGAGTAAATTCACTGAAGCGCCATCGTGTGTGTTCTGAGCCATGCTGCTGAGCTCTGGAGCTCACCTGAAGTGAACTTCCCCGCCAGTGCCGTTTCTAGTCATAGGCAAACTAGGCGGTCGCCTAGGGCGCCAACAGCTGGGGGGCGTCAATGAGCCCCCGCCCCAACAAGATTTTTTAGTTATTTCATATATATTTTATTATTAATATTTCGTACTTTTTCTATTTCAAGGCATTATGATTAGTTGCGATTATTGGAGTGAAGTCGCCATGGTGATAGTGGAGCTACTGTAATGAAATGAGATCATGTAGAGGGCGGCAGGGAACGTCGTCATCCGTGGCATTGTAACGCTTGTGTCCGAGTGAAAAATGCGGATAGCTCACTTAATGTAACTGTAGTGGATGCAAACACGGAGGCGATTAACATCAAACAGATCGCACTTTATTCCCCGCTGAACTCTCATCACAAACTCCCTTTCCATCCACAGCATTACTTAATAAAACAAAATAACTGTTAGCAACAGAAAACAGAAGATAATCCCCACACATGGGAGCTCAAGACTCAGTGCGCACATTCACAAAATGCAGACTTCGTTTGCAGGGAGCGCTCGCAACTCTTAAAGGGGCCACACTATATTTCTACTCGTTACAGCGTGCTTTAGTTTCATCATCATGAAAAGGTCAAAGCCATCAGGGGCTCAGTATCGTAAAAAGAAAGCGAAATATACAGGTATAGCCTACTTATTGGTTACTTGTTCTCTACTAAGCTGGTCCCTCTATCATAATGTTGAGCAAAACATTACACTGAATATTAGTACTGGACGGACCACACGCCATGCTCATTTCAGGTGCAGAACATTATAGCAGTTAATTTGAATAATTTTTTTTTTACATCAGAGATAGCTGTTTAGTGTAAATTGATCAAGTAGGCTAATACTGTCATAACCATGGGCGTCACTAGGCCCTTTTTTATGAACTTATGCATCAGCCCCCCCTAAAAAAATATGTGATTAACCTTTAAAACATGAAACTGGCGCAAGGCTTCGGCTACTGCTTCGTCCCGTCTTTTAGTCTTTGTGTCACTGTGTTCTTCAATCCGCAGCGGCGCCGAGTGACATGGTTTTCAAGCTATTGTTATCTAATTTTTTGGCCTTCAGAACATCTTAAAATACACATATGTAGATCATAGAAATCAATTTTTTCTCGGGGGAGCATGCCCCCGAACCCCCCAACATCTGTGATCTCAGAGATAATAAACCTAGCTACATTATTCGATTAATGCATGTACAATATGCCCATGAAATAAGGAAGTCATATTTACTTAATAAGTTGAAGTAAAAAAAAAAAAAAAAGGGGGGGGGGGGGGGGGGGTGCAACATATGAATCTCGCCTAGGGTGCCAGAAAGGCTAGAAACGGCCCTGTTCCCCGCCTTCCTGTTTCAGCATCACATGACCAATGGAGCGTAAATGATTGGCTGGATGTTGGATGATTTGATACAGGGATCGATTGCTTCTCCTTGGTTACCCGGATGTTGACTCTGAATATTTTTACACTGAATTTTTTGAGACGTTGAATTATTTTACACTGAATTTTTTGAGACGTTGAATTATTTTACACTGAATCTTTTGAGACATTGAATTTTTTTACACTGAATTTTTTGAGACGTTGAATTTCTTTTTACACTGAATTTTTTTAAAACATTGAAAAAATGTCATAGTCAAAAAAAAACAGAGCTAGAAATTCGATGGCTTTTAAAATTCAAAGTCTGATTTAGATGCAAAATAAAATTCAGTGTTAAAAATTTGATGTAAAAAAATTCAGTGCTAAAAATTAGAATTCAAAATCCAGTGGCACAGTTTTACTTCCATAGAAGAGCCAGGTATGCTTTTTGTGTGTTATTTCTAGCATTTTCGAAACATGCTCGTCTGACCAAATATTGATTAGGCACTTCCTCGTTGCTCCACGTTTGCCCTCTAATGTTAAAGTTACTCATTTTGGATACACCGATCTTTCCGCGTCGTCAAATCAGCTGCATTATGCGTCGCATCTTGTGACATTACGTCCGGTTTTTGGTCCGTTTACATGTCTTTGGTCCGTGTTGCGTTCATATATCAATCGAACCGCACCAGAGTTCGTTTGGAAGCGGACCGAGACCCATCTTTTTAGCGGTCTCGGTCCGCTTGTTTGGTGCGCACCAGGGTTCGGATGGCAGCGTTCACATATGTTCAAATGAACCGCACTAACCGAGCAACCGCACCAGGGTTCGTTTTAATCGAACCAAACATGACAAGTGTTAACGCACCCTAAGACGCTGAGCGAAGCTTGCTTGAAATGGGCCGATCAAACGAACGATTTTGAATTAAATTGTTGCGGTATCCGATTATAATAAACCTCAACCATGACTGTTGACATATGAAAAGTCCTCACGTCTCCTGCACAGCCTGGAACATGACATTTGTGTGTCGTTTGTTTACCTGCAGTCCCGATGATTCGGCTCCGTCAGTTCCGCCTGACACTGAACATGTTTGGACAGTTGCAAATGTTGGAGGCGTGCATGTAAATGATCCCCAACGCTTGCGTCACTGCTGGCGTTATATTGAGAATCAATTATGTTTCGTGGTGTTTTTAATGCACGAGATTTACATAAGAAGTAGGAGTCAATGATGTTTGAGACTCACAGTATGTGATGTCCATGTACTGAACTCTTATTATTTCACCATGGCAAGGTTAATTCAATTTTTCATTCTAGGGCACCTTTTATGTCAAGCACTGTTAGAGGCACTGATTGGTGCCAGTGTTTCTACGATCTACTTTGGTGTACAATCCTTTTAGGAAACACAGCCCTGTTGTTTTTAGAAGTTGGAAGAACGAACCTAGATAATGTGACTTTAACTTGGCTTGAGTTAAATACAATCGGCCATAGTATGGTATGCACGCCCCTAAAGACAGAAATGATGTGTGCCGGGTATTTAATAGCACAAATTAGATTCGTTCAAACATTGTTTTAGTTTTAGCATTATTAAGTGATGTGTGTCACTAGAGAGATTGGTTTCAAACCTCTTACCAAAAGCACTGATATTCCTATATGATGTGCCTTTATGAGAGTTGCAACCAAGAAACCGTGCCAATTACGGAAAACAGAAATCCAATAAGCCCGAAGGCACTTGTATCAGGCGAGAGTGATTTAGTTTTACCCCAAACCAGTGTTTGAGTGATTGTTATTAAAAATTATTTCAAACACCCAGATGGCTCCATTTAGTTTCCTAGATTTTCAGCAGGTTTCATTAAAATGGTGTTAGAACAGTTGTTCCTGGCATGAAACAAAAGAAAAATATACAAAAACATGGTTGTACCCAGAGAGAAGTAGGCAGATAATAATAAACATTCACTTTTAGTCAAATGAAGTGCAACATGACAAAAAAAAGCTTTTTAACAGGCGTTTGCTGATTCATAGGGTAAATGAACCTCTTTGTTGATAATTGCACACGTGCATAGCATCATTTATCTGCAATTTGGTTGCCAGAAGATTTTTGTTGACGATCGAAGACCTACAGAGCCAAAGGTAGCATGGCCGTGTCTTTACACATCATCTTCTGAGTGCCAGACAATGGAACGCCTTTATGTTCAGAAATCAAAGGGATTAAGGAATATCCCACATTTGGCTTTGAATAGACAGAAGCATCGTTCCACTAGTCTGCGAGCTGCATTCCGTCATAAACTGAACATCTGAGTGTCTTTTAAAACTAGCAGATGCCATGTTTTGTTTATTTTCAATTAAAAGAGCAATCTAATTAGTTTACGAGGCAGGGTATGCACAGAGAAACTACCAAGTAATTAGTTAATTACCCAGCGGTCACACCCACATGTCTCCAGCAAAGATTACACAAAAAAATTAACAGTTACATTAAATTGTATATTGTGGGAACGTCTGCTTAACCTATTTCCCCGCCAGCGTTTAAAAAAAAGTTGCCAGCCACCGCCAGGGTTTTTGATCATTTTCACAAAAATGTTCATCTGGATGTATCCAGATCAAATTCAGAACGATTATCAAACACAGATGGAGTAGATGGAGTCCATCAACGCCCCTAATGCTTTCACAGTCCAGTAGCTCGTCCTGGGTCCACATTTCATTCAGTAACATTAGAAAGGTTTGGTTCATATGCTGTTTAAAGTTTTCATGAACTGGCTTTTTACATTTTTTTTATACTGTTTTCTGAGGTCAACTAATGACATTTGTGTGTTTTTTACATTCAAAAACATCCTAACTAATAAGTAATAGGCTATTTTCTACAGTGGTTTTAAGGCATCAAACGCTGGGTTTTGATAGACGTGACGCACTGGAGACTTGGAAGTAACCAGAAACTTGGAAACCAGACTTCATTCGCCCCAATGGAAAGCGTATTTACACTGTCTGAATCATTCCCTATCCCCTATATAGTGCATTCACCATGTAGAAAAAAGTGAATGTGTGAAGATTTCAGCTGCAGCTTCAGCATCTGTTTATAATGTAGGGGGAGGGACCTTTACATTCTAGGGAGCATTTGATTGGATGGAAAATCTGAAGAGAAGCTAAAGTGGAGAGTGATGTCATCAATCATTGATCCATATTTGATCCATCTTATATCTTCTAAATGCGAATTGTGTCATTGTTTTGGAGCACACTAGCTTATAGATAACAGCAAGGCTAACATATTTATACTAAAAGCCCCAAAACTTCAATTTTGATTTCATGGGGACTTTAAATGTCAGTGGAGTCTTGCTTCATTCCCATTAGGAATGCGAACACATCTGCTCGCTAGGATTCCGTTTTTCTTGGATCAGTCTGGAAAGTATTGCTCCCGTGCTCTCTAATATGCACATCAAAGGAACGCTCGCATCAGATATATGCCAACAGAACATTGAGCAATGCATTGCTCTGCCCTGCCGTGGCATTTGTTACTAATTCAAGTCAAACTATCGCTGATGTCAAAGCTCCATCCAAACCGATGCCTTTTCCTTATCCAGTGTAAATAATTTAGTATGTTTACCTGGACGATCTTAAACCAATTATGCACTGTAAAGTGTAAGGTCATGTAAACACCTTAAACTGTGTTCTTTTTTTGTGGTAAAGCTTGTAAACAGTTTAAAAAATGGAACTACAGTGGTCTTCAAAATACTGTCAATAATTTAATCACGATGAAAAAATGATTACAAGAGAAAGAATCTGTCACATCTCTCACTGTTTGATTGGCAGAGCCACGAGAGAGCAGGTCACCTGTTTCCTTGAGCAAAGAATGGCGTCTGTCAGAAAGAAAAAAAGCAAAGCTGGAGAGACCGGCAGAATGAGAAGACAAAAAAAAAAAAACAGAGAGGGAGAAAGAATGGAGAGGCACTGGAGGGTCGATCAAGAGAGAGAGAGAATCCACTGGGGTGGAATAATCTCCACCAGGAGCAAAGTGAAGACCATCAAGCACATTTCACATGCAATTTAGTGTGATGCGTCTGATGAAAACTGTCATAACCAGAGCACTCTAATTTACAAGCTTAAGAGCACGATGTCTTTCAGCTGAATCTCAGGGCCAAAGCACGGCGTTGGGCTGAAGCGTACGTCAGAGTGTTTGAGAGCGGTGTGAAGCGTCAGACATCTGGAGGGGCTGAGAAGGTCTTGAATGTAATACAGGATTTTCTGGCAGAAGGTTCAAATTGCCTTGTCGCATTTGTAGGTGCTAGTTTAGGGAGGGACAAGTCAATTGCTGCACTGCACTGCAAGTATAACGCAGAAGAGTGTTAAGACTGGCTTATGCTGCTTTTTCAACTTTCTTGTAAGCTTTTATAAATCATTCATTCAGTGTGGCCACATCTCGCCAACCCTACCCTCTTTTTGTGTGTTGTTGTCAGGTTATTTGTTTAGAATCCCTCAGGTAACACTTATTAAAGCAATACTAATGCAAGCTTCGCATCCTAGATCCTCTAAATCCTTCTTCATTTTGACATTATGACTTCAGTCCCCCAACGGGGCATTGCAGAACTGATTATAGAATGGTGAAGGTATGACGTCAGAACCGGAAGACTAATTCGCCGCTGGTTCCTTCGAGATTTCAAAAAAAAAATGTATGAGTAAAATAAGGTCTGATAAACATAACTTTATGATACTTTGATGTTTTTTTCTACAAAGTAAATTAAACACACCCATACCAAAAACGCAAATTTTAACACATTGGGCCTCATTCATGAAACTTTCTTAAATATATGACCAATATATGAGTAATTTGCGCGTAAAATTGACCTTTACGAAAACTGCTCCAGATTCACAAACGCTTTGTATACCACGGATTCGTTAGCCTGACGTGGTCATACTCAATTCTAGTCAGAATATGAGTCTGAAACTGCTCCATTGGGCTGTGATTATGGGGCGTGTTGCAACCGAACCAGGAAAGGCATCAATTGGATAGACCAACAACCAATCAGAACAATGGAGCGACGCATTATGTTAGTTGTCAAATGTCAACAGAGCTCAACTGCACTGTGTTGCCAAGTCCGCGTTTTTTCCGCAGGTTGTGTTCTATGTCCGCGGGTTGAAGCGACTTATTATGTGATATATAGTCACATATAGTCCCCCCCCCCCATTATACTAGCCCTGTTTTGGGCTAGTAGTTGGCGGGTTTTGCTGTAAAAACTTGCCAACCCTTCTGCACACGCGCTGGAATAAACAATCTTTGCCAGTGTTGTAAAAAAATATTAATAATAATTTAATGATACACAGAGTACTTACCCAACATGATCATCATTTTTGAGAGAAATTGTGAAGGTGAATGCATATCCAGCTCTCTGGATGCAAGCGGAAGAAGGTGGACTGATGAATCACGTTCTCATTTGCATCAAGTGGATGGCCGGGTGTTTCGTTTACCTGGGGAACACATGGCACCAGGATGCACTATGGGAAGAAGGCAAGATGGCGGAGGCAGTGTGACGCTTTGGGCAATGTTCTGCTGGAAATCCTTGGGTCCTGCGATCCATCTGGATGTTACTTTGACACTTTCACCAATCCAATCGAGCACCTGTGGGATGTGCTGAACACACATGTCAGATCCTAGCCTGGTTAAAACCAGACCATTCTCAGTGGTTACTGAGTTATGAGAGCAAATATAAATTTGCCGGAAGTTGTCTGGGTTTTCCCAGGCTAGTCAGATCCATGGAGGCCCCCCACCTTGCAACTTACAGGACTTAAAGAATCTGCTGCTAACATCATGGTGCCAGATACCACAGCACACCTTCATGGGTCTAGTGGAGTCCATGGCTCGGTGAATATATATATATATATATATATATATATATATATATATATAAATATAATGTTATATTAACAATGAATAAACATAGGAAAAGACAGAAGAGACTACATGTCATGAATCCTTATTGCCCAAACCTGGGCTCTGCTACACACAACTCACATAAACATTCTTACTTATGGGTAAGTTGGTGACATTATTTTAGTCGGTAAAGAGCGGTTGGGAGCATGATGGTCTTTACATTAAGATCAAGGACATACAAAACATGAACAAATGTCTCAGTTTGAACTGTGGTAGAAACTATTTATTCCTGGTGCATTTTGGACGCCTTTTCCCTTGAGCATCTATTTCACAACACTAATAGGCCATTAACAGATAAGATAAATTTTATGAGTCCATTAAGGAAGTGTAAGTTAAATGACAATCGAAGGGTCAAGTCATTGTAATTTCCCATGATGGTCCAGTGGTGCAGGTTGAGTTGGCGGACATAATTGGCTTTGCTCAAACTGCTCCAGGGAGATACCTTCAGGCTTGTGTCTTTGCAGTCGTTTATTAACATTTAATACGTACCCCCCCCCCCCCCCCCCCTTTAGACAGACGGAGGACTGAGGCCTCTCTCTTCACTGCAGCGAGTTATGGCGGCATCCATGTTTAATACAGATTAGTCATCTCTGGAAACATCACCCTGCTGATCTCAAGGCCATGTGGAGGGGGAGGTGAAGGTGATGCCAGCCCCAGTTTGTCGCATCCGTGACACTTTTTTTCTGCTGGGCCTGCTTTATTGTCCTCCAACAGTGAGCAAATAACCTGATCCCACAGGTCACCTACATCTCAAAATAACAGTAAAATGTTAAATTAGTTTGAAATTTAAATGTGATGCTCTTAACAATGGTGTTGTCTTGAAGATTCTTTAAAGAGAGCACGTACCTAAATCCTGAGAGAGCAAAATGGGGCCAACAGTGAGGAGACAAAAATTAAGAACTCCCTTAAGTGAGAAAAAGCAACTTGGTAAGCAAGATAAAAAATAAAACAAACAAAAACACCCCAACGGAGAACAAGCCATCTGCCTGTGCTAGGCATGCATTTCTAAAAATGAATCGTCAATCTGTTCTTAAACTATAGTAAACAAGTGCATGACTCCAACTCTATGTTGAAAGGCAGCAAGCTAGAAAATGTGGAAATGAAGTTTACACTGCATATAAATCAGCGTCCGGCTACACTACGTAGGCCACCGGCTGGGCTTTGGCCATGCAGAGAATTGTATTATAGAAATTTCATCTATTTCATTCACGGCGATAAACTCAAACTACCATGAAACAATAAAAACCGCTGACCAGAGAGCCACTGTGTCACCTGCTGTGTTCTTTGGCAGCTCGGAGTGTAAGTGCTAAAACCGGACTTGCGTAAGCATATGCTGAGATCATTGCATTTCTGAAATAATTGCCTAGAAATATTCCCAAGTGCCAAACTTCCTCTGGTTGAAGACTCTGAACAATAGAGGTTAGAATGCAATGAAGCCTGCACTGATGAGCTAAAATAGAAGCATGCACTCCAGTTGGGTTGTCAGACCTTGAGTTTATTTCATTACAAAAAAAAAAGATTTACAAATATTTGCAGAGTTTCATCTAGGCACTCTTTGATTTAAAACAAAGAATTGGGCTGCAGCGCTGCAATAAAGCCAACAGAGCAAATACAGTAACCAATGATCTGTCAGCGAACACAATGTACACAGAAAACACAAAAGAATGCGTTTCCCTCTATCCTGATATTTATACATTTCCTATTTTGCTGCAGCACACGAGCACTGCATGATTTCTTGAATGCTCTGAATCAGCTGATAAATAATGTATACGCATTTATTGATTAATATTTCACAAGGTGGAGGTTGCTGTGGAATTCTTGAGCAGGCCAATAATGCCTTGCGTGATAAACAGCGGCTCTGGCCAGTGTATTTTCCTGCCATTGACTCAAGGATTCCGAGGGACGTACGTTAGCGATTGAATCTGACAGTATGGCATTACAGCTCATAACAATTTGTGCATCTTACTGCCTCTAATGACACTTGCAGTTATTGGTAAAGTGAAGGTTAAGTTAATGAGCTGTGGACGGTCATCAGTGCTTCGCATCTAGCAATGCGTTAATAAAATACCAAATCACTGGATGTGTTTGCACAGTCCAAGACTGTGCATGAATTTCTTGGCTTGGTCTTCTAAAAAAGGCTTTTGGACCAATGCCATCAGAGTAAATGCTCAAGGGCAACTCAGGCTCCGGAAACTTCAGGAAGAAAAAAAACAGTCCCCGCACTGCAACAACCTATCAGCCCTTAACCTCAGCTGTTCTCTGCTTTGTGTCTCCCATGTTCTACCTGGTCAGGCATGATAAGCTTACAAACTTTATCATAGTGCCTGTATTATGCATGGGGTTTTCAGCCTCGACATGGCACTGTGTATAAAATGTTGTGCTTGACCATTTCCAATGTTCTCAGTATGCATCAAAATCAAACAGATAATTACACTATCTGTCTATCCGTATCACAAGCAATGGAAACACTAATTTGAACTCACTTAGCCAAGCTCATTTGTTTAGGATCTAAACTTGTGGATGACAAGCCAAAGAATAACACTTTAATCAACTAACAAATCATGATGATACACTAAATTAAAAAATGAATCTATCTATCTATCTATCTATCTATCTATCTATCTATCTATCTATCTATCTATCTATCTATCTATCTATCTATCTATCTATCTATCTATCTATCTATCTATCAATATCAAATCATTAACTTGAACTTACTTAGCAAAGCTTATATGAACTCTGTTAGTGCTACACAACATCATGTATTTCTCTGGTTGTTTGGACATCTTATTGCCAATTAGCTAGGATCTAAACTTTTGTGTGGTGAGCCAAGGACAAATAACACTGCAGTGCAAATAATAAAACAAAATATGAATATGAATGCATATAATAGAACTTGTGGTATACACAAGAGGAAAAATGAGGCCATATTCACAAGTGTCCAATTATTGTTATAAAGTCCACGATGTTAGCTCTAGTGTTGCTTTTACAAAATGCACAAAATGTTTTCCTTTTAGTCTTGTTCATTTTGCATATTGCCTATGCAGTTTTATAGTAAATAAATGTTATGACTTTAATGTGGAATCTGTCTGTCTATCTATCTATATCTGTTTGTCTTTTTCAAATTACATGCAGGCAACTTTAATCATTTAAAAATAATAAAAATGTAATACACACACAATGTTTTCTTTCTAGGCTACATGAGGGACTTATTTGTCATCCACTTAGCTCGATCTTTTCAATGTTTTATTGCATACCTTTTAATGATCTACTCGATTTTTTTTTTTTTTTTTTTTGTATATATAGAAAAGACAACATGACAAAGGACAGTATATTTGGCTTAAAATATAAACACTGCCCCTTAATTCAGACGGATATGTTATGGGAGCAATGTATTGATGCTGCACAATATTTGCTTCAGATAAACATCCGTAAAAAAAAAAAAGAAGAAGAAGGGAAAAAAAGACAAGTAAAACTGCCTTTCATGGCGTTTATTAACGACATTACCAGCGATGTAATATCTCACGCGCGTGCACACCGCGCATCACTTGTTTATCGCCACAAAATATAAAGACGAACAACAAAGACGCTGTTGAGAGGCTCTCTTTAGACGTTACGTTGAGTCTGACATCATGGGAGCTCCGCAACCTTAAAAGAGACGGTAAAAAATACAACGGGAGAATCACAGAAGGCTCTCAGTGTGGAATGATAACGACTAACTAACTGCGTCTCCTGTCAGCTCCTCTTCCCGCCGCTCACGGCAGCAGCAGTCACGTGACAGCAGCGAGGGCTCAGACCGAGAGAGAACGCGCTTCATTCGCCATACTGTGTTTTGTGCCATAACGCATTTTTATCGCAACATTTTACTCCCACTCGGTGAGTACGTTTCCAGGCCTTTTTGTAACCCTTTTTGTCTTTTCACTTGCTCTTTTTTTATTTTTTTCTCTCTCCTTTTGCTGGGGTTTGAGCGTTGAGATTTGAAAAAGTGTTGTTTTGAGGCGTTTTTCCATCCGTACCTCAAGTTTTTAGTATGCAGTGATTCCTATCGGGGCTATTCAGTACTGAGTGACACATGCCAAGTACGTGCTTGCAGTCGTGTGAAATCATGCAACTGGTTTTTAAATGGCCTTGGCAGTTCTATTTTTACGTATGTACGATGATATTTGTTTTGAACCCTTTTTCCTTTTTTGTTCTCTGCCATAGACTTTTGCTGTAGATATGCTTTGCTTGTATTTTGCGGTGTTGTTCATGAGAGTTTTGTGATTTTGATGTCACCGAGCGAAGCATTTGCTTTTATTTTGGTCTTTTCTTTACCCAAAAAGTCCTTTTCAGACCTGGTGACGTTTTAATGGAAACTTTTCTTGCAGCTTACCTGTCACGTTTGTTTGTTTTTGCTGGTTTTTCTTTCCTTTTTTAATGCCTTTTACTTTTGCAGATGATTTTGAGGTGAAGTGATTTTTGGATGTGCTCATTTTTCACGTATATGATGCAAATTAAGGTGTCTATGAAGGGAACGATTGTTTCTTTGGGGGAAATATCAATCAGTGCGTCTTTGCTTTCGCCGAAGATGAACAGACTCTCCTTTGCAGGTATATAAGGACAAGAAATGCAACCTTACAGCACATGTTTGTTTGCAATAAAAGCAAGGCGATTCTGAAATGTTAATCTGTGAATGATGTATTCTTTGGCTGTGGGGTTATACTCATTAAATACACATCTGTAGTTGTGCTTGTGTATAACCATATTGCAAGAGAATGTGAAACTACCTCACACCTTTATGGTTGTGTAGATTACAGCAAGTGGATGAAATGGATTTCTCATTCACCCCATGTGGATTTGATGGTGTTATATTTTAAAGATTCAGCCCGTACATAATTTAAAACATAAGATTATAAGTGTGCATTTATTTAGATGTAATCTTGTAACCATGTGTTTGGATGCCAAATATTCACACTGTGAGGGTTGGTGTTCTATTGATGTACGGACCAACAGTGCACATTTTATTGCAGGTAAATGGCAAAATTGAACCCACATTAAATAAAAGGGTTAAAAACACATGTAGATGTCTCACAACTGAAAAGAAAGTGTAATGAGCATGTCAAAGCGTCTCAAAAGAGATTTGGCATGCTGTTTCTTTCAGCACCATGGACAGCGGATGGGTTCACAAATAGCATTTCAGCACTCTGCAAACGAGCACAACTTTTTTCATGGCATCTATTATGTACAGCGGGGTACCATTTAAAGCTTATTTTCAGATCTGTCTGCTTAAAGGGACAGTTCACCCTAAAAGAGAGTAAAAATCTTTTACTCGACCTCGCGGCGTTCCAAACCTGTATGACTAACTTTCTTTCTTCTGTGGATATATATATTGGACCAAATTGGACTGTCCAATGCGGTTTTAGACTCAATTCTCTTTTGTCCCACAGAATAAAGTAAGTCACATAGGTTCGGAACAACATGAGGGTGAGTAAAGGTTTTGGGTTGAACAGTCCCTTTAACTTTCTTCTTCCTAAAAAAGCATTTTACTGAAAAACCTGTAAGCATTCTGTGCACATGGATTTCCAAAAGGAGTGATCAGTGACACAGCAAGGTGTGTGTGTGTGAGTGTGTGGGTGGGCATGGCAATAACAGCTGTTGTGCTTTGTTTTTTCATCTCAAGCTTCAGCTATTCCAGTTAGCCTTCAGAATATATCGAGTTACTATCTTAATGTCGGCCACTGTGGTGCTGCCGAAGGTGCGTGGCTGCATTGAGATGTACATGGCGTGTGTTGAAAGGTGCCTCTGCTGCGTTGATAAATGTCTCTTTCTCTGTCATGCCTCCAGCTGGGTGTTATGATAGCCGGCGTTACTTCCTGCGGTGTCGTCTCAGCCCTCCAGGCAATTTTCCCCTGTTATCTGGGCGTCGCACATGAGAGCTATAAATGAGGGTTGAGAAATATAATAGCTTATGTGTGAAGATGGCTTTGCGCTTATGAATAAAACATCCTTTCGCTAGTAAAGGACTGTTTACGCTGGACATGTGCCCGCCATTTGAGTAGACCTGGACTACTTGTACTTTGGTGCATGATTTGTTAGTTGATTTGTAACTCCTGATCTCCTTAAGATATCACATTGTTATTGATATCAGTTGTTTCCTTACAGACATTATAGCCAGCGGGATACTCTATACCCAGAGGAATTTGCAGAAATGTCTTGGTCTCAGATTCTCATACTGCCAAAGCAACAGGACATAAAGGATCAGAGTTAAAACCCTTTTGAACTGCGGTCTCTGATCCGTCACAGGGGGAAATAAACAGGGCCTGTTAGTGACACAGGAAACGCTGGGATGGAAACCATAGAGGTTTGATTCTGCTGAGAGTTGTTTTCACTTACTTTTTACTGTGAGATTGATACTTGATTGATTATTTTAAAGGCATAGTTCACCCCTTTCTTCTATGGAACACAGAAGGTATATTGAACAACGTTGGGTTTCAAACAACATTGGACCCCATTGATTTTCATTGTATTAGCAAAAGAACACAGGCATTTTTAAAAATATCTTCTTCTCACAACGAGGGTAACATTGCATTCGAAATACATTTTATTTCTGAGGCAAAAATATAGGGTTAACTATTTTATCTGGAAATTGATTGAGTGCACCTTTAAGGATTTTAGAATTACATTATTTTGTTACCAATTTGAAAGAGCTTTAGCTTTTTTTAAAGTTTAAGCACTACATTGTAAAAAAAAATACTGTTGGTTTAACATAAAAAAATTAAGTAAACTGATTGCCCTAATTTATTTTGAGTTTATAAAAAAAATTTTTTTGTTGTTGATACAATGAAGGAAATTGGTTTAAAGAGTTAGTTTACCCAAAAATTATTTCATTAATTACTCACCCTCATGCCGTTGGACACCCGTAACACCTTCGTTCATCTTCGGAACACAAATGAAGATATTTTTGTTGAAAGCTGACGGCTGAGAAAGGCTTCAGAGAGGCCTCCATTGGCATTCAGTACATTTCCACTCACAATACCCATAAAGGCACTAAACACATCGATACAAAGTCAATCTCACTACAGTGGCTGTACAATAATGTTACAATGCGACAAAAATAGTTTTTGTGTGCAAAAAATAAAAAAAAAAAAAATAATGACTTTATTCGCCAAGTTATTGTCTTCTGTGTAGGCCTCGGACGTCAACTCACGCGATAGCGGCGCTCCTCCTCTTCCGGGTCATGTATCTGAACGGCGGATCTGCGTCATATTCTCGCGTATGCATCGAGTTCACGTCAATAACTTGGTGGATAAAGTCGTTATTTTGAATTTTGTGTGCACAATAACTATTTCCGTAGCATTGTAACATTATTGTACAGCCACTGTAGTGAGATTGACTTTGTATCGATGTGTTTAGTGCCTTTATGGGTATTGTGAGTGGGAATGTACTGAATGCCAATGGAGGCCTATCTGAAGCCTTTCTCAGCCGTCAGCTTTCAACAAAAATATCTTCATTTGTGTTCCGAAGATGAACGAAGGTCTTACGGGTGTCCAACGACATGAGGGTGAGTAATTAATGAAATAATTTTCATTTTTGGGTGAACTAACCCTTTAATAAATAGAAACTAAAAATATTATTGTATCTGAACCACATAAAAAATGTGATAAATCATGAAAATAGCACAATTTTGCATGTTTCACTGCGTCATCAGAAATAAACACATCACAATTACTCAATATGCTTACAAAATCTTTTAATAATATCCCGAATAAAGGTTGTTGATTCTCGATTCTGTCAATTCTCAAAAATGTTCCTAGCCTGATGTCATCATACTTAAATCTAGTCAGAATATGAGTGTGAAACTGCTCCATTGGGCTGTGATTATGGGGCGTGTTTCAACCGAACCAGGAAAGACATCAATTGGATAGACCTACAACCAATCAGAGCAATTAAGCGACGCATTGTCCCATGTCCGCGGGTTAAAGCGACCTCAATTATGTGATATATAGACCCAGGAATGCAAATTTTAGCAGGCAACCTCGCCAAAATACCCCCCCCCCCCCCAAACTACTAGCTGAAAAGCTTTTGGGCTAATAGTTGGTGGGTTTTGTTGAAAAAACTTGGCAACCCTGTCTACACGCACGCTGTAACGTTAGAAGAAAAAGACGAGTGTTATAAAAGTGTTTTTAGAAGAAAAAACGATTTTTGATGGTGTTATAAAAATTATTTAAGGAAACACAGGGTACTTTACAACATGATCATCATTTCAGAGAGAAATAGTGAAGGTGAATGCATCTATGAACAACTTCTCCATTTAGGATTTGAACAAATTCTACCTTTGATGACGTGGATGATTATGTTACTGTTTATCATCTGTCCATCATCATCTAAAGCCCGCCCTGATGATTTCATTGGTCTGGTTCAGGCATAATGACTCCTCTTTGGATCAAGTCCAGACCGAACTGCCTGAGCTCAGATGTTGTGGGGAGGGCTGAGTTTGGCTGGCATCCAGGCTGTGTATTAACTCAAATGTTTAATTTCAATGAACTCAAAATGTTAAGGCAAACAGGTAACTTATTTTTTTAAATAATTTTTTACGGTTTATGTGACATCAGGTGAAAAGGAAAGTAATTTTGATTAAATCAATTCATTAAACATTTCTTTCTGAAATATTG
The DNA here is from genome assembly GCF_024679245.1 of Pseudorasbora parva. Taxonomy (NCBI): domain Eukaryota; kingdom Metazoa; phylum Chordata; class Actinopteri; order Cypriniformes; family Gobionidae; genus Pseudorasbora; species Pseudorasbora parva. Next base: position 6,878,028 of record NC_090195.1, read on the forward strand.
TGCACTGATTAATTGTACACAAAAACACTAGTAAATCTGAATTTTATGTTGACTTTTAAAAGTAAAGTACACAATTAAGATTTTATCAGTCGTCTTTGTCGGTGTTGCCTCATTTAACACTGACATTTTAACACTGACATTTCTAAATGACATTCTAATGACTACAAGACTTCATTTATATCCCAGACTCATATTCTAATCAACAAAAATTCAAAGTGATGAAGGACATAAATGCTTTTGAGTTCAGCATGAGCTTATTTCCTAACATGGTCATATCTTGATAACAAGCAGAATTAGATAAAAGCTTCTCTCTCTCTCTGAAGGACTCTAACCTCTCATGTGCCCCAGAGAAGATAAACAGCTCACCCTTGGCGATGAGCACTGGGCTTTTATAAGCTCGGAGGAATCGGTTTTCCTTTTTTCGAAGCTGTAAATTTGATAAATAGGAGGATTCATCATTAAATAATCATATTCTGAACAATCAAACCCATTTCTGAAGAACAAGGGCAATCTAGCAGAGCTTTTAAGTGGCAATTATGTTAAAGCATTCGTGTTATAATACAGTCCTTAAATGCAACCTCTTCAGTGACATGCACTCCACCAACTTTTCCAATTAAATTGTTTTGATAACCTTAGTGACATTCCGAGTTTTAGGCGATCATTAGAATGAGCTCACTGACGTTATCAAATCAGAGATTATTGATGTCATTCAGATTTATGTATGTTTTTGTGCTGCTCCAGAGGGAGCAGTTCAAATCAACATGAAATCGAAATGGATACTTTTTACTTTATCAATACACATCCGTCCAAGCTGCTGTCAGCAAGCACTCATTTGTAACCCTTCCCCCTTCAACCACCTATAGAAAGCACTTTTCACAATCCAATCAGTTCCCAATAAATCAAATAAAAGGTCTCCAAACACACGTGTTTCACTGGTGTATATACTATCATTCAAAAGTCTGTGTGTGGTCAGTAAGTTGACATTTAAATTTGTTTAGTTACAAACAAAAAAATCCAATAAATGCTGTTTTTTTTCTATTCATCAAAGAATCTTGAAAAAAAAGCATAATGGTTTCCATATAATATAAAGCAGCACAAATGTTGTCCACATTGATGATAATAAATGTTTCTTGAGCAGCCAATCAGTATATTATAATGTATTAGAATGTAATATCTCACAACCAATTTTTCATATTTTATGAGGGGGCTAATTCGTACAAATTCATGCGACCTCATTCGTATTAGCCACCTCGTAAAATATGTACGGATTGCTGAGATTGGGCTGTAATATCTCATATAAATATAAATCTTAAGATGATCTGTGCTTGTTTGATTTAAGGCAGATGGAATCTATGGTTCCCGAGCATCATGATTGTTTTATTGAAACTGTACTCATCAGGGTTAACTTATTAATGCAATCATTTGTCATAGAGCTTATCAGATTTTTTTTCTTCTGTCTTTTTTCCTGAACTCTGAGGACAGCCTCAGCGGCCTCCAATCTCATTCTACCAGAGAAAACAGTTATTTTACAGTGTGTTTAGGTTGACAGCAGGTTAATGGGCTGGACTGAGAGATGCGGCTCTAAGGGGCATCAGTGTAATAAGCGTGTGGTCTGATCTGTGGTTTGATCCTGTCACTTACTCGCTTCTGAAGACTCTGTTCCGTCTGCCAATCAGCTCTGAGTCCAGGGTATAATATGAACGTGCCTTCCTAGCACTCACTTAAGACCCTTTTGAGTGCAGTCAGAGGAAATAATCCATCTGCCTTCCACTAATGTCTAAGAGTGAGTGTGCGTCCAACTTTGCACTTTAAAATTGGACTTTGCTCTAATTGCCTGGTTTCGGTCCCATTAATTTCACGATGACATTCAAAAGACTTAGTAACATTGGTGAGATGACACAGAAAATCCAACTGTCTTCTGTTTTAGTTTTTGCTTTACAGACTTCAATTACTCTGAAAAAGTCAGTCCAGCAGTGATTTTTTCTTAATATTTTTACTACCAAACACACATTGGTTGGGGAGAAGTCAGCAATTAAGGGAAAAAACTAATGATGCATCCCAATTTGTCTACTTATACTACTCCCTTTTTGTGAAGAAAAAGTACATACTTTTGAGTGTGTAGCAGAAGTGTAGACACACTTTGAGACACACTGTTTCTTCATAACTGCGCCATTAATGGACAACGGTGTCGTTTAGTTTTGTGCATCCTGTCAACGCTTAAACTGCCCTGTCAGTCATCTTGTAAGTTGAAATCCTAATGTGTTTGCATTTTGCATAATTATGCATTTTAAAGTCAATGACCAAACGTGCCTTTACAAAAGTTCACAATGCTGTTGCAGATTTAATGTAATGTGGATAACACTTAATGAATATCTTCTCATCAGGTTATATACTGATTATTAATTATTCAAACCTCTTTATCTAAACCTCTCTACTTAAAGAGATAGATCCTCCCCAGATTTTTATCTGCTCACCCCCAGGGCATCCAAGATATAGGTGAATTTGTTTCTTTAGTAGAACACAAATTAAGATTTTTAACTAGTCCTTGCAGTCTGTCAGTCATTTAATGCATGTCAATGGTAACACATAAGAGTATGAGAACTGAGAGTAAAAAAAACATGCACATACAAATCCTTAAAGCCTGCAGCTCGTGACGACATATTGATGTCTTTAAGACACAAAATGGTCGGTTTGTGTGAGAAACCAAACATTATTTGTATAATGCAACACTTAAACATGCATTCCCAAGGCTGCACTTGTACATGTGGGCACAAATGTATAGTACTTTATAGGTGCTTTACACCTGAAGAATGTATAACACTTCGATATTTTCCTTATATGCATCAAGTAAGAAATGCTGTACAAAACATCTTACCATTTGAGTGTATAGTTAAAAATAAAGCATGTTTTCTACAGCATTTCTCAGATTATTTAATTTATATGCACTAATTTAACAATACAGAATCTATATATAAGTGTATAAAGGAACACTTTGAAAACACATCAGGATATCTTTACTAATATGGGACTAGGTAATTTGTTATTAACAAAAGGATGCCACATTGTTTAATGGAAATGAAAATGATCAACCTACAGAGGACTGAATTCAAAGACATCCTGAAAATCAAAGTGAAAAAATTATGCAGCAGGCTAGTTCATTTTGCTGAAATGTCATTGCAGCAACTCAAAATGGTACTCAGTAGTTTGTATGGCCCCCACATGCTTGCATGCATGCCTGACAATGTCGGGGCACGCTCCTAATGAGACAACAGATGGTGTCCTGGGGTATTTCCTCCCAGATCTGGACCAGGGCATCACTGAGCTCCTGGACAGTCTAAAGGGGCAACCTAGCGCCATCGGATGGACAGGAACACAATGTCCCAGAGGTGTTCTATTGGATTTAGGTCAGGTGAGCGTGGTGGCCATTCAATGTTATCAATTCTTTCATCCCCCATGAACTGCTTGCATATTCTTGCCACATGGGGCAGGGCATTGTTGTGCACCAGGATGAACCCAGGACCCACTGCACCAGCTTAGGGTCTGACAATGGGTCCAAGGATTTCATCCCGATACCTAATGGCTGTCAGGGTGCCATTGTCTAGCCTGTAGAGGTCTGTGTGTCCCTCCATGGAGATGCCTCCCCAGACCATCACTGACCCATCACCAAACCGGTCATGCTAAACGATGTTACAAGCAGCATAACGTTCTCCACGGCTTCTCCAGACCCTTTCCTGACTGTCACTTGTGCTCAGACTGAACCTTCTCTCATCTGTGAAAAGCCCAGCACCAGTGGCAGACCTGCCAATTCTCGCATTCAATTGCACATGCCAATCAAGCTCCACGGTGCCGGGCAGTGAGCACAGGGCACACTAGAGGACATCAGGCCCTCAGGCCACCCTCATGAAGTCTGTTTCTGATTGTTTGGTCAGAGACATTCACACAGTGGCCTGCTGGAGGTCATTTTGTAGGGCTCTGGCAGTACTCATCCTGTTCCTCCTTGCACAAAGGGGCCGATACCAGTCCTGCTGATGGGTCAAGGACCTTCTACAGCTCTGTCCAGCTGTCCTAGAGTAACTGTCTGTCTCCTGGAATCTCCTCCATGCTCTTGAGACTGTGTTGGGAGACACAGCAAACTTTCTAACAATTGCACGTATTGATGTGCCATCCTGGAGAAGTTGGACTGCCTGTGCAACCTCTGTAGAGTCCAGGTATCGCCTCATGCCACCAGTAGTGACACTGACCCTAGCCAAATGCAAAACTGATGAAAAATAGTCAGAAAAGATGAAAAAAAAATATGTCAGTGGCCTCCACCTGTAAAACCATTCCTGTTTAGGGGGTCGTCTCATTGTTGCCCATCTAGTGCACCTGTTGTTAGTTTCATTAACACCAAAGCAGCTGATTAACAACCCCCTCTGCTACTTCACGGACCAGATCAATATCCCAGGAGTTTAAGTGACTTGATGCTATTCTCTGATTAAAAAGTTTTCCTTTCATTTTTTTGAGCAGTATATATATATATATATATATATATATATATATATATATATAGTAAACACACACATATTATTTACATTCTTATACATGCTTTAGGTTTAAAGCACCTACAAAGTACTAAACATTTGTGCCCACATGTACAAGTGCAGCCTTGAGAATGCATGTTTAAGTGTTGCATTCCTTAAGCGTTAACGTTCCTTACTGGGAAATATTTATACCTCGTTGTCTGTGGCAGATTAAATCATGATTCACTTCATGGAATCAATTTCACAGCCTATTTCAGCGGCACCGTGTCCCGCATCCAACTGATGTCATTTTACCCCACTATTTGTCTCGCTTGGGATGCGCAAGCTTTCCCAATATATTTATCCCTCTCTGTTTATCATATCAGCCTGCATAAAATCTTCATTAATGCACATGATTGAAACCCCAGTATTATAGTGTGGCAAGGCTGGTTTTTCTTACTCCCGGTTGTTTGTACAACTTCTTTTTTGCAAAATCACAGTCATTTTAAATGGATGTGTGTTATTTATTAAGGGCAGACCAGCACCTTTCAGAACTCTATTAAGTGCAGATCTCTCGGCTTGTCAACATCAGGGAGAGATGCGTTCCATCAGCACAAGAGCTGTCGACTTTAAGACAGCTCCTAAACTATTAGAGTTATTCTGTGACAAAGCTGCTCTCGTACAGTCATACCCTTGTACTGATAAACAGTAACCCTGTCACACTCTTGTGGTGTTGCACTACTAGACTTTTGTGCTCACATCAGTGCTTGATCTAAACTAGTGCTCAACCAACATTCATGACAATGTTATATACAGTGCAGAGGGAAAATTGCAGGTGACTAATTTAACACTAAAAATATTTATATATATATATATATATATATATATATATATATATATATATATATATATATATATATATATATATATATTATATATAATGTGTATATTATGTATGCGTGTGTGGCGTGTGTGCATATATATGCGTGTGTGGTGTGTTTATATCAAATGTTTGAGGTCAGTTTCTTTAAAGGGATCCCCTGGTGTTGAGACTTGTATGGCTTAATATAACATAAATTATGTAGTAGAAAACCCATGAAAGATCTACGTTATCGATTTTATATTTGGACCATGGGCGGCGCCATTTTGTTTGCGTTCTAGGTTGATGACGTAGAATGGTTGCACTACTCAATCAGCTGGCGTTACCCGTAGCTATTTTTACCACAACACAACTCGAAAATTGTTTCAGAGTTAAACAAAATCAAAAAATTGCTGTGTAACTGTACTTAAAACACACTCAAACATACATGTGCACACAAACTCTCTCTCTCTCTTAGACTCACACACACACCAACAGATCGGCGCGAACACACACATACGCACTGCGTGCGCGCATACATCACCCTCATTCACAATTCCCTGTGTTGATATATCTAGACGTTGATATGCAGTAGATTAAATGTAATGCCTAATGTGACCAGTAGAGGGAACTATCTAGGTAGGACGATGGGATAGGGGAACGTGAGGAAGAGAGGCAGGATGTTTTGGTTATGATGTTGGTTCGTGCATTAAAGTTTGAGCACAAGTTCAGTCATTTAAAACCTCAATCTTTAAACTTTCATCTTTAAGACACAAATAACATTCCCTACTTTTGTTCACTAATACAACTTGAAGGAGTGAATGAAGACGAGTGCGTGAAGTCGGACAGCTGTTGTGTGTATATCGGCTGTACACTCGACTCGTTATTGCGGCGCAACGTGAGACTGAATGAGTGCACTCGAACATGTCCACTGGAGTCAGACAACACTACAAATGGCCGTCCCTTCAAATAATGCCCTATTTCAGGGTATAGGAGGTCTATTTCAGATTCAGCTCCTATCGTGGAGACTGAGCAGCCCAACATCTCGATTGAGACAGCTGTCGGTGTGTGCGCGCCTGCCGATCTGTTTGTGACTTTGTGTAGGTGAGTTTGTGTGCACATGTATGTTTGAGTGTGTTTTAAGTACAATTACAAAGCAATTCATTGGTTTTGTTTAACTCTGAAACAATTTGTGGTAAAAATAGCTACGGGTAATGCCAGCTGATTGCCGAGTGCAACCATTCTACGTCATCAACCTAGAACGCAAACAAAATGGCGCCGCCCATGGTCCAAATATAAAATCGTTTTTTAAAATAACGTAGATCTTTCATGGGGTTTCTAATACATATTACAGTAAGAGACATCATTTATGTTCTATTAAGCCATACAAGTCTCAACACCAGGGGATCCCTTTAAAAGAAGGATCTTATGCTCACTAAGACTGAAAAATATGGTTTAAAAATGCAGTACTTTAAAATAAACTGTTTTCTATTTTAATATATTTTAAAATGTATTTTTTTCCTGTGATGCAAAGCTGAATTTTCAGCATCATTACTCCAGTCTTCAGTGTCAACTAATCCTTCAGATATCATTCTTATATGCTGATTTGCTGCTCAAGAAACATTTCTCATTTCATTTTAATTATTATTAATGTTGAATTCAGCAGCTTAATATTTTTGTGGAATACCTTTTTTTCAGGATTCTTTGATAAATAGAAAGATCAAAATAACAACATTTCATTGAAATCAAAATCTTTTGGGACCTTATAAATGTATACATTTCTCTCAAATAAACTAAAACATTTTACTGACCCCAAACTTTTGAATGGTAGTGTGTATGTTACACATAATCACAGCCCAATGGAGCAGTTTCAGACTCATATGCTGACTAGAATTGAGTATGACCACGTCAGACAAGCTATTGACTGCAGAAAGTTGGCAACTTCTGCGCATTGTGCGCCTCAGCATGCGCTGACCCCGCTCTGATTTTACTTGGCCTACCACTTCGTGGCTGAGTTGCTGTTGTTCCCAACTGCTTTCACTTAGGTATAATACCACTAATTGTTGACCGTGGAATATTTAGTAGTGAGGAAATTTCATGAATGGGCTTAATGCACATTTGGCAGCCTATCACGCCACCACGCTTGAATCCACTCCTGAGAGCGACCCATTCTTTTACAAATATTTGAAGAAGCATCTGCATGCCTAGTTGCTTAGATACACCTGTGGCCATGGAAAAGATTGGAACCTGAATTATTTTTTTTTATAGGGTTGTCCCAATACTTTTGGCAACATACAGTATTCAGTTATATAGTTTACATTTATAAGTAATGAAAACAGCTGAGCAACAGTAACATAGGGAAAAATGCAGTAAGTTATTTATTCCCCAACGCCAGCTAGACTACCACCTTTTTTTCTGTGAAGCATCTATCCTTGATCATTGCTGAGTCTGAGTGTGTTTGTGAGTTTTTTTAGAGGAACTGAAGGAAATGCCTTTCTGTAAAGGTGGGGGTTGTTATGACTGCAAGAGAATGCAGTGCATCACATATTCTGTATCTTTGTTCCCTTCACTTTTTCTTGACCTCCTCTGTTGCACTCGTGTTTTGTCTCTCTATTTCACACTCCAGTTATGCGGTGTGTGTTATAACCGTAAAGGCTATAATCATCCTCCCTCATTTATTACTAGAGCAGAGTTTGGCTCCTCCCACACACTCCTCTGGCTCTTCAAGACATGTTAGCGAGGAAAAAGAATCAATCATATCACTGAGCTATTCTAGAGAACAGACACATCCAGACCTGCCCACTGGAGTACACCGAAGCTTATAACAATTGCTAGCTTATAGCTAAGAATTTCTTTATTGCAAGATAGTGGTTGTTATTTAGATTCATCGCAGTGAAACGTTTGTTCAAATTCATTCACTGATTCTTGATAATTTAGTAGGTTCAGCCAGTGAAATGCTCCTTCACTGCCTATGCACTATAGTCAATCTTAGAAAGCAAGATGAAGGATAAAGATATTCACTCACTTAAAAGATTCATTCAAAAAAATAACAGGCTGTGATCCTTGTTTGGCCTCAATGAATGCCGACTGTTAACATCAGAAGTGTTTTTCGATATTGCCTCATCACACTCATGGCCAAACAAAATGAAACCCTGTGTTGGGCCAAACTGGTGAGCAGGTGGTTCTGGGGTACAGATGCTGGTGGAGTGGCTAAAACTACATCCAAATGTACATGAGTGATGAATACACGACAACTCCTCCATCTGGTCCACATCAGCAGCAGCTGGGCCGGGCCGAGATCAGCTGGACTTCACCTGGACCAACTGGAACCGTATGCTCAGACCTGAGATACCAAATACTAACGCAAACATGTCATGTTTCACTATAAAATCCAAAGAAAGAAATAAGACATATTTTGCTTTGAAGCCTATTTTAGGATGATTCTGATTAGTTTGTATTGTGACATACTTTTCACGATGATTAAGCACATTTCCTCTGCATGTTCTTATTAACATAATATATCTGGATATGTTTTATTTATTACTTTATTGTAAACTATACTGTGTATTCCAGATTTTTTTTTTATATCATGATTTATATTTATTTAAATCAGCATAAATTACAGAGAGCATGAGGATTACTACCACCATCTCTTATTACTAACATACATTTAAACTTTTTTTTTTTTTAAATAAGATGAATTTAGAGGGAAATGTGTTTAATTGACATTTGAATTCAAATAAATCTTAACAGTGCTTAATAGAAAAAAAGAAGAAAAAAAAAAGAAATTTAATGTATATTTCAATTATTAACGCAGTATTTGGTTGTTACCACCCAATCTAATGCTATTCAAAGCAGGCTTGTAAAAACAGGATAAAGAATTAAAAGTCGAGTTTGAATTAGAGGAAGTATTAAATTCAAGAAAAAATACAAAGAAATTCATATCCATGTCCATCTTGCCATATCAGTTTCCTCTGCACCTGAGAGAATCTTTAGTGTTGCAGGACAGATGTTCAGAGCAGAACGCTGCAGACTCGATGATAAAACATTTGAGGAGCGATTGAGAATTAGATGCATCAGTGTTGCTCAGTGAGTTTTGCATTGGAATTAATGATAACTGCATTTACAACAACTGTGTGTTATTTTATTACTTCGAAATGAAAATAACGTTGGAACAAAACTAATTGAACAACATTGAGGGGGTCATTTATTTCAATTGATCATTATCTATAATTATTTTAGAACAAAATGTATGCAGGGTTGAGGGGTGAGACTGTAACAAATAAATCATGGGTCTTGTAATTTTCACCCCCCCAAAAAATGAAGGTGATAATTAAAAATAGTGTACATCTTTATATATTATTATTATTATTATTATTTATAAGAAAATTGTGGTTCAGTCTTGTATAGAAATAAAACCAAGAGATACACTTTCCTCATTTTTTTTAAGAAATGTAAGCAATTTGAATTGAGGAACCGATTAAGCTGATAAAATGAAGGACAATAAGGTTACTTGTTTATTTGAAGAGAATTAGCTCAATTGTGCAGTTTTATTTAGACACACCATTGTTAGTTTCCAGCATGCTTTGCTTACTTTAGATGACACAAGCACATGACACTAATATTTAATTCATCATAACAACTACTTAAATATTATGTGTAATATTGTTAATATTTTTTTAAGTTGATACTGTGTAATATTTGTACAGTGTAGATACATGTAACGAAATTGTGTTATTAAATTACAAAATTAATGTAAGTGTTGTATTACTAAGGTAAAATGTGTAATTTAATTAGTTACTAATCATATTAAAAGGAAACTGCTTTGCATTGATAAAGTAATCAAAACCACATTTATAATGGGTAATTTTTAACAGAAAGCAATTACATTTCCAAAGTAACCTTCCTAACACTGAATTTATGAGATTCAACACATTCTTTCTGTTGTGTGACTGTGTGGAATATCTTTGAATTGTCATGAATTTAATTCTACTTCCTGTCAGTCAAATTCAACTTCCGGTGGGGCGGGAGTCAATTCAATTCAAATTCCAATTCATGTATTGAATGGAGGCCAATTATAAAATTATGAATTTTGCACAAGCCTATGATGGTTTTTCGAATATTCTCTTTCATGCAGTGTGTGTATTGCTGTTTGTGAATGTTAATTGTTCTGTAAAGTTTAAAGCCTATGATAAATTAAGTTATTGTCTCCCAAAAGAAAGAATCGACTCAGAGCCGCCTATACGAGCCGTATTTCGAATTCCACTGTGACAGTTATAGGTCACTAGAAAAGATAGGCTATAGGCTATGCCCGTGTAAAAAACTTGATGTCACAAACGTCATTTTACTGAGGACGTCAGAAAAACTGAGAAAAACGTCATTTTTTTTTAACAATCTTTAATGTTATATATGTCATTGACGTTAGTGCTCAGTGCATTTTTTTATGGACATACAATGGATATATATATACACTTGTTAATGCTAATGGTGAGGAAATACAGTTGAAACATCTCATAATGTACCTCAAAACGAGTAGCGTATCACTGAGAAATGTCCTGCTTAAGTTGTCCTTGAGATGGAGTTGTTTTCATAATGTTTCATCATCGGACTCGTGCTCAGATTGATGTGGTAAAATCGATGTCATTGTTACTGTCTTTACTGAGCTTTTGGAAACCTCCAGATGGAGCTGAAGTTCAGTTATAGCAACGGCTGTTTTGTTTTCCAAAATACACGCTGTATGCGGTAGACCAATCACAACAGACTGGGCCATCTGGCCAATCAGAGCAGAGTAGGCTTGTGGAAAGGAGGGATTTAGAGAGATTGAGATTGAAGATTGAGTCCTTTGAAAATGGAAAAAAAAATGTGGTGATGTGCAACTGAAAGTGTTTTTTGACCTTTGATGCATGTAAACCTGTTGTAGGAGACCTCCGAAACTAAATTAGACATCTTCAAAATAGCTTAATAGGCAACTCTGAATATATATGTATTTTGAGTATTTAAAAAATTTAGTTGATTTTGATTGTTTGCAGCATGCAGGCAAATTCAACAGCCTATAGCTGTACGTCAGTATCGTCCCCTACATGAGCCGCCCACCTGATAGACCTGAGGCTGGATTGTTGGCCAGCACTGTTAGTCTATCTGTGTCATTCCATTTTATGAGTCATATCATCTTATTGTCAAGGTCAGTGTCATTAAACCGGATTTCTTTAGAAGGGCGCTCTCTCCACAGGTCACTCTAGTTTCTCCAGGGTTGCATCAACTCTGCTTAGACTCTATAAGCGACAGACCCCAACACGCTCTGCAGCCAACAATCTTTCTCCCTTTCTGCTCCCTCTACTCATTCCAGCCACAATGCGAACATCCGAGACCGATCAGTTTCTGATGGAGCGTGACCTCAATTTCCTCTTCCTTTCACATGAGGAGAGACCAGGATAGAGGGATGAAAAATTGATTTGCATGTGTGTGGCTTTGAGGTGTTCAGAGAGCGAACGCGGTGCTCATACAAGATTTCCCAGGGTTTGCTAGAGAATGTGATGGTTTGAAGTGACGCGAGAGGGTCCGCTGAATGTGGACGGAAACATCTGACGAATGCTGGGAGCTGATGAGATATCTCACCTTGAAATCTGAACACGCTGCTTTGCTGTAAAAATAGGTTCTAGGTCAAACCTTGACATTAAATTATCCTGACAGTATGAAAAAAAAAAGGTTTATCCAAAGGTTGAGATCATTTTTTTTTTTTTTACAAACCTATAAAATGAGAAGAAACAATTGAGGTGATTGTTTAAGTATTTTTTAAAAATCCAGCATCTGTAAACCTTTACCATGGTAACTTTACACAAACAAAACAAGGTTTAAGTTAGGGTAGGCATGTTTGGTCCTATAGCTGATGTCCTGCAGAGTTTAGCTCCTACCCTACTAAGCCACCATAGTGTAAAACTCATGGCTCCCAGCATGCATTGCAGCATTAAGTACATCACCACTGTTGAGATTCATGTGCTTTGATATGAATGTTTTTTCATGTTTTTTTATTTTTATGTGCGTTTAAACTTTCCCCCCTAGAATGTATTTAAATATCTAAATTCTAAATGTCTTATATGGGGCAAGAAAGTATTGTTGGTGAATATAATTTTTTAACATTTATTTTAATATTATATTTTTGTCTGTAATTAGTTTAATCAAAAATGTCCTTCTTGACTTTTGATTTGAACAGATTGTGTGTTTTTTAACACTGTAACAAAAACCACAAACTCACATAAAAGCCAAGAGTCAAACTGCCCACCTAAAGGAAACACTGATCACCATAATGGTGACCAAACATTTTCAATAAAACATCAACATCTAAACCTCTGTTATTTCTAAAGAAGAGCTCTCAGGGTTGGAGTCAATCTCTGCAGGAAAGCGACTCACTAGGACCGAACTTGCCTTCCCCTACTCTAAGTAGAGGAAAACAATGGTATAATTGTACCCTAAGGACCAATTGTGTACATTTAAAGGTACAGTTATACATTTTATTCCCCAAGGAAGCAAATTGTACCTGCACTTTACCTATTTTCCCTGAGAGATAGCAAAGTTTGAAATCAAATAACTGTAATGTTAACTTAAAGATTCTCCTAAGAACCAATGAGATGAGATATGCAATCCACATTCATTTTATATCTCTGCAGTCTTATTGTATGTGATTGTCAACACTTACTGCATTTGTGTCTTCTGTGTTACTCCTAAGGAATTTTAAGAGAACCAACTGAAATAAGTTGATACTTGAATAAATCTCCCTAGCCATGAAAGTGCAACCTCTGTGCAATACATATCCTCCTGGGTAGATGAGAACTGTTGAATTCTGTATTAGCTGAATCAATAGAACAAAATCTGCAATAGCAACACTTCATGCATTGTTAGGAGCATGATTTTACACCATTCAATTAAAGTATTACATTCAGAGACATGCAATACTAATGTCAAGATAGTCAAGGGCTGTTGAATGTTTCTGTCAGTCAGAAATGTTTTTAAATGTACATTCATGCCATAAGTTTGTGAGCACACAAAGTTTGTTTCAAAACATCTTTTCACAAAACTTCAATGTCTTGTGTATAACCCTTCTTTTCACTTTATTAAAGAGAAATACTTCTACAAGTGATACTTCATTCAGCATGACTCATCTGCACATTAAACGCAGTACAGACTTTCTCATGCTTGAATAATAGTTATTTGATGTGAAAGTGGAGGTGTGTGTGTGTGTGTGTGTATATATATATATATATATATATATATATATATATATATATATATATATATATATATATATACATATACATATACAGTGCCTTGCGAAAGTATTGGGCCCCCTTGAACTTTGTGACCTTTTGCCACATTTCAGGCTTCAAACATAAAGATATGAAACTGTAATTTTTTGTGAAGAATCAACAACAAGTGGGACACAATCATGAAGTGGAACGAAATTTATTTAAAACTTTTTTAACAAATCAAAAACTGAAAAATTGGGAGTGCAAAATTATTCGGCCCCCTTAAGTTAATACTTTGTAGCGCCACCTTTTGCTGCGATTACAGCTGTAAGTCACTTGGGGTATGTCTCTATCAGTTTGCACATCGAGAGACTGAAATTTTTGCCCATACCTCCTTGCAGAACAGCTCAAGCTCAGTGAGGTTGGATGGAGAGCGTTTGTGAACATCAGTTTTCAGTTCTTTCCACAGATTCTCGATTGGATTCAGGTCTGGACTTTGACTTGGCCATTCTAACACCTGGATATGTTTATTTTTGAACCATTCCATTGTAGATTTTGCTTTATGTTTTAGATCATTGTCTTGTTGGAAGACAAATCTCCGTCCCAGTCCCAGTCTTCCAGAATGGTCCTGTATTTGGCTCCATCCATCTTTCCATCAATTTGAACCATCTTCCCTGTCCCTGCTGAAGAAAAGCAGGCCCAAACCATGATGTTGCCACCACCATGTTTGACAGTGGGGATGGTGTGTTCTGGGTGATGAGCTGTGTTGCTTTTACGCAAAACATAACGTCTGGATTGTTGCCAAAAAGTTCAATTTTGGTTTCATCTGACCAGAGTCAGATGATCAGTCTTCTCCTTGTATGAGCTGAAAGTTTAGAGGGACGGCCAAGTCTTGGTAGATTTGCAGTGGTCTGAAACTCCTTCCATTTCAATATTATCACTTACACAGTGCTCCTTGGGATGTTTAAAGCTTGGAAAATCTTTTTGTATCCAAATCCGGCTTTAAACTTCTCCACAACAGTATCTCGGACCTACCTGGTGTGTTCCTTGTTCTTCATGATGCTCTCTGTGCTTTAAACGGACCTCTGAGACTATCACAGTGCAGGTGCATTTATACGGAGACTTGATTACACACAGGTGGATTCTATTTATCATCATTAGTCATTTAGATCAACATTGGATCATTCAGAGATCCTCACTGAACTTCTGGAGAGAGTTTGCTGTACTGAAAGTAAAGGGGCCGAATCATTTTGCACGCCCAATTATTCAGTTTTTGATTTGTTAAAAAAGTTTGAAATATCCAATAAATTTCGTTCCACTTCATGATTGTGTCCCACTTGTCGTTGATTCTTCACAAAAAATTAAAGTTTTATATCTTTATGTTTGAAGCCTGAAATGTGGCAAAAGGTCGCAAAGTTCAAGGGGGCCGAATACTTTCGCAAGGCACTGTATGTATATATATATATATATATATATATATATATATATATATATATATATATATATATATATATATATATATATATATATATATATATATATATATATATATAACATTAATTTTCTCCTCTGAGAAATAGATTTTTATTAATAAATTATAAACAACATTACACTTAAAAACATTGCCGAAGACCATCTAAGTTCAAAAATAGACAAAGACATAATGTTTTTGGATCTGAAAGAATTATCTTTTGTTTTGCTGTAAATTAATCACTAACACTAAACCGACAAAAATCTAAGCCACTGGGAGGCTGGAAACAGCTGTCATTCACTTAACTGCATTAATAGAAGATAGAGATAGATAAAATAGAAGTATTTTTCTAAAATTAAGTTTTAATAGTATTTTCACTTTTTGACCACGGGGGAGCGGGAACGTGTGTGACGTAGCCACGCACACTTACTAGACAGTCTCATTATAACATTTAATTGCTGAGAAGGACCCTAGCCTACAAGCCTCAGAAGGACTGGACTAGGAATAGTCAATTGTCGCCTAGCAACTGTGACAGCTGCCATTGATGAGTGGCAGTCGCATTTTTACTGGACTTTTTTTAAAGTTATATTAAATAGTCTGAAAACAAAACAGAGTTCACAAACTGGCTAAATATGAAAGTGAAAAAGTGAAAGCAACATTCAGCCAAGTATGGTGTCCCATGCTCTGAATTTGTGCTCTGGATTTCACCCCTCCAAGTACACACACACTTGGAGCGGTGGGCAGCCATTTTTTCTGTGGTGCCCGGGGAGCGATTGGGGGTTAGGTGTCTTGCTCAAGGGCATCTCAGTTGTGGGTAATGAGTGGAAGAGAGTGCTGTTCATTCACTCCCCCCACTTACATTTCCTGGGGGTACTGCCACAAGAGGTCCTGTGGTTAGATGGCCCAATGTTCACCATGGTCCATTTCAGTATATAATAAAGGTATAATATAATATATAATAAATACATATATATAGTCGCATAGATATAAGTATTAGTATATCATAATGACTTTTTTTATATATATATATATACATTCATATCGTTAGATATTTGAGTAAGCTGAAACCCACTACTTGCGTTTAAATGTGTCATTTGACAATTTGTCTCTGCTGTTGTCCTGTTGTCAGTGATGCACAATCAATTCTTGGGTAGGCAAGGCCACGAAGGATCCATCTGTTGTATCCTTCATTTCACAGGAAACAAAGGACGCATTTGGAGGCCGTATTTAAGAAAGCCTTCGAATTGGGACAGCCTTCGTCTCAGCGGTGACTCAGTCGGCCTTCGAATGCGGCCTTTGAAGGATGCAGCTTCTGAATTGCTCCACATGAGCAGGGTTGAAGACATTTTTCGTCTCCCCCTATTTCTGTGCTTACTTGATTTAGCACTTTTAATTGATTAAGTTTGTAATGTTGTTATTCATCTTGGAGCTGGTTGGCCTGGTTCATGATGGTTTTTAATTGCGTGAAATATGATTAAAATCACCTTAAACATGAAAATACAGCACAAGTCTCTCATACAGGCTACATAAAATTATAATGAAAGCATTATAATTGTGTGCTTGAGAAATGGCTTTTAATGGTGAGACTTTTGTTTTAGTAATCAGGCTCTCAAAAATATGTAAAAAATTTGGATGTAGATTAATTGGGTAACATATCGATTATCAGCTTTCAAATATAAAGAATTATTGATTATTTGCATTTTCCCAATGGTTTATTTTGGCACATCACAAAAAAAAAAAATAATAATTCTGATTTGTATAGCTCCGCTTGATTAATGATATCTTGTATAATATGAGATTAATCCATTTCTGATTTGATGTCAACTGAAGTCACGATGAAATGGAAGTACCGACAGATTTTTTTTCTGCATTGTGAAGCACATATGAGTTTAGTAGATTATTGAAAAAGATAATGTAATTATTGGAGTCAGGTGAACGTGAGATTACAGGGACGGGATTTATTTTAATAAAACATTAGTCCAAAGGAAAACAACATGGAATGTTCACAAATTAATTGTTCACAATAAGATATGCATTTAGAAAATATGTGAATTTTCATTTAATTTTGACTTCTAATTCTGATTCACTGGGGCTGTGGGGGTATATAAGGCACACAAAAAAGATAGGGAAATACTGACTTATTTCTTTATTGAAGAATTGTTTGAAATCCCTTTGAGAAAATGAATGGGGGGAATTACTTCCAGAACCAAGGCTGCTGAAAAAGTGGGTGGTCATTGTTGAGCTCTATTGCATTAGAAAATGAGCTGAGAGATACTGTGTAGAGCAACAGAGAGAAAAAGAGCATGGCTGAAAAGAAGTTTTTCAGAGAATTGTGTGTGAATGTCTGGAAGGATCCAGTGCAATTTTTATGCATGTCAGATTCAATGTGTGTAATATTAGATAGTATGTATGCGTGCATGTGTGTGCTCATTTCACACAAAAGATAACGTATGTTCAGGCATGACAGAACTGGCAGTAGCATTTCAGATCATCTTTTGTCTGAGCGGAAGTGGCATCGATCTGATAAAAACTGCAATTTAACTAACCTTTCTATCTGTTCTTTTCTATCCGTAAATGGCAGCTGTGTTACTCCGTGCTCGTGCAGTTTGTTCGTATATCAGCATCTGTCTCTGTCTTTGTGATGACAGTGGAGACTCTCATCTCGCTCCTGCTTATTGATTTTTCCCTTCCCATGTTGACGTTGATGTTGCGAAATGAGGTTTGGCTCTGTGAAATGTTACTGTGTTTAGCCGTGTGTCTTTTTCTCTTTCACTGCTGTTCCCTCCTTTCTCTCTAATGAATATTTTCCAGCTATAAAGTGTAACAGCCACCCATCAAGTCGATTTGCGTCTGTTTACGAGGATATTTGTACGGTCCAATTCCGTAGAAACTCTGTGAGCTCATCATTTAAAATAAAAAAACAGATCATTAAAGGGTAAAGTGATTACAGCTTCACAGGAAACTTTATGACATTATCGCGTAAATGTCGCTGCACGTTTGTAGATGTGTTCGTCGGAGCGTGTTAATAAATGTGTTCATCCATCTGGCCCTTGTGTTTTGGTTTATTATGTGAAAGCTAGTCATGCATAGCCAGACATTTGGCTATAAGCATGTAGTCGGGTTTAGAAATCTTCTTTGGAAGACTAATGCTCTTTATTATCAGACATAGGCCTTTAATTTATATTACATCTTTTAGTTCTGCCACTTGAATCTGATTGGCTGATAGTCCTTTGAAATGTGCTTATTGTGCATCAGTATAAGCACAGAGACTGTTGTTCCTTTTCATAATCTCCTGTATCATTATTTGCCATTGACCAATAAATACTTTTTCATGCTAATCTGAATACATTTCAGGTGTTGCTGGATTTCTCTGTTAAGCTCAGCAGTCCAGTTAGTGGGAGTGAAATGTCTCATTGAATCACTGCATGATTCCTGTCACTTATTTGGACTCAACCAGTTATTTAGACACCATTTTCATGTTTTCTGAGAATGGTCATGTTGGGCCCCAATTTTCTGCCACAGTTGAGCAGAATTCTTGCTTGGCTGGATTTTGCCTTCACAATCAACATGTAACACAATTGATCCCTATTTACCTTTTTAATATCCAGGCAGAATTCATAAGTGAATGTGGTTTAAAAAAAAGAAATGCATAGCTGCGAGCCTGCGAGCATCGATTACCTGGGTTAAATCGCTTTAAGGCCTTTAAGCGTATGCGTAAAAAGTAATTGTTTTATTTAGCAAGCATATAATCACTTAGATCATAGACCATTTACATCCATTCATTTTAAGGGATACTTCACCACTTTTTCATATTAAACTATGTTATTCCCTTAACTTAAACGAGTTGATACATCCCTCTCTCGTCTCAGTGTGTGCTCTTAATCGCTCTGACGATGCGCGGTGACGATCTGATAGCATTTAGCTTAGCCCACTAGTTCATTCACTAGGGTACCAAACAGAGATCAAATTAGAAGCGACCAAACACCTCCACATTTTCCCTATTTAAATACAGTTACACGAATAGTTGAACGATCAAGTATGGTGACAAAATAAAACGTGGCGTCCCTCGCCCCGCTGCTTGCCACAAACTGGGCTTAGTGGGCTAAGCTAAATGCTATCAGATTGTCACCGCGTGTCAGAGCGATTAGGTGCACGCACTGAGACGAGAGAGGGATGCATCAACTCGTTTTAGTTAAGGGAATAACGTAGTTTAATATGAAAAAGCGGTGAAGTATCCCTTTAAAGGGTACTTTAGCACTGGGAAGATGAATCTGTATTTAAACTGGGTCATTAATGTAGTAGAAATGTTAAATAATTTTTGATTTTGGTGCTTTTTAGACTGAGAAAAGACTGAAAATGTATTTTTGTCTCATGGGGATGAAAGACAACAATTCCCAGAATGCTTCGCTGCCCTGTGAGGCCATTCCCAAAGCCACCGCTACTGGATTACTGTGACTAATCCAGAGTTAGAGAAGACACTATAATTAAATACTGAACGTGTCTGTTTAATATAATAATCGATTCGCTGCGTGAGTGTCACAGCACTAACGCTGCAGGAGTCAGATTACATTCACCGTGATAAATGAGCTGATGAGCTCTCGTGATGAGAGCTAATCGCGACCAGACTGATATCCATAAACGTTGATATGCTTCTTTAGAATCACATGCTGCATGTGCTCAACTAATGATGCAAAGCTATGAGTTGTTGTTTAGGAAAGATATGTTTTTGGGTAGACTTGGCCATGTCTATTTTATAAATTACCCATTTGTAGCTATCCAAAGGCCAAAGTTATACAATCCTTCACGGACGTGAAAAACATGAAGGCACCCTCCGATGGCCGAATTGGGGCCTCAAGCGCCGTGAGTCAAACAGTCCCTCTTCGAACGTATTGGCGGCCCTTAAAACTGAATCGTGATCAATCGGACTCTTGAATCTTGCTGCGCTGGTTTGGTTCCCTGAGAAGGGAACGAGACACTGCGTCCACTAAGACTTCTTCCCAAAGCAGTCCTAGTGGATGCAGTGTGAAGTTCCCTCAAAAGGGAGGTGAGAATACATCAAGGGAATTGTAATTGGCTGCTTTTTCTGTAGAGCGCAGATGTTCTGTTTTTTTATATTTTTTATTATTATAGATAATTAGTTGATAAAGGGTGATAGAAATGGCGAGCCTAAACACTGAAATAGAAGAACCATTTGTGCACATTATTCCACTTATTTAATGCTTATAAGTGAATAATTAGACACAAAATATTAATTTCAATGTTTTAGCTTATAAAAAGCAAACAAACTTTTTCAAAGTCTTACCTGTTAATTACCATATAATCAATTACAGTGTACAAGACGAACACTTCCACAATATTACTGCTGATCTACTACTAATTCTGAAGCCATTTCAGTTTAATTTTACAGTAAATATAGTCAATAACTGAAGTGCAAGATGGCACCAGACACGCTTGAATGAAACGTGAGTCTGCGTTGCATTATGAGGGACATTAAAGAAACGCTGGCCTCAAAAACCTGGATGAGCGGCCATTATACAGCACCGCTCTTGACGATGGTCATTAACGGGGATGGCTGACCTCGAAATCCCAGTTAATGTTAATCGAATAGCATATAATGATAGATATGAAAATTTATTATAATTGAGATGCTTTTAAAGGTGATTTTGACCTTCAGTCTCCATATCTTATTTTGTAAACCTCAAAAAAAGTGTATGCTTGTGTTTTTTCAGAATCAACTGAAAAACCACAGGAATTTGTAGAAGTTTTGAATTTAATTTTGACTATCCTAGACCAATTTGATTAGACAGGCAAAATGATCTGTTCGCAAGACCTGTACTCTTGTGTCTTAAAAAAATCAAACACAGATTTTGTACTTTTTATCACTCTGGTCAGTTTGGTATGGAAGCTTGTTTCTGCCTCAGAAAAAAAAAAGAAGAAAAAAGGTAATTGCGACTTTTTATTCGCAATTCTGACTTTTTTTCTTGCAACTGCGAGTTCACATCTCACAATTCTGACATAATTCTGTGATATAAAGTCAGAATTATGAATTGTGAGATATAAAGTTGCAATGCTGTGTTATAGTCGCAATTCTGATTTATTTTCTCAGAATTGTGTGATATAAAGTCAGAAATGTGAGATATAAACTCTCTCAATTCTGACTTTATTTCTCACATTTACGATTGTGAGATTAAAAAATTGCAATTCTTTTAAATGGTTTTATTCCGTGTCGCAAACAAGCGTCCATATAGTTGCAAAAAATGTGATTTTTTATTGACAAAATGATTTCCTTCAGTCAGTGTGAGTGGAACGATTAGGTTTTCCATATATCAATCATTTGGAGCATATGTTTTTCGATTATATTTAATTACAGGGTCAATTCAGCATCAGAGGTCTCTTGTTATCCATAAAGGTCTTTGTGAGCTCATTATAATCTTCAGTGCTCCTCGCACATCGTGAGCTTCAGGAGATTTTGAACACTGACTGGACGCATCTGTATCTGATGCAGGCATGTCTCTTCCCGGGATCAAACCAAGCACACTCATTAGGAACGAGATAAAGCTAATTACTATCAATACACTGAAGTATTTATGGAAATGAGTCACTGCAATTAGCCAGCTATACACAAATGAAGAGAATCAGAGGCTTAGTTAGGAAAGTCGATCCAAATTCAGACAATCTGAGAGCTGAGTCTCTAAAAGTGATTGTGTTGCACATATGTGATTCATATGCATTAATCCGTGAATAGGCTGTGGGCTTTCTGCAGGAATACATATAAATAATGTATGAAGCCCTCGTCATTGAAAAAGAGCTTTTCTTTTGAAAGAATCTGTCTCAAATGAGCAAAACCCATTGCTGTGTGCGTCAAGTACACCTCTTTTCATATGTACTCTCTTAAAAATAACACTTCTTTATTAGCATCTGGTTCTACGAAGAACCTTTGACTGAAAATGTTTTTTACACCCATCATTATTGCAGTGATTCTAACATATGTTTGACAACAGTTCCTCTAACCCTAACTGACTAAAAATTGATGCACCTCTAAAGGGATAGATTTAGATTTAAAATTTTCCCATAATTTAATGCCATCCTTTTATATGACATACAATGATACTATCGATGATTACAATCGGAGTTGTATTTAAAAATGTCCTGGCTTATACAAGCTTTAAAAGGACAGTGAATGGCAGCCCAAAATTTGAAGCCAAAAAAAGAGCTTCCATCCATTATAGAAGTTCACCCGGCTTATGTTTTTCCGTAAATTGAATATGGAAGGCGGTCCGGTAGAAGCTAGATATTTTACTTTATAACTATGGATATTTTTCTTACAGTTCAGTTTGGATGACTTTTATAATGGATTGATATACTTTTGGGGCTTCTTATTTTGCCATTATAACGCTTGGAAGAACCAGGACATTTTTAACTCCTTGTTAGAGCATCCAACTCTAATGCCGCCGGATCGGGTTTCGAGTCCCACTTGGAGTGGGTGGTTCGAACAGGAGGGGTTACATTGGTGCCGTGACCCGGATGGGAGTGAGGTTTAGGGGGGTGAGTGTAACAGTACTCGCTGTGCGAGTAAACCTCACTCCTCTGTCCTCAAAAGACGCTCTAGCGACTGACGCTGGAGGTTGCAGCCTTGATAGAGTGTCCGACTCTCTTCCTGACGGGCCCAGGTTTGAGTCCCGCTGAGAGCGGGCGGATCGAACAGGAGGGGTACATTGGTGCCGTGACCCAGATGGGAGTGAGGTTTAGGGGGGTGAGTGTAATAGAGGCCAGCTAGTACTCGCTGTGCAAGTAAACCTCATTCCTCTGACCTCAAGAGATGCTCTAGCAACTGACGCTGGAGGTTGCAGCCTTTAACCTCCTTGTTAAAGTAAAAGTTTTAACGGGAGGGGGGTTACATATACACCTAGGATGGCTGAGGGTGAGTAAATTATGGGCTAATTTTCATTTTTGGTTTAACTAAACCTTTAATGTAAATAACATCACCACATTTATTGCCATCAAGATGAGCATCACTTATTGGTCAAGATCTCGTCTTGACAATCTGAGTCCAGCACTCTGTAAAGTCTCTTCCAGCACATCCCAATGACTTTCAATGACTTTAAGATCTGGACTCAGAGGTGCCAATTCATGAGTTAAAATAAGCATTTGCCTATTCAAATCAAAACAGCAACTTTTCTTATCCGGGCTGTTTATTTCACAACATTACTGTGTTTTTGTTTAAACAAATGGAGCCTTGGTGAGCATAAGAGGAAAACATTTGAACAGTAGTGTATTTCAGCATGTTTAAAAAAAAAAAAAAATCCTTAAGGATAAAATCCAGCTCTACAGATGCATAGTGAGAGCCACTTTGTATTTTTCTGCATTTTAGAAATGTGTTTTGTGGTAGTTAGGATTGTGACTAATGAGAATAAATTGTAGCACACACACACAAAAGACAGATGACTATGCTTGATAAAACGCTCTTTGTGCTGAACGGAATGGACCAATCAGGCTGTTTCCTGAGTAGGTGAACAGGAAATGCATTATGTCTGCATTCCTCTCATCTCTTTAATGCCATCTGTCCGGTTTCTACTTAGCTTGAGTGCTAAGACCCATGATGGACCTAGTCCAAGCTCTCCTATCATTTGGATATTATTTACTGATAAGCATCTGCCGCAGATGAAGCTTTTTCCATTTAAAAAGCATATTTAATTCTCACATCACCTTTAATGTCTCTGACTGTGGATTTGTGGTGCAGAATGCACATTTTTATCGCTCTGAATTAGTTAATTTGTTTTCATTTCTGCATCCAGTGTATCACTTCTCAATTTGATGAAGATTAAATTGAGTGTGTGAGATTATATTGAATGCCTTTAGCAAAGAAATGTGTGAAGTGATTTACTGGGGAAGATTGTTCTCTCCGGCTGCTGGCAAACGCTTTAGCCTTCATTTCCTTGGTTTATTTTCACAATACATGGGAGTCATGTGTGCTTAGTACAGTCACAGTGTACCAGACCTAACCCAGCAAGCAATAGCCATCATTTCACCGTCTCGGTTAACGATAGAGCCGCTATAGCCCTGCTATGAGTAACCCACTTCTAGCCAAAATAACCCAGAATTTGGTTGTCATTTTTGCCAAAATAATTTGTGAGATGTATGATATTCCATTATGTAAGCAAAGTCAAAAGTGATTACAAGGTGTTTGGTTTTATTTCTTTGGCATGTTCTAGATCAGTGTTTCTCCAACTTTTTCTGCCATCACCCACTTTGGAGGTAGAGAAGGGCTCCGAGCCCCACCTGTCCCCAATCGCCTCAACAAAATGGTAAATAGGCTTTAAGTTTGCCTGTAAAACATTTAATTTATTAAAATCACATTTTAATCCTTTCATGTGTACGGTTGAAATATTATAGCTGACTCCCAGTGTGAGTTTTTTTAAGGCGACCATTATTTTAGATTGTTTCCCCCTATTGTTTCCATGGTGACGTATCATGCTTATCACCTGACTCACCACAACCAAAATAGCGCTGTATGTTAGATGTATCGCTTTTATTAATTTTGTTCTTTTTTATTCAAATATTGACACACTTGCTTACCATGTCATCAACTATTTAATAATCCAATCGTGGGTGTGTTTTGCCATTTAAAAACCCTTATAAATTATCTTGATTTTGACAAGCGGCAACCTCCACGCAATCTTTCTTAAAGCCAATACAGAAGTAATGTAAACTGCAATTCATCGACTGGCCACTAGGGACAGGCTCCAGTAGGGAGCAGAATCTCATTGAGCCCCATTTTAAAATTCCCAACTTTACTGCAGAAAAAACATATTTACAGCCTGGGACAAATTGTGGGTTTGGTCTATACGGCTAATTTTGCCCTTCATGACAACTGTGACGGGGTGATTGTGATTTTTTTATAACTCATTCGTTTACGTTATTACAAAGCCTTGAAGTTCTGCATAATTAAGGGCGTGGTTACTTTGAGTGACAGGTGGATAGCCATTTATCCGCCGTCTATAGTTATTGCGTCACCTCAGGTCCGCCCACATCCCGCCTCTTTGCCCATTTTCTGTTATTCCGGAGTGACACGCGATGACTCGCTCGCAAGATGACGACGCCCGGCTCCTCTCTACTTTAAGCTTCAGAACGGCTTATCGGAATCCTATGGGTGACGTCACGGACACTATGTTCATATTTTTTTACAGTCTATGGATTTTGAGCTATAATGTGAGATGGACAAATGCACCGCAGTTCAGAGTCCTGTTAATCAGATTTACAGCATGTAAAATCATCAGTTTCTCATGAAATAAGTGACCGGTGAACTAGGAGAAGAATCGAGTAAACTTTATAGTTACTTCATCTAATATGAATAAAACATGCCGGCAAATTATTTTTTGGATTGTTATTGCTGATTCCATAGACACCAGTGCGTATTCTACAAACTCTAAATGTATTGTTTTACTAGTACGCATGTGTATTTAAATGTTTGAAACCTAAAATAAACATTATGTGGTTGAAAACACTGCATGGTATATGTAAAGCGCTGAGCGCGTTTGAATCTGGCAGTAATGTCATGTCACTAAACATTCTAAATCCCATATGTGGGTCCGTACTCTGAGGGGCACAGAAATAAAAATCTCATATGGGACAACTCTAAAGGATAATAGAGATGGGCACAAAAAATGAACAAATGAACAAAGTTTGTCACGCCCCCACTTGTCATGTCTCTATTCTCCACCAGTGAAGAATAAAGTAAGTAACTTAAGTAACTATAAAGTTACTTACTTATTCACACTTTAAGAAACGTTGTTTTAGATGACTATTCTTCTCTTGGGCAATGGTTAGACATATACAATTTTCACTGACAACCCAAATTTTGCCTTGTCTCAATTTTAGTCTCGAATAGCCAGACCTTCAGACTCACGGAAGAAGGTCTGGACTCCATCACAGCTTTCATTGGTCAAGGACCTCTCAGGACGTTTGACTGACATGTAAAGCAACCAATCACAGTTCGTTTTTTTGTTCCGCTTCATGTTTAGTGGCGTGAAAATGTAATGTCGATGTCCCTGCGATAACAGACCGGCATGCATCTATAAATGATTATTTCAAGAACGTTGTGCAAGTTTACTGCAACAATGGAACCGCAATCTATGGAGCCGCGTTTAGATGATCCTCGTAAGGGCTCATTGTCACAGTGGTAAACACGACAGCGCTCTTCTTCCACGGGGGAGTTTGGAGTAGCGCCCTCTTAAAAGGTTTAAGCATATACGTCTTGCAGACATCCTGTAGAATTCAACCAATCAGATGACGACTTTGAAACTCCTGAAGTGTTTCCAGATAAGTGTGTTATATTCATCAGACGTGGGCATGACTTCTGAGGCTGAGACTATTTGTTATTAGACATCATTTAAATGCAAAAAAAATTCCTGGGAATGATCACGCACTTGGTGTCAGTAAGATTTTTTAAATGATTTTCAGTCTTCAGTGTCACGTGATCCTTCAGAAATCATTCTAATATGATTAAATAGTGCTCTTTCTTATCATTAAAAAAACCCTGTTGTGCTGCTTAATAGATAATAATGGAAACTGTGATTTTTTTTCTTTCTTTTGTAAAAAGAAAGTTCAAACAGAACAAATATTTGAACAGCATTTATTTGAAATAGAAATCCTGTGTAACGTTATACATATCTTTACTGTCACTTTTGATCAATTTAATCCATCCTTGCTGAATAAAAGTATTCATTCCTTTAAAAAAAAAAAAAAAATCTTACTGACTGCAAACTTTTGAACAGTAGTTATAGAACACTTATAGATTTTCTTTTCTTTCGTTTTCTTTCTTTCCACCGTGTCGTGCACTCTTGGAGGTAAATTCTCTTCTCTACTCTTATCATCATGGTGTATTGGAGCCTAAAGCACCGGCCCGCCTGAATGAGACCAGAATAATTCAATCAGATTGGCTGAGATCTCATTTCAGGCTGTTTGCAGGCCGCTAAGCACAGGCTTTGCTTCTGTCAGAATTCCACACAATGCCTTGGGACCGGTGATTGACAGCTCTTCAGGTTCTTTCAGGTAGAGAGTTCATCATTACATTCCATTTTTCCTGGAAGTTCTTGCCGCTTTCCGTTGCGCCTCCGTGGCTTTTGCATTACCCTATTACCGCCAGTGTGTTTGGGTGAGTTCATCCGTGTCAACACGTATGTGAAGATGTCGATGCTTTTACACTACACTGATTGCTGGAACAGTCCTCGCGGAGGAACGTGAGGTTAAGTGCCTTACTCAAGGGCACCTCGCTTCTGGAGTTCAGGGTCACCACGGGGACAGTATAAAGGGGGAGGAGACACACCTCTGGTTGAAAAATTAATGGAAAAAGAAGACAAATTGTCTTTTGTACATTAGTTTATGTGTATTAACTAGACCAACCTGTAAAATACATGGTTATTTTTAAACATGATTTGCATTGAATTTAATTATATTATTGCTAGTGTGGACATTTTTTATTAAAACATAATCTTAACAATTAGTTTTTTGCTAAATGAACAGAGAAAATAGCTGCTGTTACTACCAAGTGAAATATATATATAAATAAATATATATATATATATATATATATATATATATATATATATATATATATATATATATATATAGCGATTGTAACACAGAGCAAGTTTTTGCAAATGTGTAAAATAAAATAATTTAAAAAAAAATCAATAATTCAACCACAATGCAGTAAAAAATTACCTTCTGTTACAAAACAGAAACACCCACTTACCCACTCACTCACTCACCTACCCACCCAACACACACACACACACACACACACACACACACACACACACACACACACACACACACACACACACACACACACACACACACACACACACACACACACACACACACACACACACACACACACACACACACAGAGACACACACACACGTGACACTTCAAATCAACATTTTAAACCAAAAAATCGGACAAATTGTCTTTGAGAATGTCCAAGTATAAATCCAATTCCACAACTTAAAGTTGTATATATATATATATATATATATATATATATATATATATATATATATATATATATATATATATATATATATATATATATATATATATATATATATATATATATATATATAAATAAATGGGGTATTGTTTTCAATGAAGAAAATAGCTTATATATATATATTGCATAGTATCATAAAATCCCCTCCAAATTCAAAATAACAATCAGTAAACAAAAATATGAATAATACTATATATATATATATATATATATATATATATATATATATATATATATATATATATATATATATATATATATATATATATATATATATATATATATATATATATATTGGAGGGAGTTACATTTTAAGTCTTTAGTCACTTTTGACCTGCAAACGAAGAGGATCTTGAGGATTAAAAGGTTTTTATTTTGTCAGAGACATTTTTAAAAAATTCTACTTGAAATTAGATACACCCTATTTTTTCCTAAATGCATTTTATTGTTAAGATTCGTGAACAATTCATCCATGCATGTTTAATGTAAACATTAAAATATCAACTTCATCTTCCATTGTTCACATTTCGCCTCAGTCCAATCAAAAACTAATGGATAGAACCAAACCATCATCCAAAACATTTTTCCCTTTTTTGATAATCCATCTCATTCAGATATGCGTTATATAGAATATTACCTATTCGTTTTAAATCATAATGCTACATTCTGTTGTAGCACAGGTTTACATGTTTTTGCACGTGAGTGTGAGCGTTTACATGCACGTGTGATTGAGAGGGATGTAATTGGGAGCGTGTGGATAAACGGTCCAGTCGGCCCAGTTTGCAACAGAAGGTCATGACCTGAAAGTGCAATTTCGGTATTACGAGGACAGTGCCACAAAGACCAGATCTAAAGTGCTCTGAGATGGGTGGAATTAAAAATTGAGGCAAAACTGCCTCCCAGAGTGCTTTGCACTACTTTGGTTTCTTTGAATGCTGTTGAATAGTGCAAACAGCTCGTGACTGGTGCACGTCTCGGCATGCTTTTACCTTTTCTGTGCTGAGCCACAGACCCGTCTCAGAAATAAACATCCTGTTGGGTTTTTGATCTCTGGATCGCTCCCTCTCTAACCGATCGGGCTCTCTTTCTTTTCTTTAGTGTATGCTTCATGTTTTTGAGAGCACAAATGCGGAGAATGCACACGACTTGGTTTGACGGTTATAATATTCACATTTGTGTGCTTACAGGAGTCACAGTAGGAGCCATATTTATTTGAAAACCTGGGTTTGCTAGCGCCATATGTTCTTCACACAAACTCTGCTCATCTTCTTCCTTTCTTTCATGGTCCTATTTATGACTGTTGTTCATTTTATTTTTGATTTTTTTCAGGATAATTATATATGCGCAGCCCGGTGTTAGTGCTGTCTTGGAGTTGTAGAGACTGAACCTCACTGTGCTAGTGTAAATCTGAAGGCATCAGGGGAAATCTCAGTGGTTTTGGACACTTGAATGATTTCATTGGCTGAAAGAACTTTTCTGGGTGTTTTAATTGGTGCATAAAATTTGAAATCTTAAAATATATCTTGTTGATCTACGTAGCCTTAACCCTCAAATTCTTTAGTAATTATCTTTTACATTGTATATATCACTATATGATCAAAGCTACGAATGATGCATTTTAATATATTTTAATATATGTTAATGTGATTAACTGTGATCAAAGCTGAATTTTCAGCATCATTACTCCAGTCTTCAGTGTCACATGATCCATCAGAAATCATTCTAATATGATGATTTGATGCCTTAAGAAACATTTATTATTATCAATGTTAAAAACAGTTGTGCTGCTTTATATGTTTATAGAAATCATGATAATTTTAGGATACTTTTATGATATTTCAAATGAACAGCATTTATGTCAAATCTTTTGTAACATTATAAATGGCTTTACTGTTATTTTGATTATCAATTTATTGCATTGTTGCTGAAAAAAAGTATACATTTCCTTCAAAAAAGAAAATCTTACTGTCTCCAATTATAGTAAACTATATAAAAAAGGATTTGTGTTTATAGTTATTATTTTAGACATTTCAATAAAAATATGTTATGTTATGTTCAATGTAAAGTTTATGAAATATACAGTAGCCCCAAAAAGCATTTAGACATTTAATAATGTTTCAATGTCTTTGAATATAGCAAAATATCAAACCAAGCCGCATTTATTTTAAAGAAAGATTTATGATTTATAAAAAAATTAGAT
Source organism: Pseudorasbora parva (assembly GCF_024679245.1). Classification (NCBI taxonomy): domain Eukaryota; kingdom Metazoa; phylum Chordata; class Actinopteri; order Cypriniformes; family Gobionidae; genus Pseudorasbora; species Pseudorasbora parva. The sequence goes on from NC_090195.1 coordinate 6,908,352, forward strand.
ATACTATTCAAAATCTAAGATGAAATGTATTTGGACACTTTGATATGTAAAGCATGAAGTTAGTTATGAGAATACTTCCAGCATAATTTCTTTTTGCAGAATCCTCTTAATATTTCATGTTTTATATTTTTTATTTATATTTTGTGAATTAAGTGTCCAGATAGTTAAAGGCTATGGTCACATTTTAGATTAGGGATTCTCACTATTGACTGACTAGTACGACGTTTGGCTCAATAAACTCCTAATTACTGCTTATTAAAGGTGTCATGAACCGGCTTTTTAATTTTTTTATACTGTTTTCTGAGGTCAACAAATGATGTTCGTGTGGTTTTTACATTCAAAAACATCATAACTAATAAGTAATAGGCTATTTTCTACAGTGGTTTTGAGGCTCTCTCCTGAACGCTGGGTTTTGATGGGCGTGCCGCACTGGAGACTTGGAAGTAAACGCCCACTGGCTAGGATTGGAGATGATTTGCATATTTAATGAGCTTCAGCTCCCCTATCAGTTCAGGGACATGAGAGAGGAGAGAACCGACAACCAGATTGATTATCTCGACCACAGGGCTCGTAAACGTCTTTATCAAACAAACACAATTATTTATTTCTCATCCACCCGCGATTGATTGGAATGTTATTTTTGTGTTACATAGCCCGCACGATCGGTCAATATAAGTGCGAACCACACGCGCACACACACGTGCACGCCTTTCAAATGTCAAGTCAAGAGAAAGATACGAGGGCAGAACAAGAAAGGAATATTATGAGATTCGTTGGCCTGCCGATGGGCTTCCATTTTGGTAGCCCGTCTGGAAAACACACAGCCCCGGGACGTTGGGCTTCGCGAGCCCTGTGTGTTGCACTAGTCCTGTCGGATCCAATATAGAAGAAACAGCATTGTGTTTTAATCTCAAATGTCTCCAAATCCAGCTCGACCTGAGATTTGTTTACAAATGATCCCACACATCAGCTGGAACTTCATTAAAAATAACGTTCAACCACACATTGGGATCTGAAGGACGCTTATGCAGCAAACTGTTTTATACAGCAATCGTTTTCTGGGCCTGGTGTCTATAAAAGCTTTCCTTTGACTAACAAGGACGTTTTCAGCTCTGAAACTTACAGGATATTCTTATATTACCATGACCTTTTATACATTAAAAACTCAAGGGAAAGTTGATTTCTCAATTCATCACCCCTTTAATAGTTAGTAAGGTGGTTGTTAAATTTAGGGATAGGGTAGAATTAAGGGATTTAGAATATGTTTATGCATTAAAATGTGCTTTATAAGTACTAATGAACAACCAATATCCTTGTGATAAGCAACTACTTAAAAGTGAGATTTGGACCCTAAACTAAAGTGTAACCCCCTAGTAATGTGCATTATCTGTATTAGAATAATGATTATGATTGAGACCTGATTACATACATCAGAAATGTTTTTGAATCAGGCGTTATAAACAAGAGGAGGGGTGGATGTTATGAGGAGAGAATTATAGCGTGTGAATTCTGTGTGGTCACTCTCTTTCCTCTTTTCCGTCCGTATATGTCCGCAGGAACTGATTTCGATAAGAGTCAGGCTGAGCGGGTGATAAGCTGAACGCTTGGCACACCACAAAACGTCTTCACCAGGGGGAATGAATGGCAGCTCCCAAAGGGACTGTTTGCATTTGAGTTTTTTTTAGCTCTATTTGCGTTGACGGAAACTCCGAGTTTCTATGACTGACTTCTATTCTGTCGATCAGTCGTTGGTATGCACGGAGAAGATTCCTCAGCAGGCCAGTTTAGAGGTTCAGGTGCCACATATGCAGAGACCACCGCATGAATGCATAAAAAAAAGGAATGCAGCGGCAAGCCACAAACACAAAGCTGGGAATTTTACACACATTTTTTTTTCTTTGTGGTCGTCTGGCTTTGTTTCCTAAATCCTCTCCCAGGCAGGAGTGCAAGGCCTTCAATGCCAACTGGCTTTTTATCTTGTGACATTTATTTCTTTTCTCTCTCTTTTCTTTTTTTCCTTTTTTGTTTTTCCGTGAGGCACAGCAGCTGTGCGGGTACAGATGGGCCGAGAGCAGCACACCTCGTTGTAATAACACTATCTATTTCCACATAAACAGACTAACAAATGTCAGCAGCTTGGCTAACCATGTGAGCATGGCAACCTTTTCAGTGGCGGGAAGAAGAAGGTTTCTGCCTGTGATGAGATTGCGGCTTGTGTGTGAGGGGGTGTTATGGGAGATTGACAGTCTAACAGATGTTGCTCATTGGCTCTCTGGCTGACGGTGTGTGGTGGGTAAGAGATATACAGGTTATGGGCATGAGGCAGGCATGGGCTGCTGGGTTCATTCTCCATGTGTGTCCCCCTCCCTCCAGCATTCATTATGTATTGTTTTTTTAGTTGGGTATTGCACATATGTCTTAGCCTGACGTGGTCATACTCAATTCTAGTCAGAATATGAGTCTGAAACTGCTCCATTGGGCTGTGATTATGGGGCGTGTTTCAACCGAACCAGGAAAGACATCAATTGGATAGACCAACAACCAATCAGAGCAACGAAGCGACATATTGTCAACATAGTTCAACTGCACTGTGTTGCCAAGTCCGTGTTTTTTCCGTTTTTTGTCCACGGGTTGAAGCGACTATTATGTGATAGACCCATAAATGCGAATTTTAGCAGGCAACCTTGCCAAAATAACACACATTTTACCCCCTAAACGCCATTCACCCCCCGAGAAGCTAATGTTTAGGGCTAGTAGTTAGCGGGTTTTGTTGTAAAACTGGGCAACCCTGTCTGCACGTGCGCTGAAATCAGGCTGGAATAAACGATCTTTGCCGGTGTTGTAAAAAAATAAAATAATTTAATTACAGAGTACTTACCCAACATGATCATCATTTCTGAGAGAAATTGTGAAGGTGAATGCATATACAAACAAGATCTCCGTTTAGGATTCGAACAAATATAATCCAAGCCCCTTTGATGACGTGCATGATTACGTTACTGTTGATCATCTGTCCGTCATCGTCTAAAGCCCGCCCTGTTGATTTCATTGGTCCGAACAGTTTCTGTTCGGGGATAATTACTCCTCTATGAAGCATGGCCAGACCGAACTGCCCGACCTAAATAAATTGTGGGCGGGGCTAAGTTCGGCTGGCATCCAGGCTACCAGGCATTTCAATTATGTATATTTTTCTTCCCTGAAATTACAATATAACAATAAGAAATTGAATAAATACTAAAAGGCAATTGCTATTAAAAAATCCATTTGCGTAGCCGTCATGTTCTAGAAAAACCGATTTCTTTCGTTGAGAGGAATTTTTCAGCTGTTGACGACTGTACGGGGCAATGAACTAGTGTGGATCTCATAAAAGGTTATTAAATACAGCTACACCAGCCAGGACTTCATCTAGACACATACTGGAAAAGAACATCCTGATCAAACCTGCCAGATCCAACAAAAACACTCAGTTTCAGTCAATCTCATGTCAATCTTGAGTACCTATAGAGTAGTATTGCATCCTTCATATCTCCGAAAAGTCTTTAATTTTATTATATTTATAAAAGAAATATAGGCTGTACCGAGTCTTTACGGAAAAAAACGAGTGCCTGGAGGCGTATCGTGTGGGCAGAGCTAAAGAATGACGAATGCGCACAAAGCGGTGACGTCCTCAAGCGTGGAGAAGAAAACGCTACCCTAAATAAACCATGGCTATCAATCAGATTCAACTAATACAGATAATAAATTGAACAGGAGAAACGGCAACAGCAGGACGTCCGTCTCTGTGGTATGGACTGTATTTAGTGGCCTGTCAACATTTGTGTGTCTTTACTCGAAGTTTATGAGGACATGATTCGGTTTATGGACTATTGTATGCGACTAAACCTTAGCAGTAGCAAGCAAAACGGTTTTGCACGTCAGACTAGTGTAACGTTATACATAGAACAGCAATGGAGTAACCGTTAGCGCATTTGAATGACGAAGCACGCTTTGTGAGAACGCTAGGTTTATGTTTGTGGTTTTACTGACACATAGAGTGGTCAGCTAAACAAATGTATTTAAGCACACACCATAAATCGCATGCTCCATTGATAAATTAACTATACACGAGCGTGTCGTTTACTGATGTTTACTTACGTGATGATAGCCAACAGCATAGATATTTGAAGCAGTTTTACTCACCGCCTGTTTCCAAAGCAGGACCGAACCTTTATCGCTGGGACCACTCTGTCAAAAACACACTTCTTTGGTAACATTGTTGATTTCGTGAAGTCCTGACAGCAGTGACCGTGGAGATCCACTTTTGCGACGCGACTGAAGTGATGTTGTCACGCTTCTCGTCATTTCTGCGTTCAAATTGGTTCAAATGCAGCGCTGCCTTCCCGGAATGCTGTGCGGGCGCATTAAAGTCGTTTGATGTCACCCATAGGAATAAAGTGGAGCGCGGCGTGACAGAAGTGTTCACGGACGCGCGCGCATCCTACCGGGAGAAGAGCCCGTACGGCCCATACAAGGACCTTCCGCTCTATCGACGTCAAGCCGAGCCATACTCAAACAAAACTCTCTGAAACTTGTGAGAAACCGGAAGAAGTATTTTTGACACAGAAATACTCCATCAAACGTCCAACATTAGTTTTTGAATCTTTGTCTATGTTTAGGATGGGAATCCAAGTCTTTAACAGTGTAAAAAGCTCAATATGCATGAAACAGCATTTCACCCCCCCCCCCCCCCCCCCCCCCCCTAAGATGCACTGCATCCGCTAAAACTCATTTAAGGTTTGAATAGTCTAATAAAAAAACTATTTTAGTTTACAATGAGATTTTTAGCTTCTATCCTTTTGCAGGTTATTATATATTGCAGCAGGCTGAAAAAGTTCTGTAGAGTAAATTGAGTGGCAGTCACAGAGCTGGGCACGATTAACAAAGCTTATTGACAATTTAAAACATTATCATACAAAAATGCTTACCAACTAATGTAAATCAATAATTACACATAGTATAACAGTATGAAATTAATCTCTCTCACACCTTTCCCGCATTGTCCCGCAAAATCACATCCACTGTCCCGCAATAGAGCAATAACCAGTCGGTCAATCTACTCAGAATGCTCCCACCATAGTGCTGGATTTAACATTGCATTATAGGTAGTAGGATCGTTTCATTGAAAAATACCTATCATATTTATCATTTTTGTAAGTCAAATTACGAATTACCATGTAATATACAGTGCAAACTGGTGTTTTGTGTTATAATGTTTATTACATTATTTTAATGTCATGTGTTCTAGCATATTTTGGCTTTGTTTGTATGACCCTGTACACCACCGTCTTTATACAGTATGTGTATTGGCGTTATTCATGTTTTATGAACACTTGCGATGAAATCTTAATTATGCAGATTTCTATTTTTACATGGTGATTATCAGTAGATTTTAAGGTTTAAATGTTTGGTAGTATAAGTGACCTGGTATATTAACATTAAATCATTAAAACATTAAAAGTCAATGAAATATATGGATTTAAGTTTTAAAATAAACAGGCATCAAAATATGCCATCCCATATAATACCAGAAACATTTTCATTGTGTTTTTTTCTGTGAATTTCTGGCAACCAGAGCAGCAATTTTTATTTAAAACATTAATTAGTCACAATATTGTTTTACAGTACATTCCAAACATAATTTGTGTCAATAATTGTGTCAGAATATTGACATAGTTCAGAATGAAACTGTAATGTAAAGACCAATATCAGTCCCTGTTGTTTTTCCATGTTGTTTACTAACGGGTTTATCTATAAAGTACATTATCAAATGTTAAAGAGCAATTAGAGTTTCTGTTGATCAAATAAGATTATGGGTTTGATTCCCAAATGTTATTTGAACTGATAAAATATGTACCTTGAATGCAGTTTTAGTTGCTGAATGTGAATGTGGTTATTATTTTATTGGTCTCAGGGCAATATTGTTTTTCTCAGTTTGCAAATTTTGGGTAAACTGTGTTCTTATAGCAGTAGACGTTTTTTCAGTAGGAAACCCTGCATGGTAAAATAAAAGTTGGTTCGTCAACACTTTTTTTGTGTTAAAGAAAAGCAATACTGTAATCAATCACAAATAGTCTCTCTCTCTCTCTCTCTCTCTCTCTTTCTAATTTAAGCCTGTTTCGTTTTTTAATCTCTCCCTTGTCAGGAGTCCATTCTGCCACCGTGTTGTTGACATGCCAGATAGTGGTTCAGAAGGCCCCAGTGAATTGTGGGAAAGGTGACCTCCGGTGAATGTCTTTTGTGAACCTCACCTTGCTCTGAGACGATAACACCTAGTGCCATAGAGAAAGAGACAGCATTCAGAAGTGTGTGTGTTTGTGTGCGCGTGCGCGTGTGTGTGTGTGTGTGCATGTTTGTGTGTGTGTGTGTGTGTGTGTGTGTGTGTGTGCGACATGTGTGTGCGTGTGTGTGTGTGTGTGTGTGTGTGTGTGCATGTTTGTGTGTGTGTGTGCAGAATCAGAGGAAAAGCCGGAAAGACCTAAATGCAATTCGCATTATGAGATTCTGAACCCACAGAATAAGTATGGAAGTACTTTTTCTTTTTTTTCTTTGCACTGGGGCATTGTATTCATGACAATCAAACACATCTCCTCAAATATTATCAGCACTGTAATGCAAAAAATCTCATTCTAAATGTAAATGGTATTATTTAAATAGTTTATACTCAGAAGGTGTTCAAAGGTGTCTGTATCATCTTTTCGAAACCAAGGCTGCATTTATTTGATCAAACATATAGTAAAATATTACATGATATTGTGAAAATTATTACACTGATTTTTATTTAATATATGTCATTTATTCCTTTGATGCAAAGCTCAATTTTCAGTATCTGTAGTCTTCTGTGTCACACGATCCTTCAGAAATCATTCTAATATGATGATTTGCAGCCCAAGAAACATTATTATCAATGTTGAAAACGGTTATGCTGCTTCATACTTTTCTTGAAACATGATTTTTTGATTCTGTGATGTATAGTAGGTTGAATTGTAACCGTTTTTTCATAACGTTATAAGTGTCTTTACTGTCACTTTTGATCAATTTAATGCATCTGCACAATAAAAATATATTTAAAAAACATGCTGACCTCAACGTTTTTCAATGATAGTGTGCATCATAATGCTGTTTTTAATTAACAATGACTGTAATATACTAAATATTACTGCAATAATGAGAATCAATATTAAGAATCATGAGAATTTCATTAAAAGTAATTGTCTCTATGCATTTATGCAGTAATGAGAATTTTATGTTTTATTGTCAGTTTTAATGGTCCTATTTTTTTTTTAGGCTAAATCTCTTTTGGAGAAATGCAACCTGGACGTGCTTTTGTGAGATTCATCCATATTTATGTGTGGGATTTCACCTAATTGGTTGTTTTTCTAGTGACATCACGAGGATGCATCGGCATATGATGCAGAAAACTGAACTGGAGTGAGTGAGAGACGTGTGGAGAAATGACATTGTGCCTATCTGTAGCAGTCAGGCTTGATTTTCCCCATTATTTCCTCCTTCCTGTAGGAATTAATGAGCTCTGAATCCCACGCCTTCTCATCAGCGGGTAATACAGGCCACCATCAGTAATAGCCAGTTAAATGAGAGCTCTGCGGTCTAGACCGGAGATGATGGACAGACGTGTCAGAGACGGGGTGAAACTGTTTCCCACAGCTCTGCTTTATCTGACCGTCAGCACTGAGGCCAAATTTGCAGTCAAATAGGGTGAAGATACTTCAGGAATAGAGGTGGATCTATCATCTTATAGTCATGTGGAGCCAAACTTGAAAGAGAATTTAAAACGTTAAAAAGATTATTTTTTTTTAAAGTTATATGTTAGCTTTATGTGCAGATAACAGATTGAAAAAACACGTTTATGTCGGTGTATGTGTGCAGTGCTGAAGGTTGCCGATGAGGTCGAAGCAGCCAGGAACATTGTCCTGTGCCTCTGGATCTACAGTGACAGATTAATTAAAAAGGGGGTCCCGAACATGATGGGCCTTGCGATTGCTGTCAGATTCACCAGCATCGCTGCATGTGTTTTGGTCCAGCGTGGTTTCACTAGCATGAACAAACTCATGTGATTAAGCTCTACTTGAGTGGAAGGAACCTTTCAAAGCAAAAACCCTCCTGTCAGAGCAGACTTAGCGTTTGAGAACCTCTGACAGGCCTGTCGAGCTTCAGAAGGAGATTTGCCAGGGTAGTTTTTTTTCCCCCTCTCGTATGCTGTTGCTTTCATTCTGGTCCTTTTTTCTTTCTTTGGAGATCAACAGCAGCCTTTCCTAAAAGTTTTAGGAAGACATGAACTAAAAGTAAAGACACTATCTATCTATCTATCTATCTATCTATCTATCTATCTATCTATCTATCTATCTATCTATCTATCTATCTATCTATCTATCTATCTATCTATCTATCTATCTATCTATCTATCTGCCTTTCTGTCTTTCTATTGACTAATCCATCCATCCATCCATCCATCCATCCATCCATCCATCCATCCATCCATCCATCCATCCATCCATCAGTGTATACTGTATATTCGGACATACTTCACACACAGTTTTTCGCCCACTATATAGTAAGGAAGTATGCGATTTCGGATGCAGCCAATCCTAAACGAATCAGTGTTGTTGAACGAATCAGTTACACGAATGATTAAAATGACTCACTCGACCTACTGCCGTTACGCAGAACACAGCAGTATACATTTTTTTAAATGTCAGCTTCATTGTAGTTAGCTGTTTTTCGTGTGTTTTAGCAGCCTGCAGTGAAGCGAAATACATTGTTAAAATCCTAGTTTGACTTCTTTGTACATTTACATATAAGTATAGCTTGGTTTTTAGTAAGTAACTGTTTAATAGTAACCCCTAGTTCGCATGTTTATGATAATCAAGCCATTGATCAAAACCGAGGCCAGGAAATAAATACTGAATGCCAGGTAAGTGTAGAGAGGGTCACTGCTAATCTGAACCCCATCTCTGCACCGCAATGTGCCCTGACACCAAATCAGAACAGAGAGTGCAGCATTCAGGCTTCTCCAGACAGGTTCCTGCCCACAGCAACGATCTTCCTGCCAATCCACTCTACAGCAGACACACGGGTCATTTAGTTATACACTCGCGCTCCCAGGCAGACAGATCGACGGACGTGACACCCACCTTCTGAAGAGATGCTGAGATTAAGCGCGGAGGGAAAAAAAGTAGAGAGTCTTAGGAATGACAGTTTTGTTTGAGATTCAGGGAGGCACTGTCAAAGGGAATGAACTCCACTTTAGGCAGCCGAGGACTGTGAAAGCAACAATAGTTTAAGTTTTTGTGTTTATATGCTGCTCTGAATATATGTGACTTTAGCTGGACAGTCACAGCTCTGAATCGTGTGTCACGCTGCTTTAACCAGGTGCGATGCAGCAAGTTTTCAGTGTCATGGAATTTTTCTGTCCTCCTTTAAGAATGTGCATCATTCAGAATTTGATTTAGAATGCCTGTTAAATTCTAGCCTGATGTGGTCATACTCAATTCTAGTCAGGATATGAGTCTGAAACTGCTCCATTGGGCTGTGATTATGGGGCGTGTTTCAACCGAACCAGGAAAGACATCAATTGGATAGACCTACAACCAATCAGAGCAAAGAAGCGACGCATTGTCAAATGTCAACAGAGCTCAACTGCACTGTGTTGCCACGTCCGCGTTTTTTCCCGAGGGTTGTTTTCTATGTCCGCGGGTTGAAGCGACTATTATGTGATATATAGACCCATGAGTGCGAATTTTAACAGGCAACCTTGCCAAAATAACACACATTTTATTTTTCCCCCGGAGAACCCCCGAGAAGCTAATGTTTAGGGCTAGTAGTTAGCGGGTTTTGTTGTAAAAACTTGGCAACCCTGTCTGCACGTGCGCTGGAATCAGGCTGGAATACACGATCTTTGCGGTGTTGTAAAGAAAAATAAAACATAATTTAATGATACACAGAGTACTTACCCAACATGATCATCATTTCTGAGAGAAATTGTGAAGGTGAATGCAGATACAAACAAGCTATCCGTTTACTTTTCGAAAAAATATAATCCAAGCCCCTTTGATGACGTGATGATTACGTTACTGTTGATCATCTGTCCGTCATCGTCTAAAGCCCGCCCTGATGATTTCATTGGTCCGAACAGTTTCTGTTCGGGGATAATTACTCCTCTATGGATCGAAGCCAGACCGAACTGCCCGACCTAAAAATGTTGTGGGCGGGGCTAAGTTCGGCTAGCATCCAGGCTAGTTAAATTCCAGTTCAACTGCTGAATTTGAATAGAATTTTAACTTAATTGAACTTGGATGGATGGATGGATGGATGGATGGATGGATGGATGGATGAATGGATCAGTCAATAGAAAGACAGAAAGGCAGACAGATAGATATATAGATAGATAGATTTATGCTCACCAAGGCTGCATATATTTGATCAAAACATTATCTGATCACATGATTTTGCACAAATCATTCTAATAAGAAACATTTCTTCTTATTATCTGTGTTGTAAACAGCTTAATATCAATATTGCGTTTTGTCGCACACACACACACAGACACACACACACACACACACACACACACACACACACACACACACACACACACACACACACACACACACACACACACACACACACACACACACACACACGTCTGGTTCACTATCTTTGTGGGGACTCTCCATAGACGTCATGGTTTTATACTGTACAAATTGTACATTCTATTCCCCTACACTGCCCCTACCCCTAAACCTATCACAGGAAACATTCTGCTTTCTCTAGATAGTCCCGAAAGGCCATGTCCGAACAGTATTTATAAGCCTTTTGAAAAGTGGGGACCGCTGGCTGGTACTCACAATAGGTGATCACAGGTTTTACTATCCTTATGGGGACATTTGGTCCCCACAATGTCATATAAACAATGTTATATGTTTAATGAGAACCAGTATACATTTGGATAAATATGACATAAGCAATTGATAATGTAGGACAATTGCACATACACTCTAAAAATGGCTGGGTTAAAAACAACCCAATTGGCAGCCCAGCGCTGGGTAAATATTGTACAGAACACATTCTGGGTTAAATTAACCCAGTGGCATTTTAACCCTGCAGGCTGGGCTGTTGAGAAAACCCAAAATGTAATTTTTTTTACCATTAATGGATTTGCTATTCTGGGTTATTCTTGCTGGGTTGTTCTTAAAAAATCTCCTGTGCATTAGCCTACATTAAAACTAGACAATCATGAAAGAACAAATAACTGTAAAACAATCATTTTTATTGCTTGACAAATGGTACAATACACAAATGTATTAAAATGGGCAACAATGACAACTACAAACCTAATATATTCTGTCAATGTATTCACGTTGAAATCGAACTTTTATTTTGACGGGTTGCCGTGACTTTTGAGTCTCTGTATTCATGATATGACACGCACCCCACAGAGACGCAAAACATGGAAGAGTAACGTTAATATTTAAATAGTATTTAATATACACAGACACTCGTATAGATTCGGCTACAGTCTGGAGCCCTGCGTGACGCGACTGAACGCAGCTGCGGGACCGAATATAGTCTACTTGTGAGTCCATGCTATACAGATACTTAACTATCGTCACATTTTTAACATTTCATAAGTACCGGTACTTGACATTCCTAACGCTTCATACAACCATGTTTAATTTTTGTAAGGGGATCATGATTCTGTGTAATCACAAACTGTATTAATCTATCGTCTCACATGCCTACCTAAACTAACACGAGTCAGTACATTGCATCGGATTCTGAGGTAAAACTTTTGTCGTCTTAACGTCATGTAAGCTTTAGAATTGTTGCCGCGAAGAAGAAGAAAAACTATAATTATGCTAATTAAAATGATTATTAATGAAAATATATGAACTTATCTTAAAATATCTGCAACCAGTGGCTTTGCCTTGCATTGTCCTTTCAAAATGACAGTTTGGGAGTGAATTTAAACGAATCAAGGCGGGAAGCACGTGAAACAACCAAGTGCTGGGTAGAATCAACCAAGCATTGCGACCCAGCAGGTTTAACCCAACGACTGGAAATGTGAAACTACCCAATGGTGTTTAAAATGTGATAAAATAAACCAACAAAAATTACCCAACAGTCAACCCAGCATTTTGGAGAGTGTAATTTAGAGTGTAATCAGTTGCATATCTGTACCAAAAATGGCATGGTACAAAAGTGATTTGATGATTATGTGGAGGTTGAACGAGTAGTTTTGAGAATTTCAGAAATGTACCTGAGATCTTTATGTTGAAACATTTTTCTTTGGCGTGTTGGATAAACAGAACAATCATACACCGAACAGCCTTTATTGGAAATAGATTTTTTTTTTTGTTACAATATAAAGGTCTTCAGCGTCACTTCTGATTGAATGAATGTGTCCTTGCTGAATAAAATTAACTTATTTAAAAAAAATTAATCTTACAGACTTCAAACTTTTGAACGTTAGTGCAGATGGATTTTACATGACAAATGCAGTCGAAAGGGCTTAATTTGTATCGAAATATACATTTGGTAATATCGAAGCAACAAGACTTAGTTGCTTTTTCGCATTGACTGTTGACAGTGTCAGTCACATCAATAAACTTTAATGAGAAGTTGGAGCTAGAGAGCATGCAATCGACAGTCTCGATAGAGCAACTGCTAATGCATGAGCAATATTAAGTATAGCAATAGCATTAATTAAATTAGCCTGGTAAACTTTCCCTCCAGTATAATTGATTCTGTGCACAGAGCTGTTGGCTGACAGCGTAACCGAACACGCAGCGTTTGCTCTCTAAATGAGAAACCAGTTCAAACTGTCTTCTATAAAAATAAAGATTAGACTTCATAGTCACCGCTGCAGGGTTTCACCCACACATATAACAAAGCACAAAAACGCATTAAAAGCTTTCGTCAACTTGCTTTCACAAACGTCATTTAATGGGTTTATTCTGCTCCTGTCTTTCTCATTAAAAAATGAGGATGTATTTTCTTCAGGAGGAGGTCACGTAGAGAGACTGAGCGCTTGTATGTGACCATCGAGCGTGGGTTATTGCAACGTTGAGGCGTAACATTACAGGGTTGTAATGAAAACATGTTCTTCTTACTTGACACGGAACCGGCCGCAGCTGCTTTATAGAAATTCCAGTCACGCCAGGGCTGATGGACAGAGCTCGGAAACGCATATGAATTTTTAAGCTGTTTACAGCACAGAGAAAAAAACATTAATGGGACTCGGTTCGGTATCTGTGAAGCTGCAGTGGCTATTATCATATTTGAAAAACGTAGGATATGTATTCTAAGTGAGCCTTTTTGGTTTAATGTATGAATTGGTTATGCTGTGAAAGTGTCGCTCCTCAAACAGAATTTTACAGCTCGACTTGATTGCTTCCTCAGAATTCATTACTCTTTTGACCCATCAGAACCGCGTCCGCAGCGGTGCACGTTTGGGTTTGCTTAATTGCAGGTTGTCGGTTTCACCGTTTGACGGACCGAAATGTAACCGCAGGCTTTTGACGTTGACCGTGCTGCCACGTGTAGATATTTAATTGGATTCATGGCCTTGAGACATGCCTATCTCATGCACGCTAAGTGGAATTTTTTTGCATATATGAGATTATCAAAACTGTCGATACACCCAGGAAACAACTGGCCAGACTTTGCAATTTCAGAGCTGCTCAATAATGCAACACGGCATCCCACGTTAAGCTTAAGAGGATTTGAATCTTTAAATGGAAATCAGAGCGTTCGCTTTCATCTTCCAAGAGAAGCCGTAAGTGTAAATATTATTAAAGTGGGAGTGAGTGTAACTGTGCCCCGAATTATTAACTTTCTCTGAGCACCTCTGAACTATTTTCGGGCCTTCAACAAATCTTGAGGTTCTTCTCGCGTCGTGGTTAATTTTGGTTGTCTGCAAGCTAATTATGATCTGTGAGATTTGATTAGCGCAGGAAGCAGATTTCATCCACGCCAGAGCTCTGAATGGGAAGCATCTAAAGCCATTTCCCATTCTGCGCTGTGACTGACAGTCATAAGTGCTTGCCTGGTGGTTGGGCAGGATTGAGTGGTTTGATTGGGCCCATTGTGTCCCTGTGTGAAAAAGATTGACAAAAATTACACAAGCTGCCATTTTCAAACGCCACTTAAAAGCACCGTCTGTGAGCATCTCTGTTTTCCTCTGTTTTGTTTTGTACGTTCCCTCTTTGCATTTTACTGGTGCACCCGCACCACTGACTGTACGTCTGTGTGTGTGTGTGTGTGGAAATGCACTGGGAAACTGTCTGTTGAGTATGGTAAAGATGTCAGTGGTATCCTTAACCCTGCCCGCCAGCTCATAAAGCAGTCGAAGATGCGTCCTGGCTGATATACTTGCTGATCTGCATGCCTGCGGCACAAGCGGCCCACGGGGATGGAAGCCTATAGACCTCCACTTGCTAGAGCTCAATAAATATTGAGTAATGAAGCAGATTTTGTAAGACTATGACTCAGCAGTGGCTTTGTTGACAGTCTGCGAGGCAATTCTTTATTGCTTTAGCGCATCTGCAACTTTCACATTATTTTGTGTGGACCAAGTCCTTTTGACATCAGATTTTTATTTTTATTTTAGTTTGTTGTATTATTTTGTGATGAGTTTTAAAGTGTTTAACTTTTTTATTTATGCATTTGAATTAGGGATGCACCAATCTATAGGCCAATAATCAGTATTATTTTCACTATCGGCCAATGATCAGGACTGATTATATCCTTTCAATCGAAAGGGGACGTAAAACTAATCCATGTGAACTGAGCGGTTTAGTGAAAATTTTCTGAATTTTTTTTTATCACTATATGATGAACAAACTTAATTTTGGATTTTATTCACTTATTTATTAACATAAACAGAAGCCCAGCTTAAATTACTTGATGCACAAGAAAAAAACCTAACTGGCTCTTGCTGAAGCTCAAACGTTCTGCATAACACGAGAATGAACCTCATTGGCTCTTGCTGAAGCTCAAACGTTCTGCGTAACACGAGAATGAACCTCATTGGCTCTTGCTGAAGCTCAAACGTTCTGCGTAACATGAGAATGAACCTCATTGGTTCTCGCTGAAGCTCAAACGCTCTGCATAACACGAGAATGAACCTCATTGGCTCTTGCTGAAGCTCAAACGTTGCTGCGTAACACGAGAATGAACCTCATTGGTTCTTGCTGAAGCTCAAACATGCTGCGTAACACGAGAATGAACCTCAATGGCTCTCGCTGAAGCTCAAACGTTCTGCGTAACATGAGAATGAACCTCATTGGTTCTTGCTGAAGCTCAAACATGCTGCGTAACACGAGAATGAACCTCAATGGCTCTCGCTGAAGCTCAAACGTTCTGCGTAACACGAGAATGAACCTCATTGGCTCTTGCTGAAGCTCAAACGTTCTGCGTAACATGAGAATGAACCTCATTGGTTCTTGCTGAAGCTCAAACATGCTGCGTAACACGAGAATGAACCTCATTGGCTCTTGCTGAAGCTCAAACATGCTGCGTAACACGAGAATGAACCTCAATGGCTCTCGCTGAAGCTCAAACGTTCTGCGTAACACGAGAATGAACCTCATTGGCTCTCGCTGAAGCTCAAACGTGCTGCGTAACACGAGAATGAACCTCATTGGCTCTTGCTGAAGCTCAAACGTTCTGCATAACACGAGAATGAACCTCATTGGTTCTTGCTGAAGCTCAAACATGCTGCGTAACACGAGAATGAACCTCATTGGCTCTTGCTGAAGCTCAAACGTTCTGCGTAACACGAGAATGAACCTCATTGGCTCTTGCTGAAGCTCAAACGTTCTGCGTAACACGAGAATGAACCTCATTGGCTCTTGCTGATGCTCAAACGTGCTGCGTAACACGAGAATGAACCTCATTGGCTCTTGCTGATGCTCAAACGTGCTGCGTAACACGAGAATGAACCTTAAAATATCCGTTGTGTCCCACTGAGGAAACGTTTGGAAGGGTGAGTAAATAATGACAGAATTTTTGTCATTATTGGGTGAACTGTCCCTTTAACTGTGGTTGTCACTCAAAAGTTTGTGGTCTATACATGGCATAAAGTTATGGCATTTAGTTTTTGTCACTTGAAACTAAAGCAAATTAATAGAATGCATTTACTGTCAATGTTACTTCTCCTAGCTTTGATTTTCTTTTGAAGCCCTATTAATATGACCTAAGGGTTGATTAAGTTTAGTAAACCAGCATGCTCGCACCTCAGGAGCCCCACTGATATCAGTAGAGTGAAGTTTGGTGACTTTATTGAGTCTTTCCACTGTCAAAAGAAGTTGATGTGTCTTTTTTCTCCTGTCTGAGAGCGGCACAGCGCAGTGCATCTGGCCTATTCAAATCCCGCAGCAGCCCCTGCTGCTTTTAACCATTGAAATTATCAAATTAAATGGAGCAGTGATGGTCTCCACAAAGGCACTGCATTTAGGGAAGAGCTGCAGTTGTTCTTGCTGCACTCCTGCGTGAGGTGAAGCTCTGACAAAGACAAAAACATCTCGATTGTGATGCCGTTTCAAAACATGCCACATGCTGTGAAAAATGTGAATAACTGCGGTGATTAGAAAAAGACTCGAAACTCTGATAAAGAGAGAAGACACATCAAGGGTTGTTACACCGTCGTTGTTACTAATTGAGTGTTTTTTGTTTTTACCTTTTTATACCAGATGTGTCTTTCGTGGATTATTAGCACTATTACATATTAAATACATCTGAAGCATCACTCTGTTGAGAGTTATGTTCTGTTTTTACTTATACCACAATGTCTACACTGAACGCGACTGGTGCCATTGCGATAGCTTGAGGCGTTACAGCTGCACATCATTTCTGAATGACTGACTGGAGTTCCAACAGTACAATGGATGGATTCCATTTATAGTGTTTCATGTAGTGTGTAATATAGCTGTGAATGTAAAATGACTGCAAAGTTTCAAAGATCAAAGAACCGATTCTGAGCTGAAACGAGTTGTCAGTAAGTCCAGTCTTACTTCCTGCACTGGTTTATATCAAAATTGCATAATGCCAGCCTATGTTCTTTATTAGCTGCCTGCAAACTTGTCTACTGTGACTCAAAAACAGAGACTGAAACACATATTTGTAGTTGAGGCCTGAAAGAGTTTGGTTCATGTTGTCGACATGTCAAGAAGATGCTGTTTTCTGCTCTACAGAAGCAAATCCACTCTGCAAGCACTTCTAAAGAATAAGGACTCAGGTTCGGATTTATACAATCGAATCGATCACTGTTTATCAAGCGTTGAGTAAGATCCAGAGCTGAACTTCGGTAGACGGTAGAAGGGCCTAATAGTGATCAGTAGCTAATTCTTTTCAATGATTGTGTGTCTTTATTTATTAAAACAGGAAATGATGGGGAGAGGCCGGGTTCGAACATGCAGGGCCTGCATCTGAATGCTAAACGCTTGGCCACAGCTCCAACATCAGCAGTCACTTTTGATAACGTGATTATTTCATGTTGTACTATATGACTGAAAGGAAATTAAAGTTTATGTGCCAATAAACAGCTCGTTTTGCACTAAACAATCAATTTGCCTTTGCTTTGCAAGGTTTTGACCCCAGTTTCAGTCAATCTCATGTCAATCTTGAGTACCTATAGAGTAGTATTGCATCCTTCATATCTCCGAAAAGTCTTTAGTTTTATTATATTTATAAAAGAAATATAGGCTGTACCGAGTCTTTCCGGAAAAAAACGAGTGCCTGGAGGCGTATTGTGTGGGCGGAGCTAAAGAATGACGAATGTGCACAAAGCGGTGACGTCCTCAAGCGTGGAGAAACTCATGGCTCAGCTAATATAGATAATGATCCAGAATCATTTCGAGGCAGAAATGAATTGAACAGGAGAAACAGCAACACAGGACGTCCGTCTCTGTGGTATGTACTGTATTTAGTGGCCTGTCAACATTTGTGTGTGTTTACTCGCAGTTTATGAGGACATGATTCGGTTTATGGACTATTGTATGCGAATAAACCTTAGCAGTAGCAAGCAAAACGGTTTTGCACGTCAGACTAGTGTAACGTTATACATAGAACAGCAATGGAGTAACCGCATTTGAATGACGAAGCACGCGATCGTGTCGTTTACTGATGTTTACTCACGCGACGATAGCCAACAGCATAGACATTTGAAGCAGTTTTACTCACACTCTGTCAAAAACACACTTCTTTGGTAGGATTTGGTGAAGTCCTGTGACAGCAGTGAACGGTGGAGATCCACTTTGCGACGCGACTGAAGTGATGTTGTGAAGCTTCCCGTCATTTCTGCATTCAAATCGGTTCAAATGCAGCGCTGCCTTCCCGGAACGCTGTGCTGAAGCATTGAAGTCGCTTGATGTCACCCATAGGAATAAAGTGGAGTGCGGCGCGGACTATAACGACATAAGTGTTCACTGACGACTGGCCCATACAAGGACCTTCCGCTCTATCAACGTCATGCCGACCCATACTCGAAAAAAACTCTCTGAAACTTGTGAGAAACCGGAAGGAGTATTTTTGACGCAGAAATACTCCATCAAACGTCCAACATTAGTTTTTGAAACTTTGTCTATGTTTAGGATGGGAATCCAAGTCTTTAACAGTGTAAAAAGCTCAGTATGCATGAAACAGCATTTCATTGCAGTTTTTCGAGAGCATATGATATGCACTTTATATCATATCATACGCACGAACCCCCCACCCCCCTACCCAAGAGCTTGTCATGTACACGCCATAAAGTGCGTATCATATGCACGCGAAAAACTGCATACCCTATGCCAGTGGTTCCCAACCACATTCCTGGAGCCCCCCTAACACTGCACATTTTGCATGTCTCCTCAATCAAACACACCTGATTCAGGTCATCAGCTCATTAGTAGTGACTCAAAGACCTGAAGTGGGTGTGTCAGTCAAAGGAGATATGCAAAATGTGTAGTGTTAAGGGGGCTCCAGGAATGTGGTTGGGAACCACTGCCCTATGCACGCCAAAACTCATTTTGCCGTATACATTCCATGACATTACACACTCATATTATTGATAAGCATTCTCATGTGTTCGTGTTGGATTAGGAGCAGTGACACACACACACACACACACACACACAATGCACACTGTGGACAGCAGTGGGTGTACACTCTTGGCATCTGTGGGTCCAGGAAGAACTATTACCATCCATTGAACCTTTCCAACGCACAAACAATTCTTTATGATGGAAAAAAATATATACATTTTAAAAGTTTTTCAAACTGAGACATTTTTTTAAGAACTATTCATCAAGCAGTTCTTTGGGGAACCAAAAATGTTCTTCTATGACAGTTCTTCTATTCGTGTGTGTCCACGTAAAGTTAAAAGCTTTTCCTTTTAGTCATATAGCGGTTCCATGGTTCCCAAACTTTTTAGGGTGGTGTACCTCCTGGGTCATTTAACCATCTCTTCCACTTTGTGCAGTCACACCTTTTCCATTAAGGGACAAAATGTGCCTCTTAAATTGATTTTCAGGTGCTAAGGCAGCATAATCTGCATGCAACCTATCCTATGAATGCTGCTGGTGTGGATGTTGTCAGTTTTGTCACGTATTTGACCTTTTACAGCCCTACCATTTTCCTGTTTTACACTAAAAGCCTAAGTTTGCCT
The DNA here is from genome assembly GCF_024679245.1 of Pseudorasbora parva. NCBI lineage: Eukaryota > Metazoa > Chordata > Actinopteri > Cypriniformes > Gobionidae > Pseudorasbora > Pseudorasbora parva. The sequence continues at coordinate 6,928,054 of NC_090195.1, forward strand.
GTTAGAAATACATGCTCGATTTTAAAGTTATTAAAGGTGTGGTAGAACTAAATTAACTGCAAAATTCAGCATTTTGTTCGCGTACCCCCTCTGTCACCTCACATACCGAGTTTGGGGACCACTGTTGGCATCACTGTGAAAACACTAGAAAGTTTGACTGGAACGTTTTCAACTATCTAGTCAAAAAATAAAGCAAAGGCTTTTTTAACTTTTAAACTCTTTTCCAAAAGCTGTGCTCCTGACAAGAATGCTGCAAAGGTTTGCTGTCTTCTACGGCCTTTTTGTCAAAATTATATTTTCCTGTTTACATAGCAGAATAAAATTATTAAATATACATGTATTTTATTCAGTGCAGAAAGTGCAAATTAAATCAAATAAAAATAACGCTTTTAATAAAAAAATTACAATTTCACCCTCATCCTAAAAAAATATATGCTGTAATCCATTTTTTTAATCATGTTCCTGCCTTGTGGCTACATACAGAGTGTTTCAAATACATTTTGATTAGGATGTAGGCTGATAAAGTAGCTTCGTATGCTGCCAGCTGACATGGTTTTAATTTATAAAGGTTTGCTTTTTTGTGGCAGAAACGTCAAGGACAGATGAACAAGTAATAAAATCTTAGGTATATGTATGAAGCAGCTTTAGATTATGATGTTCAGACATTTCTGCCTTTTAATATAATCTACCTTTAATTTGAATTAAATTATTATGACAACAAAACCCATCCTGGCACTTAAACTGATATCAATTAATTTGGCAAATGTTGTCAATATTTTTCTTTTGAATGTATTTGTGCTGTCAAATTGATTAACCGCATTTTAACCTCATTTATTAATGCTGTCATTCAATTGATCACACATTCAAACTAATTTATCTGGCACCAAGATGTTAGCAGCAGATCCTTTAAGTTGTGAGGTGAGGCCTCTTTTGATCCGACTTGTTTGTTCAGCACATCCCACAGATGCTCGATTGGATTGAGATCTGGGGAATTTGGAGGCCAAGTCAACACCTCACACTCATGATCCTCAAACCATTCCTGAATCATTTTTGCTTTGTGGCAGAGCGCATTATCATGCTGAAAGAGCCACAGCCATCAGGGAATATCGTTTCCATGAAAGGGTGAACATGGTCTGCAACAATGCTTGGGTAGGTGGTACGTGTCAAAGTAACATCCACATGCATGGCAGGACTCAAGGTTTCCCAGCAGAACATTTCTCATAGCATCACACTGCCTCCACCGGCTTGCCTTCTTCCCATAGTGCATCCTGGTGCCATGTGTTCCCTCAGGTAAGCAACGCACACTCACCCGGCCATCCGCGTGATGTAAAAGAAATAACGTAATTCATCAGACCAGGCCACCTTCTTCCATTGCTCTTAAGTCCAGTTCTGATGCTCGTGTGCCCACTGTTGATGCTTTCGGCGGTGGACAGGGGTCAGCATGGGCACCCTGACTGGTCTCCAGCAATGCAACACCATACACAGCAAACTGATGAACTGTGTATTCTATCAGAACCAGCAATTACTTATTGAACGATTTGAGCTACAGTAGCTTGTCTGTTTAATCGGACCACACGGGCCAACCTTCGTTTTTCACGTGCATCAATGAGCCTTGGCCGCCCATGACCCTGTCGCCGGTTCTCCACTGTTCCTTCCTTCGACCACTTTTGATAGATACTGACCACTGCAGACCAGGAACACCCCACAAGAGCTGCAGTTTTGGAGATGCTCTGACCCAGTCGTCTAGATCTCACTGCTTGGCCCTTGTCAAACTCGCTCAAATTCATACGCTTGCCCATTTTCCCTGCTTCTACCACATCAACTTTGAGGACAAAATGTTCACTTGCTGAAAAAATTGTCACATCTTGTTTCTTTTATTGTTATGGACTAACAATTGCAGTTGCTTTGCCATTAACACACTCTATGTGAGATAATATATTTTATTAAAACTGTTCAGAATCATTAATTACTGGAGGAAGGAAATTAATATCTCGCCCAGCCTGAATAATGAGGTACAGGGGAGTCTCACACTCACCAATCATAAAAATTCATAAAAGATACCCATCTCACCCTTGTCCTGGCCAAGGATAATGCGGCCTAATCATTCCACAACCACCGCCAGCAGCCGTTCTTCATCACCATTCTGCCTCTAACTCTGTAATCAGCGCAAACACAGTAATTGGTACAGTCTTTAAGGGTGAGTTGTTATTTCAGAGGAAAACGTTGAGCTTTGGAAAAAGGGATGTGAGTAGAACTGACCAGACAAGAATTATATTGAGTGTGCACTTTCATATCTCAGGAGATTTAATCGAGTTCTCGTTATTTTGTTTTTGTATCAGGTTGGATTAAAAAAGTTCTCCTAAAAGACAAAATAGACACAAATTAGAATGTTCTTTAACATAGAGCAGGTCTGTGTAATGAAGTATACAACTTGTACTGTAGAGAGATATTAGTGAATGAGACATTAAATTGCATTTAATCAGAGTTTTTGATTGCAGACATGATGTTAAGTTTCCATTCGGCTCAACTTGATCTCATTTTCCATGAGAAACATTGAGATTGCAACTTTTTTTTTTCCAGTAGGCTATTTACTTATTTTTTTTGTTAAGAATAAACAGCACAAAATGTCATTTTTACATAGAATCAAATGTTTGGTGCTCTTCCAGATTCTTAGCTTCAATGAGATGTATTTACGCTACCATGGCATTGTTACTATTTGGAAGCTCATGAAACATGAAAGGGTCTTCAGATTTGGTTTCCTTTCTTTGCTCCAATTCTTATGACAGCCCCTGAACCCCGTGTGTCCTGGCAGCCATTCTCCATTCAGCTTAACAATAGAAACACGTGAGCTTTTTGGTCCAGACAGTGGGATTAAGCTGTGCATGTCTGAATGGGGCACAATGACAGCAGGTCTGTGTAAATATATTCGGAGCTACAGTATCTTAATCCTGTTGTGTGCGTCCACATGCTTGAGTGGAAACATTACACTGAGCAGCGAGAACTTAGGCCATAAACATGCCTACGCAAGTATGCAAATGAAGAATGTTTAGCCAATGCATTGTAAACGTAGACCATAGTAGAGTATTGTACATACTACATTCTTGTGTTAATGTGGTGATAAACCTCAAACCTGTTAAATTGATAGTTTACACAAAAATCTGTAATTTACTCCCGCTGATGTCGTTCCAAACCCATAAGAAGTTAATGAAATCTGAGAGGTTTCTGTCCCTCCATTAAATGTCTATTCAACCAAAACCTGGACACTTCAGTGATCGTAACAGAAATCCATATGAATCGACCGGTTTAATCCAAGTGTTCTGATGAGACATGAACACTTTATATGATGAACAGATTTAATTTAGGCTTTTATTCACATATAAACATTGATCAGCGAACATAAACAGAAGCTCTGCTCTACTTTCGAGAGGGAACTTTCAAGCAAACATTGTGGGGCTTCAGTTTACCTGATTAGGATTTTATGTTCTCTGATCAGTGTTTATATTTAAAGCCTAGTCACACTTTAGATTAGGGTCCAATTCTCAGTGATTAATTAACTATTAACTATGACCTTTACCTCAATGAACTCCTACGTACAGTTAGGTAGTAGGCCTAGTAAGGTACACTGTAAAAAAAAATGACAGCCTGAATTTTTTTAAGTACAATCGACTTGGATGTTTAAGTTATTCCAACTTAAATTATGTTAAACTGACTTAAACAAAATAGCTGCATCTGGTATAACTATTCTTAACTTATTTTGATGAGTTAAAACTGTGTAAAAACACATGTTGTCATAACTTATTGAACACATATATTTTTATTACAGTGTAGTTGTTCAATTTAGGTATTGGGTATAGGATTAAGGGATGTAGAATAGTGAGAATTAAACCCTAAACTAAAGTGTTACTAAAAGGTAAAGTTTTATATTTCCTTAAAGGTCTGTAAACTCCTTTATTCTTTAACCTTACCTATAGTTTTGTTTGAAAACAGACAGAAAAAGACAAAAGAAACGCACAATACTCAGAGGAACAGATATCGTCCATCCGGAGGTATGCTCCGTGTATCGTTGCAGTTTAATTATAAATGATCCTGGGGGTCTTCCACTTTTTCCTGACCCGATGTGGCCCTCATAAATATTCTCTTTCAAGTGCTCCCATAATTCTCTGTGTCTCCTTTGCAACCCTTCAAACTTTAGATCCTGTAGGATAGATATAGCAACAGAGAACTGATTTAGCATTTCTAAGGATCTAACCGTATAATTGGTTTAGGGTATGTTTACATGACAACGATGTACTAAAAACAGAAACGTTTTTCCTTTTCATATATACAGACGTCAATATTGTCAAAATTTTCCCTGTTCACACGGATCCACAAAAACAACTAAAAACGTTGTATGCTGCTGTGAGGCCACTAGTTGGCGATGTCACTTTGTAAAGAAATACTACACGCTTACAGACATGCATGCGCATGTTTGTACGATAAAAACGATATTTTTCATAATCTTTTACAAATTGTGCGTTTTCAAGCCCCCAAAATGTTGTTGTTTTGTAAATGAATGGCCAAAACCAAGCGGCAACCTCCCACGGTCTCTCTTGAAGCCAATACGGAAGTTATGTAAACTGCAATTCCAGAAGGGAGCAGAATCTCATTGAGCCCCAGGTTAAATTTCCAAACTTTACAGCAGAAAACTTTACAACCTGGTAAAAAATTGTGGTTTTGGTCTATACGGCTAATTCTTCCCTTCATGACAACTGAGGGGATGAATTTTTTTATAACTCATTCGTTTACGTTATTATAAAGCCTTAAAGTTCTGCATAATTAAGGGCGTGGTTACTTTAAGTGGCAGGTGGATAGCCATTTATCCGCGGTCTATATAATCATCGCGTCACCTAAGCTCCGCCCACATACCGCCTCTTTGCCCATTTTCTATTATCCAAGCATGACTGGCGATGACGCGTTGCTAAGATGGCAACGGCCAGCTCGCCTCTACTAGCCTGACAAGCCAGACCCACATCAAGATGTTTGGTCTGGAGACTCACCATTGGCAGGGCTCAATCCGAGGGGCGGATAAACGGTTGTCTTTCAAACTCCCTCTGCACGAAATTGGATAGCGCTACAACCAACCAAACCAACGAAGGTGAAGGGAAGCTAGTTGACAGATTAAACTTTCGCCGTATCCGGTCGGCAAAACTCCGAACACATCTTCCCTTTTTAAGAATGACTTCAGTGCCGTTCTTTGTTCTTTTCTCAGAGAAAAGCTTTACTCCAAGTCTTCCAGAGTCATGGTCAAAGCTGATTCGACCGCCGTTCGCCAGTTTCTGTGTTTACTAGTAGCACACAAGCACAACTTGGCCATCATTATGTTAAGCCCCGCCCACCGACTCTATACACAATATGATTGGCCTGACCAGAGTTTGGTTTTTACAGCTCAGAACTGTACTGAGAGTTGCTAGATGATACTCGCGGCAGATTAGATTTGCTGCCGCTAGGGTGCGTCTAGATTTCTAGGCTACGCCTCTTTACGCTTCAGAGAGGCTTATCGGAATCCTATGGGTGACGTCACGGACACTACGTCCATATTTTTTCAGTCTATGGCCAAAACGCATAAAATTGGCCCCTTAGAATGCTGCTGTTTGCAGGCTCACATGAAGTGGCTGATTTTGTTGCCATCTTTATCTCCTGTCATAATTTCTTGTGGTTTCACGTAAAATTAAATGCAGAGAAGGGAGATGTCCGTCAAATCGTGTGATTTCAGACTCAAGTCAACAGCTTCTGTGACAGCAAACAAGCTATTTAAATGAGATCAAGAGTGCTCGGATGGCACCGTGGTAATTACATTACCCAGCTGCTAAACTGCGGCTTCACTCGCCACACTACGTCTAAACAAACATCATTACCCACAATCCCATCAAACAAGGATTTTGTATCTTTGACATCTCTCTTACTTCTTGTTTTTGCAGTTAGATTTTAAGCCAGCTGTTTTTAGCAATAATTTAGGCTGTTATTTTTAGCTGGTGTTTTCAGAAGCAAAGCATTTTGCCCCTGACAGATGTTCCAGATGTTGTGCAGTAAACATTAGGAGCTGACTGAGGGATATATAAATTTACAATAAACTTGATATTGACACTAAACAATTAACCATTGTGAAAGTTCAATGAGTTTAAAATGATATTAATTTGGGCATTTAACTTCATAAATCCTGTTATTTTTGAATCTGTGTTTTTATCTGATTCAATGAAATGGACAGTCCATTTAATTGAATCAGATAAAAACACTGATTCAAAGATTTTCTTTGCGTTAGGCTACCTGTCAATGGTGCAACATTTGACTAATTATCATGTTGGTGCATGTGTTGGTGAATATTGTATAGGGCTGGGTAAAAAAATTAATAAATAATAATTTCTCAATTTTTACAAACTGATATCAATTCTTAAATCTCGAAAATCGATTAGTCTATCCTGATTTTAGTTGATGAATGAACACTCCCACTCAATAAATCGCAATATTGTGAATACGAAATTCAGCAAATAAATAGGCTACCGTTTTGTTCAATGTGTCGCCACAGATCGCTAGTGCCTCAGTTCAAGAGAAGTGTCAGCGCGCAGCGCACGTGGACTGATCATCTCCGGTTTAATATCTGTTACAACGTGAAATAAACATGAATGAACACTGAAGGTATGTTAAAAGATACAGTACATCTTACCGATATCCATGTCATGTCTCATGTAGGATAACCAGCGTTTCAACCACGGAAAGACGTCCATAACACATAACGTCACATTAGGTCTACCTCAGAAAAAACATTCAAGGACCCTGAACTCGCTAGTCAGCTGGAAAAATGACTTAAAGGTAAGGTAGGTAAGAATTGGTTAAAAAACTTTTTTTCAAAATTTGTTTTACTTTCTTTATATATCAATACATAATTAAAACGTAAGTACTCTAAAAAAAAGAAAGTATAAAAATTAAGTGTCTGTAGACCTCTCACGACTGTTTTAAAGACAGCTCATTATTTCCATTTACTCTACCTTCTCCCTTCTGGGCTCTTTCCAAAGCCACGCCCCCAAAACACATGAACGCGCCTCACCGACCAATCAGCTGGAAGACGCATTATTTACCTCAGACAAGCGGTGTGCATGTAGTGACATCATGTCAGAATCACATGTAATAAAACGTCTAACTTTATCAGTATGACTATAAACAAATAAGATGTCTTTCAGTACTCACTATCAAGCTAGAATACCGATACTGGTAAAGTTTAAAATATATATTTGTTTGATTCGGTAACTAACTAGTTATATTATAAGCTTTAACAGGTAGCAAAAACGGGTAGGATTGATGTTTTTCCAATAACATCACTCATGAATTTCGTGTAAGATTCATAACATATACTGTGTTTTGCATGTATGAGTCTCCATGATGAAAGCATTGTTGATTAGTAGTAGCTAAAGCTAACTCTAAAAAAAGTTCCTGGATGCGGTGTACTAGCTTTTACTCATGCATTTTGCTCAAAATGTTTTTGATGTCGAAATTCAACACGACAGCGATCAACTTGAACTGAGCATATTGAGTATTTATCATCTCTACTAATGGCTAAGTGTATAACATTGTAACTTTATGCTAAGTAATGTTATGTTATGCAATATTAGGCAGCTACATGTGCTAGTGATACATGCTTCATGAAAACATAAACCAAAAAAAATGTATAATCAAAACGAAAGATTTCCTTTCCAGCAGAAATACAGCCATCAAGGAGTCGTATTTCAGCCCTTTGAGGTCCCTCAGTTCTCGCGTTAGAAAGCCACGCCGATATTTACTCGCTTTTGATTTCTTTGTTTATCCAGAGACTTTTTGTGCATAGCCTTTTCTGGTACTGCCTTCCTTTTTTGCATTGTTTGCCTTTGCTGACTGAAAACACCGGCACTGTGAATTTTGAATGTTTTTGCTCTTCCTAGGGGTGCGCGCATGTGTGGGCAGATCCTGTAGCGAAAGCGGTGGTTGCCATGGTAGCGAGAGAGAGTGACAGTCGCCCAAGCCAATCGTTTGTTTCATCCCGAACGAAAATAATGAGCAGTGTTTATCGCAGATTAAAAAGTCTAGAGTCACTTGATTTTTGTACTCTCTTTTTCATAGTACTTACATTTTAATTATGTATTGACATATAAAGAAAGTTTAAAGAAATTTGGACAAAAGAGAGTAGTATTTTGCTACCGTATTACATATTCAATATCATTTTTGAATGTACTTAAATTTATTGAATAAATCCGTTAAAAAGTTGACACATTTTAAATGTGTAGTCCATTTCAAAAAACGAATTGGATTAGAAGTATAATTGTGTATTTGTAAAGTTAGTAGCCTATTATAACTTTATCATCATAAAAACTTCCTTGAGGTTAATTTTTGTAACAAATCAGTTCATTTGAACCTTCAATATGCTATTACAGTAATGTAGTACTACCAGCGGACTCCCAAGTTTAGTTTACAGCATTAGTTGAGAGATTTTATTTTCCTTGAGAAAATGTGGCTTGTAGTGTACCTGCTAAATATCCCAAATAATCATTGGAATTGGAATAGAGTCAAATCGCAAGCTTGTGAATCGAAATCGAATCGTGAAATTTGTGTCGATGCCCAGCCCTAATTTTTAGGCTGAAAATATTTAGGTAAATATTATTTTTGATATATCGCCCAGTCCTGCCGTCTACTAATAGAAATATTCTATGAATTGTCCATAATTAATGAGCATTTACTGCGAACAAAGATTTAAACGATGCAGTAGTATTAGAGCTCACAGCGGCTCTTGATTACAGCCACCTGCAAACACATTATGTTTCTGTTATACAGGGCAACATAACTCTTTGCCAAATGGAAGCTCATTTACACTCAATTATCCACCAACAAAAAATGTTATTTTTTACAGAATCAGTTTTTCGATGGGTATAATCCACAGATCGGAGGGTCTACATATCCGGTAGAAGAGGAATACAGATGTGTATGCGGTATGAATGTGAATATATAGATGTGTTTACCGTAAAGTGTGTGTGTGCAAAAGGAGTGATTGGCCTATTCCATCATAATCAGACACCCAAAATTCAATTCTATTCTCCTCTGCGTCTCACCATCTTGTCGAGATGCTGGATTGTTGTTGATGTATCTCCTCATTTTAGCTGCTGATGGGATTGTCCTCTGTTGTAACATCTTAATTAGGTGAAAAAAATGCAGGAGAATCGCATTTAGCATGCGTCTGAGGGTGTTGTGTACCACTACGGGAACCCCCAAGATGGATGAATCCTGCTGCTAAAATGCATCAAAACCAGAGATGTCATTTTGTCTAACTTGATATTCATAGCCTATTTATAACCTGTATCTGTTTGTGACCTGTCTCACTGTGCTGGATACAAATACGGCTGCCAGACATTTATCTAGATTTTATGACTCACTTAAAGTGAATGTGAAATCAAAATTGACGCCTTTTACTTTCTTAATGCACATTTCTGGTCTTATTGTGGAAGATTCATTGGTGCATTTATTGCATCTCCTGCAATAAATAGTCCTGAAGTGCACACTGCTTACTTAGGATGCACAGGACGCTAGATCATTTATACAGCAGTCAAATAGCTATAACTAGGCAATGTTTCTGCAAACTTGGATTCAATCACGGCTGATATGAATCATTTCTGATAATAAATATTCCTGAAGTGCACATTGCTTATTTAATTTCATAGTTATCCAATCTATTGGCTCTTGAAACTAGTGCAAGTTATAATTGAATTTAGCGACTGAATCTCTTGAAATTTAATTGAAAACTTGACATAATGTATACCAAAAATAGCTTGAAATGTGCAGGAGACATTTGCATTTCCCCAAGAGAGAGCTTCTTCCGTTGTTTTAACTCAGTATATAGAAGAGCAGAAATATTCAGCGGCGCATCAGATAAGGTCTTAAATCCCTTTTAGTGCCGTGTAATTCCTATGAGTATGTGCTGTTCAGTTTTTATTAAATCTATATTTGGTGTGTTGCCTGCGGACCCAAAGAGAAAATTATGCTCAATTAAATTAGTCATGTTGAAACCTCTAATTAGCCGTGTTCCCTGATAAGAAAAGCCAATGCGAGATACGGCATTTAACCTCATCTCAACCCGATGCTGTAAATCTCAATCCACCCCGGTTCACACAGCGATCGCATCATCAGGGAGGCGACTCCCACGGTGATTTGAGTCTTATGAAAATGTGAAGTGATGAAGTCGAATGATTTGTGATGGCATCAGAAAACGGGCGTGGCTATGGGTGAGCAGTATCAATCCAAAAGGGCTGTCTGCACGCCCAATAGAAATTTAGCAAAGTTATGCATACTGAATGCTTATTTGTGAAGTTCTGATTTCATTTGTAATTAGATTTAAATTTTGGTAGCAAACAGGATGCAGAATCATAATTCACAGTTAAATGAAATAGATACAGTAATAGATTAGGAAAAAAATTATAATATGTAGCTATGATAATGTAGAGAGACATAGATAGACAGACAGAAGATAGACAGACAGACAGATAGAAGATAGACAGACAGATAGAAGATAGACAGACAGACAGACAGATAGAAGATAGACAGACAGACAGACAGATAGAAGATAGACAGACAGACGGAAGATAGACAGACAGACGGAAGATCGACAGACAGACAGACAGATAGAAGATAGAAAGAAGATAGACAGACAAACAGATAGATAGATAGACAGACAGTCAGATAGAAGATAGACAGACAGATAGATAGAAAGAAGATAGACAAACAAATAGATAGATAGATAGATAGATAGATAGATAGATAGATAGATAGATAGATAGATAGATAGATAGATAGATAGATAGATAGATAGATAGATAGATAGATAGATAGATAGATGGATGGATGGATGGATGGATGGATGGATGGATGGATGGATAGATAGATAGATAGATAAAAGCATCCTTCAAAGGATTGTGCTTCAATAGTGCATGGATCATGAAGGACCTGAAAGTCTTGTTGTAAAAAAAGAGGAAGACCTTCGCGTCTTGAGATAAAACCTGAAGAGCAGATGAATGCCGTGCGAAAGGGTCTCGGTGAGGGAAGTGGAATCATCCATCATTGGCTACAAACAGGTTGATAGCAGAGCTACACAGAGCTAATTAGCTGAATCAGTTTTTCGACAGAAAAACTAACTCTGAGCCAATGGTCCGGTCCTATCTCAGCAGACCAGGTGAGGAGGCGGCTGGGTAATCTTCACACAGGAATCTGCCCTGGGGTGTTGAAGATATGCTCCAGTCAGCTCTGCTGGGTGTTTCAGGCCTGCTTTTCCCTCCCATTAAAGTCTGCAGAAGATGCCCCAGGTCTGGAAGACGTCCTGCAGTGTTCGTCTTAGCAACCCTAAAGACTACACACCAGTTGCTCTTCTTTCACACGTCATTAATATCGTTGATAGGTTGGTCCTGAAGTAGCTCTGTCCTCTTGTCACAAACCATCTGGACCCGCTGCTGTTTGCTTACTCTGCACAAGTATACGTGTAGATGACAGATTCACATTAAATGCCTCAATTATAAAATGCTTGTATGATGTGAATTCATTCTAAATGCCATGGACTTTATACTATTTTGACAAATGAGTATGTATTTTAATGTCAAAACGGATGCAGACCTATTCCTGTACAATTAATACATTTATTCAGAAAGTTTGCAATAAATTGAAAAATGTCAGAGTAAGGATTCTGTTTCAAATAAACGCTGTTCTTTTGAATGTTCTACTCATCAAAGAATTCTGGGGGAAAAAATCATAGTATCATACTTTCCAAAAATCTACAAACCTAAGTTTTAGCAATTGTAATAGGTTTAATTTGTACACTTTAAAAAAAGGCACATTTTGAACTTTTCCAGTATAATCGACTTAAATTATGTTAAACTGACTTTAAAAAATGAGTTACATCTTGTATAACTAATTAAAAAAGTTTCATGTTTCTTAACTTAATCTGATGAGTTATAACAATGTAAAAACACATGTTGTCATAACTTATTGAACATATATTTTTTACAGTGTAATGGCATACTTGCAGTCTACACTGTAAAAAAATATTTAGAAAAAGAGTTCATTGAAATTAAAATTTTGAGTCAATACAATGATTTTTTTTTTTTTTTTTTTTGAGATTCGACAACCTTTATTAAAATATTATTAAAAGATTTTGTAAGCATATTGGGTAATTGTGTGTGTTTTATTTCTGATGACGCAGTGAAACATGCCAAATATTGCTATTGTCATGATTTATCATTTTTTTATGTGGTTCAGATACAATAATATTTTGAGTTTCTATTTATAAAACAAATTTCCTTCATTGTATCAACTTAAATTTTTAATTTTAATAAACTCAAAATTTTAAGGCAACCAGGTTACTTTCTTTTTTAAGTTAAACCAACAAAACCCCAAAAACAGTGTACTTTTTCTACCATATAATTGTCAGCAATGTTAAGAGGAGTATGTTATACTCCTAGGATGATATTTCACATAATGCTCCATTAGCGAACACTTCTGATGAATGTGTGTCATAAGCCCCCAAGTCCACTTCACAGGCAGATACCAAACTTTTTGTCTCTGGAGACCAGTAAAAGCAGAAGCAAATAGATTGTAGTGGCACATATGCAAGGAGGAGAGAGAGCGAGAGGAATGGAAGGGCTATAATTTGAATGTAGGAGAGGGGGAAAGCGTTTCTTGTGCAGTGAGTTGAAGAGAGAAAGGGAGAGAGAGAGACTACAGAGACCCGTTTGTCTGAGTTTGAAGAGCTGCACTCCACCATTAGGACATTTTTTGGGTTAATGCAATGAGCAGATCTGCATGATGTGGCTACAGGGGCCTCTAACGGTGCCTCAGGGGTCACCAGGGGCCCCTCCAGGCCATGCAGTACTCAGAATGACATCATGGACCGTCCCAGGCTGCCAGCTTAATGCTGGGCTAGAATGGTTTGTATTTGGTCAGCTTCTGTAAAAGCAGATAATTAACTCTGTCATTTATGGCTAAAAAGTTGACTAAAAGGCTGGATGGCTGCAACTCTCTGAGGGACAAACAGAGAGACATGCAGCTCAGCAAGAAGCTTCTTATTTAATTAGCCTCATCTAATTTGCCCTTTTTGATTCATTCTCTCTCTCTCTCTCTCTCTCTCTCTCTCTCTCTCTCTCTCTCTCTCTCTCTCTCTCTCTCTCTCTCTCTCTCTCTCTCTCTCTCTCTCTCTCTCTCTCTCTCTCTCTCTCATACATTCTTCTACCTCTATTTTCAACCAGGCTCATTGTTTTTTTTCTTGTATGTTTCAAAACACTTTCAAGTGAGTGGCACTAAAAGCATGTTCAGTTTTATCTGAAACTAAGGTGGCCGGGAGAGCTCAGCAGCCTGCAACTGAAGAAAACCACCAGCAAATTAAGAAAACTTCTTCATCAGTTTGACAACAAATACTGAAAATACTCACAATGCAACCACAACAAAATTGTTTGGTTGTATTGTGAATATTTTCAGCGTGTTTCTGTATTTAGTTTTCATTGTGAGTATTTGCAGAGTGTTTCTGTATTTGTTGTGTTGTGAATATTTGCAGAGCGTTTCTTTATTTAGTTTTCATTGTGAGTATTTGCAGAGTGTTTCTGTATTTGTTGTGTTGTGAGTATTAGCAGAGTGTTTCTGTATTTGTTTTGTTGTGAGTATTTGCAGAGTGTTTCTGTATTTGTTGCGTTGTGAGTATTTGCAGAGTGTTTCTGTATTTAGTTGCGTTGTGAGTATTTGCAGTGTTTCTGTATTTGATGTGTTGTGAGTATTAGCAGAGTGTTTCTGTATTTAGTTGCGTTGTGAGTATTTGCAGTGTGTTTCTGTATTTAGTTGCGTTGTGAGTATTTGCAGTGTTTCTGTATTTGATGTGTTGTGAGTATTAGCAGAGTGTTTCTGTATTTGTTGTGTTGTGAGTATTAGCAGAGTGTTTCTGTATTTGTTTTGTTGTGAGTATTTGCAGAGTGTTTCTGTATTTGTTGCGTTGTGAGTATTTGCAGAGTGTTTCTGTATTTAGTTGCGTTGTGAGTATTTGCAGTGTTTCTGTATTTGATGTGTTGTGAGTATTAGCAGAGTGTTTCTGTATTTAGTTGCGTTGTGAGTATTTGCAGTGTGTTTCTGTATTTAGTTGCGTTGTGAGTATTTGCAGTGTTTCTGTATTTGATGTGTTGTGAGTATTAGCAGAGTGTTTCTGTATTTAGTTGTGTTGTGAGTATTTGCAGAGTGTTTCTGTATTTAGTTGCGTTGTGAGTATTTGCAGAGTGTTTCTGTATTTGTTGCGTTGTGAGTATTTGCAGAGTGTTTCTGTATTTAGTTGCGTTGTGAGTATTTGCAGTGTTTCTGTATTTGATGTGTTGTGAGTATTAGCAGAGTGTTTCTGTATTTAGTTGTGTTGTGAGTATTAGCAGTGTGTTTCTGTATTTAGTTGCGTTGTGAGTATTTGCAGAGTGTTTCTGTATTTGATGTGTTGTGAGTATTAGCAGAGTGTTTCTGTATTTAGTTGCGTTGCGAGTATTTGCAGAGTGTTTCTGTATTTAGTTTTCATTGTGAGAATTTGCAGTGTTTCTGTATTAGTTGTGTTGTGAGTAGGGCTGGGATAAACGATTATTTTTTAAACGATTAATCTAGCGATTATTTTTTTCGCTGCATCGATTAATCTAACGATTAATTTTCCCTGTCCGATTCGGTTACGATTCGATTCGATTACCGATTATCTCCCCATTAATTGCCTAATAGCAATTTATACATGTTGATTTAATTATCTGAATGAAAAAACGAATTCCTTAACATTGCAATATATGTTTATTGCTCTTAAAATTCCAAAGTAAGACTATACAAGAGCAATGCATTCAATAAAACCTTGAAAACATAAAGTAGGCTACACACACAGACACACACACACACACACACACACACACACACACACACACACACACACACACACACACACACACACACAGACACACACACACACAGACACACACACACACACACACACACACACAGACACACACACACACACACACACACACACACACACACACAAATAAATAAGTATTAACCTACAACAAAGAAACATATTATACGATTTTTCTATGTATGCAACTCAGCCTACAGGCTATGCCCATCGATTAAATATCAACAAGTTGGTTAATCAAATCCGGGGACACACTGCAAGCGTGAGCGTCTCGGCTGCGTGGCGTGTCCGTTTTTGTTTCGGCTCACATGTTAACAGGTTGGAGTTTGCACACTGCCTGTGACGCGCGGAAAACGCGTGCATGCTGGAAATAGAAGAGCGCCTATTTTTCACACGTGTTGGGAGCGTCTCCAGGCAAAAGAATAGGAAAAGATGTTTATATATCATTTTGACACGAATACATATTATTAAATTACATTTTCATGTTTGAAAGTCTGTAGGTTTACATAAATGCAGATATAGGCCTAATTGTAATAATAAAAAACGTCAATTATCGATTTTGAAATATTGCAACTGTCAATACACAACGAAATATTCTGTAGCCTATTTTGCCGTCAAAACCATAGATATGTGGCTACTCCCGACGTTTTCTTTGCTGTATCAGTAGGCTATTTATGTTTAACATTAGGAATAGGGCTTCCCTCCGCATCAGTAGCAGCAGCAGCGCCGCGTCAGACACGCTTCTAGTGTGCAAAGGCAGAGAAAACGTCACGCAGCCCCGTGGCTGACCCGCAACAGAAACGCCACGCGCATCCGCGGCATGACAGTGAAAAAAGTTACATGTAGAGTGCATTATGGGCGCCAATATTCCGTTTAAAACCGGAATAGTCCTGGGATGAAACTGCTCACTTAGAGGATGGATACCCTCGGTCACATCAGCGCGATTAGACATTGAACATTTTAAATTTAAAACAGCTTATTATGTAGGTAACGTAGCCAATGTGTCTGATGCTTTCACTTGATGCAAACGTTTGTTTTGTGATTAAAATACATCAAATATTACCAAAACATCTGTCTTCCTGTTTGCAGAAATTTGTTTATGTAGCCGTGACAACAAAACGCGTGCGCGCATCCCTGTGATGCTCCGTGCGCACCGCGCGCCAACCCCATAGACTGTGGCCAACCCGCAAGCCTTGCACTTCTGAAAGTCTGAGGAGCCACTCGTGTTGCTACCATATATATACATAATAAATAATATACTTAATTACATAATATACTTTATTATGTACTTCTATGGTTGCTACTACTCTCCGGCGCCGCCATCTTTATTTTGAGTCTGACGAATCGACGCGCATATTTTGCGTCGACGTATTTTTTGCGTCGACGTCATCGATGACGTCGACGCGTTGTCCCAGCCCTAGTTGTGAGTATTAGCAGAGTGTTTCTGTATTAGTTGTGTTGTGAGTATTAGCAGAGTGTTTCTGTATTAGTTGTGTTGTGAGTATTTGCAGAGCATTTCTGTATTAGTTGTGTTGTGAGTATTAGCAGAGTGTTTCAGTATTAGTTGCGTTGAGAGTATTTGTAGAGCATCTCTGTATTAGTTGTGTTGTAAGTATTAGCAGAGTGTTTCTGTATTAGTTGTGTTGTAAGTATTAGCAGAGTGTTTCTGTATTAGTTGTGTTGTGAGTATTTGCAGTGTTTCTGTATTAGTTGTGTTGTGAGTATTAGCAGAGTGTTTCCGTATTTAGTTGTGTTGTGAGTATTAGCAGAGTGTTTCTGTATTAGTTGTGTTGTGAGTATTAGCAGAGTGTTTCCGTATTTAGTTGTGTTGTGAGTATTTGCAGAGTGTTTCTGTATTTGTTGCGTTGTGAGTATTTGCAGAGTGTTTCTGTATTTAGTTTTCATTGCGAGTATTTGCAGAGTGTTTCTGTATTTAGTTTTCATTGTGAGTATTAGCAGAGTGTTTCTGTATTTAGTTGTGTTGTGAGTATTAGCAGAGTGTTTCTGTATTTGTTGTGTTGTGAGTATTTGCAGAGCATTTCTGTATTAGTTGTGTTGTGAGTATTTGCAGTGTTTCTGTATTAGTTGCGTTGTGAGTATTTGCAGTGTTTCTGTATTAGTTGCGTTGTGAGTATTTGCAGTGTTTCTGTATTAGTTGCATTGTGAGTATTAGCAGAGTGTTTCTGTATTAGTTGTGTTGTGAGTATTTGCAGTGTGTTTCTGTATTAGTTGTGTTGTGAGTATTAGCAGAGTGTTTCTGTATTTGTTGTGTTGTGAGTATTAGCAGAGTGTTTCTGTATTTGTTGTGTTGTGAGTATTAGCAGAGTGTTTCTGTATTTGTTGTGTTGTGAGTATTAGCAGAGTGTTTCTGGATTTGATGTGTTGTGAGTATTAGCAGAGTGTTTCTGTATTTGATGTGTTGTGAGTATTAGTGTTTCTGTATTTGTTATTTTGTGAGTATTTGCAGAGTGTTTCTGTATTTGTTGTGTTGCGAGTATTAGCAGAGTGTTTCTGTATTTGTTGTGTTGTGAGTATTAGCAGAGTGTTTCTGTATTTGTTGCGTTGTGAGTATTTGCAGAGTGTTTCTGTATTTGATGTGTTGTGAGTATTTGTGTTTCTGTATTTGTTATTT
Organism: Pseudorasbora parva; assembly: GCF_024679245.1. Lineage (NCBI taxonomy): Eukaryota > Metazoa > Chordata > Actinopteri > Cypriniformes > Gobionidae > Pseudorasbora > Pseudorasbora parva. Next base: position 6,945,636 of record NC_090195.1, read on the forward strand.
TGTGAGTATTTGCAGTGTTTCTGTATTAGTTGCGAGTATTTGCAGAGTGTTTCTTTATTTAGTTTTCATTGTGAGTATTTGCAGTGTTTCAGTATTTAGTTGCGTTGTGAGTATTAGTGTTTCTGTATTCGTTATTTTGTGAGTATTTGCACAGTGTTTCTGTAATTTTCTTAATTCTCTGGTGTTTTGTTCATTTGCATGTTTTCTTCAGTCTCTATGCCACCATATAAAACAAATGATCGTCAATGGTTGTTGAATATATCCAGTTTACTATGGCTATGTGATGCAAACGTCAAAATATATTAGTTTACAAATTTTGCACTATGGTAATCTCATTTTGTGAGATTCAAAAACAGAAGTACAACTGCAGTGAAATTTATAGGTTTCTTTTCGGAGTTTTGCAGAAATGTATAGAGGCACACATTTCCAATTAGCCTGCCTATAGGTGGTCCACATCCTTAATTTCCTGTTTTTATTTTCCTGTGCTTTATCTTCGGCCTTGAATTACCAGTCATCATTGAATCCGCCTCACCTAATAGATTCATTTCTAGTGCTGCTATGTCCGGTTCTGTTAAGAAACATCAAGGTCTATTTCTGCTTTATTCGCATGAGCGAAATGCATTTAGGGACTGCGGTAATTCTGAAAGGATGGCAAGAGAGATACTACACAAATAAATGCAGCCACCCAGCTCTGGGATCTAATTAAGAAATGAAGCACAACATATAATTTAGCACCAAACAATGTGCAATTTCCCCTTCACCCTCTTAAATTGGTGTAAATGATGTCACCCTGATGGCCAACCGATCCGGCGGCAAAGGTTGATGTCAGGGTTATGAGTCCATTACTACTAACCTCACTGTATATTTAAGCTTAAATGACTGGAATGGTGTGTGTTGAAGATGAGAAATGGGGGAATTATAGAAAATGAGAGAGTGAAATAGAGAAAATAAGAGAAACAGTTGTGCAAAATTAGTTACAATGAGAATAAAGTCAAGTCATCTTTATTTATATTGCACTTTTTACAATACAGATTGTTTCAAAGCAGCTTTACAGTGACAACAGGAAAAGAATGCAACAAGTTTGTTTGGGCTGTACAGCAAATCTAGAAGAAAACAGTGTCTTAGTCCAGCAGTAATTTGATTTCCAGTAAGTCATTTCACTGATGGTTCATTTCAGTCATAAAAAAGTTATTCATTTAGTTCATTCGTATATGCAGCCGCTCTAGAGAAAGCGATGATGTTATCGTCCAGCTCAGTTCAGTTCTCATTAAATTGGTGTCAGTGTGGGCAGATCAATAATGTTGTTGAATATTTAGTGTCCCCAACCAAGCAAGGCAAAAGTCAAAGTTGTGGTCGTGTCCGGGCACAGGTCACCCATCTGATCTGGATACGGCTCGGATCCGGCTGACTACAGTAAACCTCGGGTTTCTCTGGTATTTAATCAGTTGTTATGAGAAGAGTTCAAGTTAATGCAGCCTAACATTCATTTAACTGATTTGAATAATAGAAATTAATAATGTTCTATATGCATGCTATGTTAAAGAGATTTTTAGTCTAGATTTAAACTGACAGAGTGTGTCTGCTTCCCGAACAAAGCTAGGAAGACTGTTCCAGAGTTTAGGTGATAAATAGGAAAAGGATCGACCGCCTGCAGTTAATTTTGATATTCTAGGTATTATCAACTGGCCAGAATTTGGAGTTTTTTTATTTTATTTTATTTTATTATTTATTTATTTATTTATTTATTTATTTATTTATTTATTTATTTATTTATTTATTTATTTATTTATTTATTTATTTATTTATTTATTTATTTATTCATTTATTCATTTATTTATTCATTTATTCATTTATTTATTTTCCATGATAATTCCAGATTTGCTACTACACAGACAGCACAAGCAAATATAAAAATGTTTCTTTTTTAAGATCATGTTCACCAAAAATACAAATAGTGCATATTATGAATTTGGAATAAATGTGAAGTATTTATTTCAAATCAATTAAATTGAACAAAATGATGAAACTGAAGTTATGCAATTTTTTTATTTATCATAAATTTACATTTGAATTCCCCTTTTATTTCTAAACCACGAGCCTAAATGTTAAATATTGGTACGTTATAAGTAAAGTAAAATAAAAAAGTAAAGTAGAGATTGCCTGAGAGCATGTTTGGATTTCCAAATGGGTTGAATACCGCTTTGGCTTTTCTGTTTCAGTGCCATTATGTATATTTAGCTTTAAATAAAGCCATTACCAACCTCTCTGCGGAGGGGTAACATGTCCTAGCATGCATCATTCCTTCTAATTAAGAGCTGTAATGGTTTTGATGGAGCATGCAATGGTACATATTTAGGAGTCAGTGATATTTATCCAGACTCTGGACAGTCTCAAGAGGGAAACCTTCGCTCGGATTGAAATCTGTAGGTATGTTTAAAATAAAAAACAGCATCTTTACAAGACATTCTGTTTAGAGCCGTTCCTAGTCTTGCCTTTTATTCATCTCGGAAAAACCTCTCAAGGGTTGAAACATCAAAGAGCTGAAGGCATCAATCACATTAAAGCAAGACGAGAGTGACTTTCTACTGGAATAAAGTATTTGAAATGTAAAATAGAAGATGTTCTTGTGGGCAAACGGTGGGTGGATGTCTGTTGGTCAGCGTCACTCAAGTATTTTGTGGGGAATGCATTATGGGAATGAATTTCGAGTGCAATTTGCGTGCACTCCATGCATTATTTTCTCCATCAAAAGGATCCAGGTTTCCTGATGAAACAAACATTTTTAACAAAATATAACTATTTTCTCCATTTCGTCATTTGATGAATTACTGCTATCATGATCAATAGTACATTAATTGCATCAAGCAAATAGTGCTGACTTTTGTGAATAAACTGCAATCTATAATAAGCTTAATTTGCATATAAAGAATGTGTGTTTGAACTAAGAAAGAAAGAGAGTGACTTAATTTGAATATGCAAACACAACTCTACACCAGTGCAGACGGGGCTTTGTTAAACTGATTTGTGGGCGGTGATTAAGATGTTTTTGTGCTGAAGTATCATGGCGCAAGCGTTTAGTGAATTCTCCCTTTTGACTTCAAAAAGTCATTTTAAAAAGCCAACATGAGATCAGGAATTTAGGAGGGCGTAAACAAGATGTCCGAGAGGGGAAAGACAGGCATGGACAATCAGGACCGGGAAGCTGACAGGTGCGGCCCCAAATCACGCCACAGATATTTATGGGGATGCTAATGACAAGAAGTCGCTTTTTAATGTCAGGTCTCAACCTGCGATTGCACGCTGGGTTGAGTGATTTGGACGTCCTGACAGTTGTAATTATCCTAGTGTCTTCTGTCAGGCAGGCAGGGGGCTGAATCTACCTCAATTAGACTGGCTAATGTTCTCTCTCTCATTCGCTCGTTCTCTTCAGAAACGTTTTTCTGGTTTCGTGAAGGGCAAGAAAGCACACCGCCTTGTCGGTTCTGCCTTGCCAGCAGCAGACGTGTCATTGAAAATGTTTCCCATTTGAGATTTTTTTTATATCCTTTGGGAAATGTTGGGGCACTTGGTTTGTGGACAGACCTTTTTGTCCACTCATTTTCCACTCAAGTTCATGCTCAGTCCTTGCAATGACTCAGAGCCACTAATGTGCTCGACTGAGGCCAGACCTTCAAACACTAGCCTGCTCCATTATGTGTGCATCTCTGTGCTCAGTCCATCATTTATTCGTCTTTGTGGACAGGGTCTGAGGGGACAGACTGTTCTTGTTCAGAATTCTATGCACTGCTAAAGCTACAGTATACATTGTTGGTGTTGTTTGCGAAAGAAAGCAGCACTTAAATGGGTACGTGAGAAATGCATTTTACAGACACTTTTATCCAAAGCGACTCTATAGTCAAGGTATACATTAGTTGATGCATTTCCTGGTAATCAAACCCATGACATATGTGTTGCTAAGGCCGTGGTATACTGAGCTAGAGAGAATTGGGCTTGAAAGTGGAAAGTGAAGGTAGAATTTTGACTTGGACAGTGAGTAACCATGTGCCTACTATCCAAAACTTAATTGTAACACCTTAGCAACCCCTTAGCAAAACATTCAGAACTCCTAGCATCACACTCTAAAAAATGCTGGGTTGTTTTAACCCAATGTTGGGTCAAATATGGACTAACCCAGCAATTGGGTCATTTTAACCCAGCAATTGGGTTGTTTTAACCCTGCGGTTGGGTTAAATATTTGCTTAAGACAACCCAATCGCTGGGTTAAAACATCCCAATTGCTGGGTTAGTCCATATTTGACCCAACATTGGGTTGTTTTTTTACCCAGAATTTTTTTAGAGTTCATGGGGTTGAGTTTTTCAGAGCCCCACTAGTGTAAAATCTTATTCCATTACTTGCATTGTTTTTTATTACTGTTTTATTCTAAATACTGGTTGAAAATTGTGGTTGGAAATTATTCACAATGTTTTATTTTACGATTATACTGTATATTATATTATGCATTTATTTACATCTATCAATGCACTTAAGGTTAGGTAGATTTTTTATTTATTTAACAATATTAATAATATAAATATTTTGTGTTTGAAAATACACACTATTGTTCAAAAGTTTACATCAGAAATATATTTTTAATGGGATTTGCCCAAAGTGACAGTAAAGATTTTGCCTTAAAAAAAAAAAAATAGTACCAACTATTTTTGTGTTCTAGGTAAGAAATAAATTCTAATTTGTGAGTATGTCATGAAAATATTTAAAAATTTAGTAAATTATTTTATTGTAAATTATTAAATTCTGACTGGGAGAGTACCAGTGCTGATGCTTACATTGTGGGGACCAAATGTTAGGGACAGGGGCAGTTTAGGGGGATAGAATGTACAGTTTGTACAGTGTAAAATACAGTAAACCTGTGGAAAGGCCCCACAATTCACAAAATGCAACGTGTGTGTGTGTGTGTGTGTGTGTGTGTGTGTGTGTGGCCTGGTAATCCCTACGTTACGGGGACAAAATGTCCCCACAAAGATGGCAATATCCGAAATCCTTGTCCTTGTGGGGACATTTTTAGGTCCCCATGAGGAAAACATCTTATAAATCACACAGAAGGAGTTTTTTTGAGAAAGTAAAAATGCAGAATGTTTCCTGTGATGGGTAGGTTTAGGGGCAGGGGCAGGGGCAGTGTAGGGGGATAGGATGTACAGTTTGTACAGTATGAAATCCATTATGCCTATGGAAAGTCCCCATAAAACATGGAAACATGACGTGTGTGTGTGTGTGTGTGTGTGTGTGTGTGTGCGTGCGTGCGTTTGAGGTCAAGCCTTTTACTGAATGAATGATTGAATGACTAGATAAATATTTTTTTTTACTACACATCACTTTGAAATGCTTTGAATATTTTATTTTAATACGCATGTGGATGTCATTACTGTGAGCTGCATGTTTTTTCCACTGCCAGAATTTGTACCCAATTACTGCGAAGTGCCTCTGCTTCTCTCTCCAATCAGAGCCGCTGATAACAAACATGTCATCACGCTGTCAGAGTGGCAGTTCATATGAGAGAGCAGCCTCTTTGGCTGTCAGTGTTCAAATGTTTATATATACTCTTTAGTGCATTATTATGAATGTAAAGTCTCTCTTTGTCCGGCATTTTCTGCATTTAGAGATTAAAAAAAAACAGCTTTTCACATGTCAGCCTGTGGCTTGAAGTGTTTAATAGCTTTAAATAATTTAAAAAGTATTTGAATAATGATGAAATAGTCTTTTAATCTGAAGTAACTTGTTTTAATGTGGGTGTTTGTGAGGATTACACATTCTCATTATAGGCAGCGGTGAGTTTTTACGTGCGGAGCTGAATGTAAACAAGCTGTAATTCGTTCTCATTAAAAGCGTGTGATTATTTCACATTCACCTGTATTTCAAACGGCTGCGGTAACAAGTTTGTGATAAACGAGTCAGGAGTGCACTCGAACGACATCAAACAGCTGCGTGATCATGTAAAACATTTGCTGCCATTCTTCTTGCATGCGATTAAGTCGTTGTGTCATGTTTAATGTCTGTTTATCTCAGGTACATAACAGAGAGGAAGAGGCGCTTAATGCAATAAACAAATTAGTGGTGGTCAATCGCAGAAAACAGGACCATGTTGGATAAAAAAATAATCAGGATTTATTTATTTATTTATTTATTTATTTATTTATTTATTGGTTTTTAATTCATTGACAAACAAAATTTAAATAAATAAATACATTTTTTAGCTTTAGTGATAGTGGTCAACTTTAGAAAATTGGACAATGTGTGGAAAAGAAATTTCTCTCTCTCTCTCTCTCTCTCTCTCTCTCTCTCTCTCTCTCTCTCTCTCTCTCTCTCTCTCTCTCTCTCTCTCTCTCTCTCTCTACCTCTCTCTACCTCTTCAACTCTCCAACTCTCCACCTCTCCACACAGCCCCGGGACGTTCCAATTAGGGGTGTTAACCGATGACCGTTTGACCGATGACCGTTTGACCGATGGTTTACCGTATCAACGTTAACTGATCAAAGTTGTCGGTTTAAAAAAAAAAAGATCACTAAATTAGGCTTAGACAGTGGACTAAACGCTACTACAGTTAGCCATCTCATTCCAAAATAAAATCTTTTTGTGTGAAGTGAACAAATCCCTCACACTCATTTTTTCATAACTCGCCTGTTTGTACTTAATAAACCAATAAAAACATTTGGCGCGAGGTCACAGCGTTTGGGTTTGCATGCTCACAAAAAAGTAAACAGGCTAAAACACTCGAGGTTAGAGCCAGGGCAGACGACAGTATGAAGCGTGCATTTCGCTTAAGATGGGCTTACATTTGGAAATATATCACATCTACATTTCAGTGGTAACACATAAGGTGTTGATCATCATCTTTCTTTATTATTGTTAGCACTACCTCGAACTAAAGCGGTGTCTCTTGTTTCAAATGAGCTTCTTACGCTAGACAAATGCCTTTATTTTCAACGCGATCACCTTGTCCCCAAACCATTTCGAAAAGGCATTTGTTTGTCGATTAAAAACAAGCTCCTCGGCGCCGTGTTTGCGGGACTCATGTTACGCGCTGTAGAGGATTTTTAAAAAGTGACGTGAGTCGAAAGGAGGCGGCGGCGCTGGGACAGTGTGTGTGTGCGGGAAGCAGAGCGGCAGAGAGATCATAGAGAGATGCGACAGAGTTGCGAAATTGCAGGCGAGGCTCGCGGCTGTTATTTCAAATAGCGCAGCATATTTTAAACTAATCGGTTAACCGGTTTCAACTGGCTAATGAGGCTCGGTGGTCGGTCAAGAAAATGTTTAGTTTTCGCCATCCCTAGTTCCAATATTCTATTGGAAAAAGAAACATTAAAAAGTAATTCACAGGGACACAAATGGGGCACAAATGACACTGTTTCATGAAAACGACCCTCATTTAGTCCTTTCCTGTCAAACTGAATTCATCTTTTTTGTGTCACTTTCCCTAGATCTCCCTGTTTGTGGATTTTTCCAGAAATATCATTGCAGTTTGTCAGAAACACAAGCCAGGCAATTACGTCCTGTCATTGACAGCATTTCTTCAGTGTCCTTTTGATAAGAGTGTTCTCAGGCAATCAGAAGTTCCATCACAACAGATTGCCCCCCTCCATCCCTCCTCCTAAATCAATCCCCCGCTGTCAGTGACATCAATCCCTCAATGACGGACAGCGTCATTTGCTTCCTTGTCAATTGGTTCTGGACTTAGTGTTTGAAAAGTGCAGAGAGCTGTTTAGAAGACAGAATGAAGCTATAGGACTTCCACAAATTCTGGTGTGATGGTGCTGTAGAAAAAGCAATGGGCCAGTATGAGTGGTGCTTACGTGCAAAACGGTCACAATGCAAGAATTTTTGGGGGGGGGGGGGGGGGGGGTTGTTGCCAGGTTGTTGCCAGGTTGTTGCTTTACTATACTGCCCAACGTTTCGGGACGCCTATCTTTACATGCACATGAATTTTAATGACATTGTGTTCTTAAAGGAACACTCCACCGTTTTTAGAAATGGGGCTTATTCAACTTCTTTCCTACATTTAGATATGTGGGCAAATGCATTTTTGTCTCAGTGTATGCGTTGTTTTAGTTTGGCAGGGTTGCCGCTAGCTTAGCTCAGCATAATGAATGGAATCCTATGTTGCCAGCTAGCTTGTAGAGAAATAAAAGGTACAAAAAAATAGAGTTTCAAAAAATAAGTTGGACATTTTATGGAATATTTCTGTGTCAAAAATACTCCTTCCGGTTTCTCACAAGTTTCGGACAGTTTTTTTCGAGCATGGGTTTGTGTGATGTCAAAAGCGGTGGAATCTCCCGGAAGGGCGCGTGCGAGACCAGCGCGAGAGATCAAATGCACGCGCATAAACGCACTTCGCTCGGCTTTAGGAAGGCGGCTGCTGCACTACAGTCACAGGACTTCACAAAGTCAACAATGTCACTTAATAAGTGTGTTTTTGATGGAGTGGTCCAAGCGATGAAGGTTTACGGTTGTGCTTTGGAAGCAGGCGGTAAAACTGCTTCAAATATCTGCGTTTTTAACTAACAAAAACACATCAGTAAACAACATGATGGTGTATAGTTAATTTATCAATGGAGTATGCGATGTATGGTGTGTGTTTAAATACATTTGTTTAGCTGACCACTATAGGTGTCTATTTGTTTATTGTAAAACCACCCCAAACACATTAAACTATGGGACGTTCACTCAAAACGCTCTTCTTCATTCAAATGCGCTACTATTCCATATTTTCTCTACTGTATGTAAACACTCTGACGTGCACTCCGATTGATAGCCAAGGTTTATTTAAGGTAATAATCTGCCTAGGAAATCACCTAGTCTTAATCTGCATCGAAGAAGTAATTTGGTGGGTGTCTTTCTTTTTCTTTTTTGATCACTTTTACTCGGGACATGCTAGCTGGCAACATAGGATTCCATTCATTATGCTAAGCTAAGCTAGCGGCGACCCTGCCAAACTAAAACAATGGATACACTGAGACAAAATAGCATTTGCCCACATGTCTAAATGTAAGAAAGAAGTTGAATAAGCCCTATTTCTAAAAACAGTGGAGTGTTCCTTTAAAGGGATAGTTCACCCAAAAATGAAAATTTGATGTTTATCTGCTTACCACCAGGGCATTGAATATGTAGGTGTGTTTGTTTCTGGAACACAAATAAAGATTTTTTTGAGCTCCATCCGTTGCACTGTGGCAGTCATATAATGCATGTCAATGGGGTGTAATTCCATGAGAGTAAAGAAAACATCTACAAACAACTTCAAATTAAACCCTAAACTTTACTTAAAGGGGCAGTTGCATGCAAATTCACTTTTTTAACTTTAGTTAGTGTGTAATGTTGCTGCTTGAGCATAAACAGTCTCTGCAAAGTTACAGCGCTGAAAGTTCAATGCAAACGGAGATATTGTCTTTTAAAGGTCCCGTTCTTCGCGTGTTTTCGAAGCTTTGATTATGTTTACAGTGTGCAATATAACATGAGTTCATGTTTCGCGTGTAAAAAAAACACAGTATTTTTCACACAATTTACTTATCTGTACAGCGCTGTTTTCTCTGTCCTAAAAACGCCCTGATGATTTCCTTGTTCTATGAAGTCCCTCCTTCAGAAATACGTAACGAGTTCTGATTGGGCCAGTGATTCCCGTGTTGTGATTGGACAGCAGCTTAGCGCACTTTGCCCGGAAAAGTCCCGCCTCTTTCCATAACGGGGAGATGCAAGCGCTGAATGCTCGCTCTTCTCCACGTGGGAGAGCAACAAGACCACGCCCCCTATTTTGCATGTTCTTGTGAGCGGTGAGTTAGTCAACAAACGGTTCTAGTGACGTCATTCCTGAAGGAAGTGCAGAGGTGTAGTCCAAACCGGCCGTTCGCTGTAGGCTTTGAAAGGGAACTTCTGGTAAATAAAATATCTCGCTTGGCATTGAACTTTGAGCTTTATCATTTTACAGGTATTATTTATGCTCTAACAGCAACATTACACACTAACTAAAGTTTGAAAGATGGAATCGCAAAGAACGGGACCTTTAAAGTTATGACAGTTTATTGCCTACAAAAAAGCTTCTTCCTGGGTTGGTGACATCATAAACCCTTGCTAGTCTCCGCAGATGTGACTTCTGCCCGTAATGGTGAGGGGTGAGGGGCATTTCCGGCAATCTGTGCTTGGCTCTTCAGTCAATAAATATACATGAAACATACATTTGGCCTTCTAACCAATCTAAGACCATTGCATTTTTTGGAGGGATGGGCTTCATACAAGCAGGAAGCAAATGAGCCGTTCAAAGCACTGCGGTGTGGAATAAAGGGAAAATATCAGAAAAGTACGCTGTTTAAAAAAAAAAAGAATTATTAAGACATGTTATACTGCGCCCCATAAACACAACAAAGCCTAGAAAAAAACGGAACCACCCTTTTAAGATTTTTCTTCATTTACTATAGCACATACGCAAAGCTCATCACCTCTTTGGAGCGTGCTGGTGAACGTGCGCTGAGTATGCTACGTTGATTCGTGCACTACTAATAAACAGCCATGTCGCGCTGATAATCTGTCTTTTCAGTGCGTACGGGAGCTTAGCGTTTAAAAGCTCAGAATGCATGTTGCCTATAATTCATTAATAGTCTAATCTCACCACCATATTTGTTACGCTGTGTCCGCTCCGCTGCTGGAGAGTGAGCTCTGATTGGTTAACATCTTAAACATGCGCACAAGAACGCTGTAGAATTCTGAATTAAAATATAAATAAATAAATAAAACCGCAGCCTTATGAAATCGCATGTGCTCAAATCGTGATTGTTTTACTATTGATTGCACAGACCTAACAGTTACAGCCTCGTGTATCAGCATTTTACTGAATTTCAGCCTCAAGCTGATTTTTTAACTAGAATTATCCAATTTACGCATAATGCTATCATAGACGTGACTTCTGCTGGGAATGGTGAGGGCTTGTGCCGACAATATTGTTCCCGCCACTTTACGAAATAGCTTGCGACAGGGATGTATGTAACACACTGCCATCTTGCTGAGTGGCTGTCAACAGTGAAGGAAAGCGATAGTGGCAACGTTCTCCGGCGCAGACAGCTCTCCACTTCTATGTTGCATTTTCACGGCCTGCTATTCATTCCACTGGAATCATAAAACAAAATGAAATGCACTGATACGATTTAGATTTATTAACTCAAATCTAATTGGTGGGAGGATTAGAGCGCCAGTGTCAGGAGCGCACCAGGGTCTCTCTCACCAGAGTGTTAAAGAGTTCAGCAAAAAATGAAAATTCTGTCTTTAATTCCTCACTCTCATGTTGTTTCAAACCGTAAGACTTTCGTCCAACACAAATGAAGGTCTTTTTGATGAAATCTGGGAGATTTCTGTAAAAGTTCATCAAGAGATCGTTAAACTAATCCATATGAATTGAGTGGTTTAGTCAAATCTTCTGAAGTGACTCAAATACTTTGTATGATGAAGATTTCATGATGATCACAGGCTGTGTTTAATGAACACACACAGATGCATTTACATGAATATTAAGTTAATAAATAAATTGATTATTATTGTGAGTTTTAAATAAATAAATACTCATTTCAAAACTACATACCTTTAGCTCAGTAAATCCAATAAAAAACAGTGAAATATATTAAAATAGGAATGACTCAAATTAATATATTTATATTAAAGGTGCACTATGTAGTATTTTTGCAGTAAAATATCTAAAAACCACTAGGCCAGTGTTATATATTTTGTTCAGTTGAGTTCTTACAATATCCCAAATGTTTCCAACTATTTGTAAATTGTGGAAAAATTACTATTTTAACCAAGGAGCCGAGACGTGTGAAGGAGTCGCCTGTCAATTGCATCATATCTGTGTTAACCTCGGTTTCAGTTTTATTTGTCTGAAATGCTTTACTCTCAGCAGTGTGAACATGTCACATCAGCCGCTGAGCGAACGTCATAACATCATTTTAAACACACTTAAATGTATCTGATATGATAAAAAGAGCTGCGTTACCTCATACTCATGACCGGAATGCGGAAAAAGCGCCTGTGACTGTCCCGTCATAATAAAAGTCCCGCTGCTTGCGTGTGTTTGTCTAACAATCGCTCCAGCGGCCAGGCTCAGCTCCTCAACACTCGGTCCTGCTCTGCTTCATACTACAGTTACGTTAATAACCGCATCAATGAACATGATTTCTGCCCGAGGCCTATCCTGATTCTTCTCCACTGGCTGGGAGGTGAAGACCTCATGTCCCAAGATTATGAGCTCAAACTTGGCATCATCAAACTACACCTTTGTCTTGAATAGGCGCCCTCTAGTGGATGGAAAAGTTGCATAGTGCACCTTTAATATGATCATATTAATATTCAAATGATTCATATTATTCATGAATATTCAAATGAATATTCATGAGTCTTTGTTATGCTGCGGTATCTTGACAACACATGTCGTTCACAGAGTGATGCCTATTAATCTTTCTTACACACATCTCTCTCTACCCAGTGGCATTGGGTATTCCTGCCAGAGTGTGATCGTGACTCGAAACACAGGAAGTTTGAGAAAACACCCGGGGTGTTTGAGCAGCAGTCACGTGGTTTTAACCCTGTGGCTCTGCTCTGTGCAGTCAGTGTGTTGGACTATCACACGAGGTGTAGGAGTCTCTCTGCTGTCTTCTCTGATTGAGGGGCTTTTCAGGCTGATCGAGCCTCAGTGGTCTAGTGTTGCACGGCAGGTTCTCAGCAGAGCCACACACGCGTTCACTGAGTTGGAAATCACACGGGGTGTCAATTGGAGGGGAGTCCGAGTCTCTTAATGAGCTCACAGAGCGTGGAGGTTTTTAAACTTAAATCCTTGTCATTTGTGGGTCATGATGTTGTGCTGTCACTGGGACTGTTACTGTACTGTAACGGGCTCCTGCAGTGTGCGGGTTATATTCTAACACTGCGCTCACTCAGGGGCGTCACGCACCTGTCTTTTTGGAGGAGGGCATCGTGGCAGTTCTGGCTCACTTGGTGCTCTCGGCAAGATAAAACCAAAAGAAGAAAAAAAACGATTTTTGTGTAGGTGTTAGTGTTTTTCATGCAGAAGAGCCTGTGGTCAAATTTTGGCCAAAATCCACAGCAATATGTTTTATTAAAAATGTGTTATATTTATGTATGAAATATTTATATTTATTTGTAATATTTTTTTTTATATACATATATTTTATCCATGTATATATTTCAGAAAAAATATATAAGTGCTTTCAAATCGCAAATCGGTTAATCATTATTAATCAATATATATATATTATATATATGTAAGTGTGTATGTGTATGTATGTATGTATGTATATATATATATATATATATATATATATATATATATATATATATATATATATATATATATATATATATATATATATATATATATATATATATATATATAAAATACACATTGTATTATATTATATTTATTTTTTATTATAAAAAACAATGTTATTTAATTGCAATCCATAAAACATATTTTTGAAGAAAAAATAGAAATACACACCATCTGCACAGAAAAAAATATTTTACACATTTATTTATGTGCTTTAAGCCTGTGCACTTTCTGGTTTATGAAAAAAGCATATTGTAAAAAATATATTTTATCTATTTTTCTACAACTTAGCTTAAAATATACAGAGTGATGGAATAAATAACATAATGTGTCTCATGTCCTGTGAGCACATGTTTTAATATATTCGACAAATACCTGTTGCCTTTATTTCCATGCGTTAAATACAGTATATTTAATTTAAGCAGCCCTGGTGCAGCGATATATCAGTTGAGAATGGCAGGACTCATTAGTGAATTAGATGTTGAGTTTTACACCGAAAAATTGCATGCAAAAGGTGGAGGGGGGTGCAGTGGTTTAGTGGATTCACCCTTTAGTGAATTCATTAGTTTTTTGCAAATGTGGGATCAAATCCGCCATGAAATGAGAGTAGCTTGAGTACAATTGAAAATCCCGCAAAACAGCTGCCGTAAAATGCAGGCCAGCAAGAGATCAGCTGGCAGATGCTGGGCGATCTCCTACAAACGCTCCGCACAGGAGATTTATCTGATAAGAGGGGCAATTTAACACATCTTTGCTGATTTGCGAATGTTCTCTCCTCCCTGTCCAGTATCATCAATACAGGTGCCAGTGCAGAGGCTCTAAATAACAGGCGGCTGATTTGCCGACCAGAGGAAGCAGAGGAGGCCTCTGTCCTTCTGAAAGATCGAGGTGGTGTAAAAGCGCTAACCCCATGGCACTGTAATTGGGTCTGGATATCAGTCACAGGAATGTTCTTAAGGGGACAGGTGGTACAGAGCTTGTATATTTGCTATTGTTTATTACAGCACTTGTTCTCTGTCAAAGTGCTTTTTCGGATTCAGTCGCAATTTATCGTCCATGAAACCCCCAAGAGCTGCATACCCACGGGAGAATGGTGTTGCTCAAAGGTTTCGAAGCGCAGGAGATCTAAAGGAATTCATAGTTTTCAGTCACGTGACTGTCACAGAGTCCTGGAGGGCAAAACAGCCATAGAAATGCAGCACAAGTCTGTCAATTTTCTATTTCAGAAACAATAATATGTCAATATAATGCAAGTTTTGGGCACTTGTGATCCATAAACAGCACCTATTTTCAGTATTTCAATCACTAAAAACAGCGAACGGCATTCTACCGACACCATACAGGCTAAGGAGATGCTTAATCCCTATTGGTGCGACCCACCCTTAAAGTGCCTTAGACAATGATGTTAAAAGATCAAATTCAGTTTACATCTTTTTGATGATGCATATGTAACAGAGGCCAGCTAGTAGTAGCTGTGCGAATAAACCTCACTCCTCTGATCTCAAGAGATGCTCTAGCGACCAAGTCCTGCTTGGAGTGGGCAGGTTCAAACAGGAGGGGTTACACATACTATATACAGGCCAGATGAACCCAGAAAATGAATGCAACACATTCCATTGGGCTGTGATTATGGGGCGTGTTTCAACCGAACCAGGAAAGACATCAATTGGATAGACCTACAACCAATCAGAGCAACGGAGCGACGCATTACGACAACGTTAGTTGTCAAATGTCAACAGAACTCAACTGCATTGTGTTGCCAAGTCTGCGGTTTCCCCGCGGGTTGTTTTCCATGTCCGCGGGTTGAAGTGACCTCAATTATGTGATATATAGACCCAGGAATGTGAATTTTAGCAGGCAACCTTGCCAAAATAACACATATTTTACCCATAAACGCCTTTTTTTTTTTCTTTAGAGTTCAGCTGGCATCCAGGATATCTAAGCGAGAAACCTTGTGTTGCATTTAAACTCTGTGTATATCTGCTTGCCTGTACAAAGTATGCATTATCAAGGGTTTATATTGGATTTAGTATTTTAATATGCATTATACAGTAGTACTTACTACAAAAAATGACTGGTGGGCAGCAGGGAAAGCCTTGTTTTGCTCTCCAGGTCGGCATTCCTATAAGGGTGACATCGCGTGATAACTATGAATAGTTTTTCAAAGATGGCTGCCGAGTGAAATGACTTGCCTTAAAGGGATTTTGCTTATTGTAGAATGTCTAAAGTGGACTATCGGAATAAAGTGTAACCAAAAGGCACCATTAAAATACTATAAAAGTGCTCCAACAGACATGTGCACTATAAGATTTTTATTATAATTTTTTATTTATTTAATGCATCTATTCAGTTAAAGTGACAGCAGACAAATCTTTAAAAAGATTTCTATCTCAAATAAAAGTTTTTTTTTTTTTTTTACTTTGTATTCATCAAAGAATCCTGGAGGAAAAAAATTATCATGGTTTCCACAAACAAATATTAAGCATCACAAATGTTTTCAACACTGATAATAATAAGAAATATTTCTTGAGTGGCAAATCAATATATCAGAATGATTTCTGAAGGATCATGAGACACTGAAGACTGGAGTAATGATGCTGAAAATTCAGCTTTGATCACAGGAATAAATTACATGTTACAATATATTAAAATAGGAAAAAGACGTTTAAAAATTATACCGACTTCAAACTTTTGAAATGTGTAGTTTTGACTGCAGATTTTGGAATCTGAGCACATCGTTGAAGTCTTTTTTTTAGGAGAAATATATGAGCAGGAGATGTTGACGTTATGGTGAGTGAAACCCACATGGATGTCTTGAGTCATGATGACCTCGAGGTTGAGATCCTACTGTGTTTAAATCCAAGAGAGATCCAAAGTCTCCAGATGTCAATTTATTCTCATTCCTTTGTAGGAAAAACAACTGAGATAGTAAAGAGATAGTTCACCTTAAAATGAAAATGTTGCCATCATTTACTCACCCTGAAGTTGTTCCAAACCTGTTTGAATTTCTTTCCTCTGCTGAACACAAAAGAAGCTATTTTGAAGAATGTCGGAAACCAAACAGTTGATGGACCCCATTGACTTCCATAGTATGGAAAACATTCTTTGTTTGTGTTGAACTGTTGAGGTGAGGAGAGTGTGAGAAAAAGACGATTGTACATGTAGTGCAGGTCTGTTCACCAAATTGAGCTCTGTCCAGCATAAAATAGCTTTTTGCTGTATTCGTGGCATGATCCTGTGGTCACATTGTGGCCTGGGAAATTACAAGAGGGCATATTTCACTATTCCAATTTCTGTCTCCATGAATGACTGCACACACGAGAGCGCGAGTGTGTCTGTGAGCGTGTCAGTGCGTGTTTGAATGTGTGAGTCTTCAGCCAGCACCATTCCCAGAATGCAGGTAACCTTGGCAACTAATCCTATTTACAGAGAATTGGATTCATTATTCAAGCATTTGGTCCCCAAGATAAATAAATCTAATCTTCATTTCTTAAGTGACATTTGAGAGCTTTAAATTCTAACAGGCGTTTGAAGACGTCGACACAAAATACTTGTGTCGTTTGGTGATCTGATATACAACCTTGATGTGACATGACTTTTTTGTACGTTTTCCAGACTCGATCGTGCTTTCGGCCTGTTTCAATCCGGATTCAAAAGCAGCAGAGTAACTGCAACAGAAGGTTCACACTGCTCACGTAAAAATGTTGGGTTAAAAATAACCCAACATGTAACCCCAAATGTGGGTTGGTATTGGGGGTGACCCCTAATAGTCAAAGATTCGATGCGTCGATATGCTGGACCGGATTCGACCACTGATCTCATGGTCGAATCTTCGCAGGTGTTATGAAACGAGGATTATGCCATTTTGGCAATATGGGGGTGCTCAATATTAGTGTTATAAAGACGTGTCGCGGCGCTGAGCGATCGCCCCTTTAAGGGCACTGAGCTTCGCACCGGACGAGCCGCGCCTTTAAAATTCGAACAAATACACCGACGGCGGCATTCGACACCTGTCCGCGGCGATAAATGTATATTTCCCTCAAATCGTGAATGTATATACTGATTTCACCCTGTACTACAAGATACACTCATCGTGCTGTGATTCAAAATTGAGCTCGCACATGGCGCGTAATGTTCACGTCTGCCTGGTGTGAGATAGCCTACCTGAGACACGGCGCTGAGCTTCAGTCCGGTGTGCGACCCCCTATAGGCACAATCGGCTTAAGAACGTGCATATAAACACACTCAAAGTGTTCTTTTCCTCTAGGCAGGTATTTTTTAAGGTTTATTTATCAAAATGTTCTTTTATATATTTGTGTGATGTTCTGCGTTTTGATCGCGGCCTTTAAATGTTATGAGAGAACGGTTCATTTACGAATGTGTAGTGTATAGTTTTGATCACTTTATTAAAAGTGGTGGCTGTGTGTCCTGCCCTTCCCAACCCGTTTATACCATTTTTATTTTTTACAGTCTGTATGGTTTACACACACATAGATGATTCGACTATCGGTCGACTATAGAGAGATTTAAAAATTCTGATTCAAATGTGTAAATCCTTAGTCGGGGACACCCCTAGTTGGTATAGCAACTTCCCAACGTTGGGTTATTTTAACCCAGTGCATTAGGTTAAAAACAGTTGGGTTAAAAGTAACCCAACCGTTGAGTTAACTTTTTTTTTAATTATATTTATTCATGCCATTGTTTTAATAAATAAAATACAAGTTGTTTTATTTGTATAAAACAATACATGTGCTTTAAAATATATGTTTTAGATAAAAAGTCCCGGCTGAAACATCAGGGGGAGGGATGTTTCAGCCGGGACTTTTTACTGCGCCGAGTCGAAGTACTCTCAGAAGTGCTATTCCGCCAAACATTATAGTTCTCCTTTTTAATCCGCTTAGAAAAGTGCCACATTTTATTTTGTCACCATACTTGATCGTTCAGCTATTCGTGTAACTGTATTTAAATAGGGGAAACGTGGCAGTGTTTGGTCGCTTCTAACTTGATCTCTGTTTGGTACCCTAGTGAATGAACTGGGCTTAGTGGGCTAAGCTAAATGCTATCAGATCATCACCGCGCGTCAGAGAGATTAAGTGCACACACTGAGACGAGAGAGGGATGTATCAACTCATTTTAGTGAAGGGAATAACATAGTTTATGAAAAGGCGCTGAAGTATCCCTTTAAATGTCAAACTAAATATTGGGGAGTAAATATTTATTGTAAATATACATAAATGTGTACATATTCAATTCAAAATACACAGCACACAAAATAGCTCGATTTCTGGGTTACTACATTAAGTATTACAGTCAAAATGTACAAATAAAAAAAATTGTTTAAGGAGTGAGCCATTTCAAAATCTACATTATTTTATTTTATATTCATTTACTTATGGTAGCTCATATTTAGACAGAGCAGAACCCAAACTTTTGCTAAAAACTCAAGAAAGTGCGTGTACCTGTCTGTCACTGTGTGTATATAAATAATAATGAATTAAACGTTCTTGTATTTTTTTTATCTTTAAGTAATCAAAATGTTTATTCTTGTTTACCTCACAAATCGCACTTTCGTCATTATTAACAAATGATCTACTATTAATTTAAAGGTGCAGTGTGTGAATTTTAACGACATCTAGCGGTGAAGTTGTGAATTGCACCCCCCAACACTCACCCCTTCCTTTTGGCCCTATCCCAAATGGCACACCTCATGTGCACTTTCAGTCTTGTGGACTTAAAATGGCCGCAGGGTGTCCCAATTTTCATCTTAGGTCTCAGAAGGGTGCTCGCAAGCACCCCCTTTGAGGTCGATATGCGCCCTCGATGCACACTTCTGCGGGTTACACAGTGGACTTCTTCCCGGCAGTCGGAGAGGCATTACATTGTCAAAGTGCACAAGTGCAGACTGCTCTGACACGGTTGAAGATCCAAATGTAGCCTTATTGGGCAATCCAAAATCATAATCCATAAAATGGGCAATAGGTCAAAACACAGGGCAGATAATCCAAAAAGACAACAGGCAGAAAAACACAGGCCAATAGGGAAATCCAGGCAGAAAGTCAAAACCAAAACACAAATGCTCAGAAATGCATTGTGACACTTACAAAACTTTGCAAAGAATGAATGAAAACACAGAGCTTAAATAGGCAGGCATTAACAAGATAATGAGGCAATGGGGTTCATGGGAAATGAAGTTCATGATTAGATAGCCCAGGAGTCGGGAGAAGATTATAGGCACTCCATCTGGTGGATATGATCATAGTAAAACATTGGCAAATGACAAAAAAATAACAGCTAATTCAAATACTAAATCTCATGTCTGACTTTACCTCTGTGGTAAGAGAAATACTGGCTGATCCAGGCAGTACTTGGCCATCCTTTAACATCGAAATATAGCTGCTAAATGGTTTTAGAAATGTTAGCAAAACACTTGAATGTTGACATTTAAAAGGCCAATTCACAGCTCACTGACGGCAACAGACACTGTGGGATTACCCCTGTTGGAGTCTGTTGGAGCTTGTGCCGATTGAACATGCTGAATCGGAATTAGAATCGTCACTTGATGTGACATGACTTTTTGTACGTTTTCCAGACACATGCTTTCGGCCTGTTTCAATCCAGACTCAAAAAACTATGGCTGATTAGCAGAACCTGATTTCATCTTTGTTGATCCTGGAACAACATTCCAATCAACCAGTCAGATTTGAGGGACTGTTTAGGTTTACAAACTGGGTTAGGTAGCCTGACAAGCCAGACACACATCAAGATGTTTGGTCCGGGAACTCACCATTGACAGGGCTCAATCCGAGGGCTGGGGTAAACGGTTGTCTTTCAAACTCCTTCAGCACACATTTGGATAGAGCTAAAACCAACCTGAGCAACGTGAAGCGGAGCTAGCTGATAGATTGGCAAAACTCTGAACACATCTTCCCTTCTTAAGAATGACTTCAGTGCCGTGATTTGTTCTTTTCTCAGAGAAAAGCTTAACTCCAAGTCTTCCAGAGTCGCGGTCAAAGCCGATTCGAAAGACCGCCGTTCGCCAGCTTCTTCGTTTACAAGTAGCGCACAACTCTGCCGTCATTATGTTAAGCCCGCCCACCGACTCTTTGCACGATGTGATTGGCCTGACCAGAGTTTGGATTTTCCAGCTCAGGCGTCTATTGTGAATTGCAAGACTACACTCGCAGAATAGATTTGCTGCCACTAGGGTGCATCTATATTTCTAGGCTAAGGTGTTAGGTGCTTTTACATGCCATTCACCCATCATTTCCCTTTTATTTTAGGGTTAAGTTACGGGTACACTGTTAGGAATATAATTCTAAACAATACCAAATTAGGGTTCTTCAGCTTGTGACAATAGCAGAACCCCTTGTGGTGCTAAATATAACCTTTTTTATAAGGTTCCATAAAGAACCATGCTTTGAAAGTGCTATATAGGACCTTAATGGTGTTATAAATAACATTTTAATTAATTGCTTATTTTTATTCATATTAGTAAAGTATCTTTACAGTTACAGTGTGTCTTTTCTATTTGTGTATGTAAAAACAATTGTTTTTATGAAGGCCAAAATTAGCAAAGATGCCAGTATGTGAGCCATTTACAATGTTAAAAGTAAAACGTGATATACAATTATGAAATCGCTTTAATGTTTTGTTGTGACTGGGTATGTTTTTACAAAAAATAAAAAACAATATGGATCATAAATTGATGACCGCTGTGATCAAATTTTACCTCAGACGAACTTCTGGCAGTGTCAGTGTCAACTTCTGTGTGGCTTCTACAACGACCGTCAAATTATCTTTGTTTTTCAAGACAAACATGACCAAGATGAGTACTAGAGATGTCTTTGTCGTCACCATTTTAATCCTGTGTGTAATGCAGCTACTCTGTCACCAAACATGTCATTGATTGATGATATAAAACTCCAGACGAGTTTTCTTCCGTGCGTCCGTTTTTAACTCGCCTTGACAATCGTACAGTCTGACATCATTGACAACTGAGATCTTACAGTGTGACATGGCTTGCAGCGGGGATCATGTTCATAAAGTCTGACAAGCAACATTCGTAAAGACTAAACCGCACAGTGTGCACCCGGCTTAAAAGAGAAAATGACATGATATTTAGGAAGCCAGTAACAACTTGAAAGTTTAAATTTATAGACATTTTAAGAAATAAAAATTACTTGTAGAGTGTGTTGACATTCTATGCAACTGGAGCTCCAGAAAATCAGTAAGGAGGTGGCTTTGACAGTTACAGATTCAAAAAACAAAAAGGCGGGAAAAAAGACAAACACAAACAGCCATTTTAGCATGTAACGGGATGTTTAGGAAGATACAGTTCTAAATATACATTTTTAAAGAGCCATTTTTTTTTAGAATGTATAGTTTTAGGGATAAGGATATACTTAGGATGAAATTTTCGAACAAGAAAATATGTTGACACAGAAACGCACTTAACTCTGCAAAATCAGTACATGCAGCTGGTTGCATAACGCAGTATTCGTGGATGCCCATGATAATATTCATCAATAGTGATGCCTACTAGTGACCAGAAGTACATTGCGATTAAAATCACTGTCAGTGTGAACGACCCATCAGCGCCAAAACTCGACATTCCTGCTGCTCAACAAATATCAAGTGCGCTATATATTTGGGCATCTCAATGTGTCGCATTCGGTCAGTGCGTTTGATTCAGACACACTGTCTTGCTAGTGTCTCCGTGGAGCTGCGTGTTCCTCCTTGCTGTCTTGTGAGAGTAGGTCGTTGACAGTGTGAGAGACAGAACATAATGCATCTCTGTCTCAGACAATAGCAGTCACTGTCTCTGAATGTGTGCGCGTAAGTGTGTGTGTGTGTGTGTTTGGGAAGGGGAGTTGGATGACACCCAATGGGAGGATCTCGCTGCTGTTCTCTGATGTGAAGACTGACTGACTGTGTGTTCAGTGTGTAATACGGAGACTGCATAAACCTGAGGCCTTCATTTACTCTCTCTCAGCCGCACAGCACTCGCTTTCTCGCCTTCACACCAGCGTGCTCGCAGAGATTGCTCATATTCTCACATGTATAGACACGAACACAAATAAACACACACACACCAGCGCTCATATTCTCACATATTCAGTACGCTGGGCGGTCTGGATGTTAAAAATGATGGTTCTGGTGCTGACACAATCTTTTGAAAGAATCAGCAGGGACAAGTCTGTAGGCTATATACCATAAAACAGCAATTTAATTATTGTTATCGCTCCAATAGCTGTTCTTTAATCATGATAAGAAAACAATACTCTATCTTATCTTAAATTCTTTATGATGATAAAATGTGAAGGTTGAGTCAGGGACAATCGTAACAAGTGCTTTTTTTATTTTTTAGAAAGTTTGTTTTACTTTTTGGTGGCTAATCATACTATTTTAAGAGTTTTGTTTTGTTTGGTAGCAGTGTAAATAATTATTTAGCATAAAACCATGACATTTAAAGCATGCAGAAGCATCCTGGACTGAAAAGCATTAGTATTATATGGGAACTAACTAACATTTACCATACTTAGAGCATCGTAAGTTCATTCAGGACTGCTGGGTAAATGTTATACATATTCATATTCATGACCAAAGCTAATAAGTATTTTTTTTTTCTACTGGATCAAGAAAGTTTTCTGTCCTCTAATGTGATACATTAGATGTGGTACTTGAGCTCCACACAACATGATCGAGCGGGGAGTGGGGAATGTTGGTTTTCCTATAAAAATAAGCCAACATTCACATTTGTTTTTTGTTTTTTATTGTGAGTCATGGTTTTCAGCAAGAATAAAATATTGGACAGGACTTGATTTATAATATAATCTGGATATGTTGCAATGGTCTTTTCTGTATAAGAGATGGATTGAGAGTAATGGTTGAAAAATAAGAGGAGACACAATTAAAAGGATAGTTCACCCAAAATTTTAAATTATGTAATCATTTACTTACCCTTACATTGTTCCAACCCTTTATGTGTTTCTTTCTTCTGTTGAACACAAAATAAGATATTTTGAAGAATGCCGGTAACCAAACAGTTGCTGGATACCATTGACTTCAATAGTATCAATGGAAGTCAATGGGGTCCATCAACTGTCGGGTTAACCATATTTTTCAAAACATCTCCTTAAATATCTTTAAATCGCTAATTCGAAAGCAAAAGTAAAATGCGCATAAGCCTTCAAAACGGTTTGAAGCAGAGCAGGCGTTTTCAAATCATTCCTATGGAAATTAAGCTTCCATAGGATTGAACTGAAAATGCTCACTCAGCTCCGCTCACTTTGCTCCAGTGGACACACACCGTTATAGTGTATTCACACGGGGCATTCATTTACTTTCAATGGTTGACATGATGTGTTGGCGAACTGAATTGTGGGCTCTGTGTCGTGTCCCGTCACTGCTGTTGCTCGTGGCAGAATTTGGAACATTTTCAACTTTTTGAGTGCCAACACTGGCATCGGCCAATCAGATCGCCTATGCAAATACCCTAGCGCAGATGCTAGCCAAATGCGTTCATGCAACACCGGAAAAGTTATGTGATTGGCTGTTGTCACTATGATGGTCGTGTCAGCACCAAGCTTCAGACACACCCTCCGTCAAGCGTTGACACCGACGCTCCATGTGAATGCAGTGTTATGAACGCCATGTGCTTTTTGCTTTCAAATTAGCACCCAATTGCGGGGTGGCAATTGCTCAAATGGTGGGTTCGTTATTATTCTTAATTCTTAGAAAGTTCCCTATTAATACTGGGTTTAAATCCAAAATATTGCCTAATGTGCACTTTTACATTTCATTTTAAAAGCAAATCCTCAGGGATTAGCATGTCAGTTAGCTCCTCATTCTCTTAATAAATGAACTCTGACTCCTGCTGCTGCTCTGTGCAGCGACTCTCATTTGGCTCACGCTGCATTGAGCAGACACGTTCAGTTTTTAATTGTAGTGTCTGTTCTCTAACTGAATAAAGGATAAACTATTAAAAAAATCAAGACGACAGTGCTGCTATGGGCAAGTGATGAAGCTGGTGTTGTGGCTGAACACCGGTAACACCGACTATCGCAGCAAACCTAACCTGAACTAAACGCTATCCTAAAAAATATGATTGTTTGGTAGCAATGTAGTCTCAAGACCAAAAATCATCCTTCACAAAGCATAAAGATTAGCCTGACAAGCCAGACCCACATCAAGATGTTTGGTCTGGAAACTCACCATTGACAGGGCTCAATCTGAGGGGCGGGATAAACGGTTGTCTTTCAAACTCCCTCTGCACGCGATAGGATAGCACTACAACCAACTAGAGCTCGTTGACAGATTAAACATTCGCTGTATCCGGTCGGCAAAACTCCGAACACATCTTCCCTTTTTAAGAATGACTTAATTGCCGTTCTTTGTTCTTTTATCAGAGAAAAGCTTAACTCCAAGTCTTCCAGAGTCGCGGTCAAAGCTGATTCGAAAGACTGCCGTTCGCCAGTTTCTGTGTTTACTAGAAGCACGCAAGCGCAACTGGGCCGTCATTGTTAAACCCCTCCCACCGACTATACACAATGTGATTGGCTCGACCAGAGTTTGGCGTTTACAGCTCAGAAGGGTATTGAGAGTTGCTAGACGATACTCGCCGGTAGATTAGATTTGCTGCTGCTAGGGTGTGTCCAGATTTCTAGGCTACATAAAGATGTTTTGCTCAAAACAATAATTTATCTTATACATTTTTTTAACACTTTTACTATGAAGCAGCTACTAACTGCTATATACCCAAACATGTCCACATATGCAATAGTATATAAGTTAATTAAATGTATAAATTGTATGCTATAGTTGTATACTAACATTTTATTTATATAGCACATATAAGGACATCCAAGCTGACTAAAAGTGCTGAACAATACAAAAATACATTACAATATAAAATTTAAATCAAAATATAGAATACTAACTGCTTGTGAAGCTTAGTTTTAAATGTCAAGTGGCAGCTGAGTCCATCATTGAGGGGTGGCAACCGAAAAGGCTCTAGCACACTTTGTTTTAGACGTGATTGTTGGATTTACAATAATGCCATATCAAAAGATCTTAAAAGTCTGCTAGATATATAGAAGAAAAGAAGATCTTTAAGATAAGATGCAGCTTGGTCATTAGGAGCTTTAAAACAAACAATAAAATCTTATTGGACCCTAAGATGGAGCGAAGCAATGGACATTTTCCCTAGTCAACAGCCTAGCAGCTGTATTTTAAACCATCTGAAAGTGTGAAAGGAATGAATGAGGAAGACAAAACATGGAACTACAATGGTCTATAGTGCAGTGACAAAAGCAAGAATAACTGTCTTCAGTTCTTGGAAAGACAAAAATGCTTTAAATTCAGATTTAATTCATAATTGATGACAACTAATCTTATCGACATAATTAATTTGCTTGGTTAAGCAAAATTCTGAGTTCAAATGACACCAAGATTTCTTACCTTAGATGAAATTGAAGGAAAATTATTACCTTGCTCATTAATAACTCTCTCACTTGCAGGGGACCAAAGATAATTAAGTTTGTTAAATTGGAGAAAGTTATTTGACAACCACATTTTTATGTCCTCAAGACAGTCCAGCAATATATGAGGTGTGCTTGATGTCGTCCCCATCATGTCTCTGCTCCACAGGAGAAGAATGACCGGCAAGAGTCAGACCAGCAATGTCACTAACAAGAACGACCCACGCTCCCTCAACTCACGGGTCTTTATCGGCAACCTCAACACTGCCATTGTGAAGAAAAGCGACATCGAGGTCATCTTCGCCAAGTACGGCAAGATCGTGGGCTGTTCGGTGCACAAGGGTTACGCTTTCGTCCAATACATGAGTGAAAGGAACGCACGGGCGGCCGTGGCAGGCGAGAACTCCAGGATTATCGCAGGACAGCCGCTGGGTGAGTCCCTTTTTGCTTTACTAAAACTGTAGCAGTGCTCAACAAACTGTTCTTTTTGCTCGGCTCTGCCGGACTGACAGACGCTCACAGGGGCCCGCGTTGCCTGAGGCGGATCTAGAGTGCGTTTGATTTCCCTTTGTGATTCTTGGACATGAGAAGTGTTTTTCAGTGTTTTGACAGTCGCTGGGACAGACAAGCGTTGCGATACATGTCATTGTGGTTGTATAAAAGTAAAATTGCCTTTGACATTTGCGGTTTTACTGTAAAGATGAAGGCCAGTGGAACAAGAAATGTAATTTTTTTAATGCAAAACTACTGCTATCTGCGCTTAATGTGCAGAGAAAACTGTAAGTAAACCATTTGACTTCCCTGAAATGTGGCCGTGTGGTGTTTTTTAAAACAGATCTGGTTGGTTTTTTGGTTGGTTTATTGATTGATTGATCCTATAATGTGAATTATTTATTTATCCGTAACGAGACTGAAATCTTCTACTTTAATAATTATAAAAAATGAATAATTAACCATTTTGAATGACTGCACTATAAAAAGGGCAGACGGGCGGGCGGGCGGCGGACGGACGGACGGACGGACGGACGGACGGACGGACGGACGGACGGATGGATAGATAGATAGATAGATAGATAGATAGATAGATAGATAGATAGATAGATAGATAGATAGATAGATAGATAGATAGATAGATAGATAGATAGATAGATAGATAGATAGATAGATAGATAGATAGATAGATAGATAGATAGATAGATACATAGATACATAGATACATAGATACATAGATAGATAGATAATACGGTTTAATACATACCTCTGTTCTGCTAGGTTTTCGGTTAGTTTTTTTGCTATTCTGTTCTTAGGCGACAGGAACAGAAAGAGGTTAAGGAGAAAATTGCAATACTCTTTCTTTATTTTACTTAATAAACCAGCATTTATATGAATAAATGTAAAATTAAAACACTACATAGTCTTCAATATAAAATATACATTGATTAAAATACTGTATTCAAGTTTTTTTTTTTTATTCAACAGCAGTGAGTAATTTTCTCTTTGTCTTTTGTTGTTTTATTAACATAATTTCAGAGGTGAACTGTCCCTTTAAGGACAAGTGTTCACAATTACTGCTCTGCTAAGATCTGCTCGCATCTCATATAGAGACACGCGATTCTACTTTCACTTTAGACATAACCAACTGTGTTTATATATGTTAACCTTGTGTGTATTTGAAAGTATAAGCGCAGTAAGACGACTTAGTCCAGTAATCACGTGTGTTTGACAGGCTTTTAGTGTGCGCGCTCGGTGCATATAAAACGAATGAAATGTTAAACCAGCAATGCTTTAAAACGCATGCAAATAATGATAACTATGGTGATCCATGAGTAACCCACTGACACCAGGATGTCAAGTGTGGCTAAACAACCCCTAACTTTAGTAGACCTACATATGATTGGAAATTTGCTCATATTAGCATGTCGACTCATAATCGCACTCAAACAGAGCCGAAATAAACTGAGAGAGATATTTAAAACGGAGAGAAATATAAATAATTAATTAAATCCAAAACCGGAAAAAATAAAATAAATCACACGCGCGTATTGAACCGTGAATGCCGTAGAGCGGTTCAATATTATATTAAGTATTTTGTCATCCCTTATGGATAGATGGATGGATGGATGGATGGATGGATGGATGGATGGATGGATGGATGGATGGATGGATGGTGTTTTCCAAACCAGTGGCAGTCAGGGAGAGACATAAAAGCATTATTTTTGCCTTTTTGTTTGTTGGCACAGCTTTCACGGAATGATTTAAAATGCCACCATTTTGTTATTTGTTTCTCCGAGTTTGATTTTTGAGCTTGTTTAAGCAGCATGTCTAACTTCGATCTTTTACAGTGTGTGTAGAAGTGTGTGTGTAATCAATAGCCAGTGGACTTTCATTGTCAAATGAGTTTACAATTCTACTATAACAACAGATATCTGTAACCACCTGGGAGCAGCGGTATTAAAACAGGAGGCCTGACACATTACTTGCCTCTCTCTCCATCCTCATTATACCCTTGACCTGCTTTAAAAAAAAGGGTTTATTTTTGCAATGGAAAACATTTATACATAATGCAAAATATAGCCAGGGGACCCTCATTAGCCACAGAGGGCCTGCTAAGATAAAAAATTTCTGGAGGTCAGGCTGTAAACATGTGCAACTGTTCCACAGCTGGGGATTTCTGCTAAATGAGAGTTTTATTAGAAGTCAATATAAAAAATCAAAATTAACTGAGAAGTGTTTCGGTGCAGGACTTCCGGTACGGTGCACATGTGCAATTGTTAACAGTGGGCTTATTTTACGTGCAGAACATACTTAAATCCAAGTTCCCACACAAACATATTAAAGGGTTAGTTCACCCAAAAATGAAAATTCTGTCATGAATTACTCACCCTAATGTCGTTCGACACCAGTAAGACCTCCGTTCATCTTCAGAACACAAATGAAGATATTTTTGTTGAAATCTGACGTCTCTGTCAGGCCTCCATTGACACCAATGTCATTTCCTCTCTCAAGACCCATAAAGGCACTAAAGACGTCGTTACAAAGCCCATCTCACTACAGCGGCTCTACTATCATTTTATGAAGCGACGAGAATAGTTTTTGTGCGCAAAAAAAAACCTAAATAATGACTTGAATCAACGTATCAATTCTTGATTCGGATCGCGTGTCAAACTGCTAAAATCACGTGACTTTGACGAACCGAATCATGAATCGATAAGCTGATTCATAACGGTTCAAAGCTTTGTTTTGAAATCGGCACATCACTATATAAGTATAGTTTTTTATACGCACAAAAACTATTTTATAATATTATTAAAGTTGAATTAGTGTTGTCACAATACCAAAATTACTTTGATACGATACCAGACTAAAATACCTCGATACCAATACTAAATCGATACCACTGTAAAAAAAAACAACAACAAAAAAACAGATAATATGATTAATATGACGACAGACCTTATTATTCATTGTTTTATTTTATTTTTACTAAAAATTCACTTGGCCAGCATGTTCCTGCCCTGGTTTTTGACCATTCCCCCCTCTTATTGCTATAATAACTGCATGCCAGTGTGAACATCCTTACAGAGATCACATCACTCATGTTATCATTCACTAACCTTTCACTTCTCAACAGGGATGACCAAATTCTTATTTCATGATACTAGTAATTTAATATTTTTTAAATGTAATTTTATCATTATAATACAGATTTTAATTGTATCTTTGTTTTTTTTAAATAAACACAAAAAAAATCCAAATTACAAACAATATGACAAAAACAGTGCTTTATTTTTCAGCTACATTAGGTCTATTTAACAAGTCAAGACTTGAAATTAAATAATCAAATATAAAACTGCTTACTATATAATTTAACAATACACTGATTCTTTATAAATATAGTTTAGTTATTTAGCCAAGCATGTGGTGGTTTTCTATTTTTCATTGGTGTTTGATTAACATTAATCACACAGAATATTAGGTCTGGCTTAAGACCTGCACGGATCTGATAACCTCAACTGTAGACGTTCACTAAAGACATATTCGACTGTGTTTACCTGAATACTCGCCAGACCGTGCATTTTTACATATGTTTGACCATTCAAACCCAAATAATAATCCGCAAAAGAACTGAATGGCGATCACATGTTGTCTGAAAGGCGTGTGCACACGCTTCAGGTCAGAGTCCAGCTTTTCCTTCTCATGCGTGCATATTTCTGTTGCTTTCTTTGTCATGCGCTGCGCGTATATATTTAACTTGCAATGTTTAGTGAACGGTGGAAGCAGAGCGCTGCGCACACGTCCTGACACCTGCTGTCACCAATCGACACTCATATTAGCGCTGTCCGCCTTAAAGTACCAGTACTAATAAAATTCCATATCGTACCGTTTGTAATAGCAGGGTTTCGCAATACTTTTCTAGTACCGGTATATCGTGCAACACTAAGCTGAATACAGCTGTACTGCTTAATAAAAAAAAAAAAGGAATTACAGTTTTTGAATGTCAAATAACATTCAAAATGACTCAACCTCAACTCAACTCAGCTCAACCATTTCATGTAGATTTTAATGTTTTCCTGTTTCAAAAAAAACGTGCACAATGTGATGGCATTTTTTTTACAGACAGTCTCCATTCAGAAGCTGCATGCCGGAGTTTAACGGAATTTAATAGAATGCAACGTTTAGGTAGACTGGGTAAACCCAGCCTGATCTGCTGGCGATTTGATTTCGCCCAGCAACCTCTACATTCATTTCTACTGCTTCTGTTACACTTTTGCGGGAACAGACTGGCTTATCCACCTGGCATCCTATTGGCGGGTTTAACACGATGATGGATAGAGAAACGATGGAGACACCCCTCGCTGCAGCCTGTAGCACGATGACGTAGCTGGATCAGATCCAATACGTACTGGATGGTGGATCGTTATGGCAATGTCATAGCCTACTGATCTCTGGGTTAATTTATAATGCGCATGCGCTAGTCTTAATGTATGATCATTATTATATATAGATGATGTTCTAAACTGTGTAGTTGTAGTACTGATAAATAGTATTAATTAATTAATTGATGAATAAATCATCTTTTCATAAATGTGATGCTTAAATGATCCTAGTTTCGCTGTACATGCATGCAAAAAAGTTACAATTTTAATATATTCTGATCATACTTGCTGTTGAGCGGAAGGAAAAATGAGTCATGTAATTGTCTCTGTAATTTTACTCCTCAAGGTACAATGCAACACAATCTGTAAAGAACTTTAAAATACCAGTAGCCTACACATTCAAGGGAAAATGCAAAACGTGTGTCCTGATGGCGTGAGCATGTTATTAATCATTATTTTTGCGTGAGCGGTTTGAGTATTTATCTATCCAGCAAAACTCTCCTGTGCATTCAATGATGTCCCCAAAACTCTTCTGCGCATGCGTATATGACGTCATCGAATTGTGAATGAAACCACCGCACATGCGCGTCCAGTACATGTTGGATCTGATCCAGTACGTCATCGTGCTACAGGCTGCAGCGAGGACTTCTTGAAACGATGGGTCGTTGCCCATTGATCACGCCTCTTGTGGTCTGATTGGTTGAAGGACTATCCAATTGCGTACAGAGTCATTCGAATAATGCCAGTTGATGACGCCCCTTGTGCAGTAGAAAATACAGAGCAGACTCCCCAGACCAATATTCAATCTTAAATTGAGCTTAGTCTGGTGATAGCCAGACAAACGTTTAGGGGTCTCAAGATACGTTTTCAACACCTAGGCTTGCTGCCAGTATTCCATAAAGTATTATGCAAATTTGTATCAGTGTGATTCATTGACTACCAATGGCAGTGCAGACAGTGAAGCTCATGTGATCTGCCTCCTGATACAGTTGGATTTAATCGCTGCCAGAATGTACACAGAGAGTACTGTCTCTTTTCTTTGCAAGGTGTCTCCTGTTTTGAAAGCTTCTTTACTGTGATTTTTCTTGGGTCTATCTCTTGGTTGTGTCAGCGGCACACAGAGGCTGATGTACGATCCCGGTCTCTTTCCTAATCTCCTGATAGTGCAGGCCCAGCTTGTGGAGTAATGTATAAATGCTGATATAGTCCTCTGGCCGAACAACGAAGGCGAATTCCTTCATTACCGCAGGTCTGCTCTGCAACCAACAACTCCACACCCCCCCAACCTGACCTGGTAATTCCCTAATGGAAACTAGTCTAACGCTGCAGATACCATCACTCTGCTCAGCTGTGATAACACACGGCTCACTCTCCTTTAGGAGGCACAACTACATCAGAGAGAGAGAGAGTTGGAGAGGGGGGTGAGAGAGCCCGGCAGGATGTTACATATTAATGTTACCCAGCACTTCGTACTGATAAGCAGCAAGGATATACACAGGAATACACACACATACATATTTCTGTACTCTGCACTGGACTACAACAATCTTTGGCATTTTATTCAGGACACAAATTTTAACCAGCCAGTGATTGTATTGTTGTGTTACTCTGTTGAAAGGTGTCTGTATTGTGTCCTACATTTTTCGGCTATATGTGAGCTGTATGATATATACTATATTGCCAAAAGTTTTGGGACGCCTGCCTTTACATGCACATGAACTTTATTGACATCCCATTCTTAATCCGTAGGGTTTAATATGGAGTTGGCCCACGCTTAACAGCTATAACAGCTTCAACTCTTCTGGGAAGGCTTTCCACAAGGTTTAGCAGTGTGTTTATGGGAACTTTTGACCATTCTTCTTGAAGCACATTTGTGAGGTAAGGCACTGATGTTGGACAAGGTTCTCAGGCTTCGCTCTAATTAATTCCTAAGGTGTTCTATCCTCCACACCAAACTCGCTCATCCATTTCTTTATGAAACCTTGCTTTGTGCACTGGTCCGCAGCCACAGTCATGTTGAAACAGGAAGGGGCCACACCCAAACTGTTCCCACAAAGTTGGGAGAATGAAATTGTCCAAAATGTCTTGGTATGCTGAAACATTCACTGAAACTACGGGGCCAAGCTCAACCCTACACTATACCCTCAAAGATTACACTTGGCACAATGTAGTCAGGCAAGTACCGTTCTCCTGGCAACCGCCAAACCCAGACTCGTCCATCGGATTGCGAGAAAGAGAGTCGTGATTTGTCATTCCAGAGAACACGCCTCCACTGCTCTAGAGTCCTGTGGAGACATGCTTTACACCACTGCATCGGATGCTTTGCATTGCACTTGGTGATGTAAGGCTTGGATGCAGCTGCTCGGCCATGGAAACCCATTCCCCCAGGCACTGTTCTTGAACTAATCTGAAGGCCACATGAAGTTTGGAGGTCTGTTGCTATTAACTGTGCACCTCAACACGCGCTGACCCTGCTCTGTGATTTTACGTGGCCTACCACTTTGTGGCTGAGTTACTGTTGTTCCCAATTGCTTCCACTTTGTTATAATACCACTAACAGTTGACTGTGAAATATTTTGTAGTGAGGAAATTTCACAAATGGATTCATTGCACAGATGGCAACCTATCACGGCACCACATTTGAATTCACTGAGCTTCTTAGAGCAACCCATTCTTTGAAGGGGTGGTTAAGCACGATTTCACTTTTCTAACATTAGCTAGTGTGTATTGTTGCTGTTTGAGCATAAACAACATCTGCAAAGTTACAACGTTCAAAGTTTAAAGCAAAGAGAGATATTGGCTTTTAAAGAAATAAATTTCTAAGGACTAGGGACTACAGACTTTCCCTCCAGGGTTGGTGACATCACCAGCCTCAATATTTACATAAACCCCTCCTCAGAGAATATTAAATAAGGGGGAAGAGTCCAATTTTTATTGCTGTGGAGTATGGTATATTTAGTAGGCTGGAGTGTTGTTGCCGCAATGCAGTTATTTTCATTCGGATTGCAGGTCCACTGTGTTCAGCCTTCCTAGGGATGGGGGAGTTAGGGATCAATATTAAAAAAAATTTTTAACTATGTCCCTCATAATTATTACCCACATTTCACTCTCTGTGCTGCACATTTTACAGAGGAAAGCTTCCACAATCTTCACGAGTTCAATACAGGATTCGCACAACGGCTTGTCCTGAAAGATGGAGCAGTTCCAACTTTAAAAACGGGCCACAACCTGTAACTATGATTTGTTTTTCGTCTATGTGTTTTGCTGTAATAGTTTGTATTGTTAATTGTACGTTGTAGCAAGGAATTAAACAAATGACAACGCTGTTCAGCTCTGCAAACCAGTTTGTTAAATGCTCATTCATACTTTACGTTATCCGTCAAACACCTAACGTTACAAACGTTTCTTGAATCTCAACAGCAATCTTGGAATTAGTGTAAATTATTCTTTGATTAGAGCTTTTATGTATTGTTTATCTACATGCTTGTTTACAGGCATGCTAAACCTGGTTCTGTGTTTGATTTGGCTACTATAGTAAGGCCAATTTTGGTGTTCATTTTGGGTTTATAGTTCTTGCGACAGATATTTTGCTATAATCGTTCTAAAAATACAAAAGGTGCCATTCAGTAGCGATCACTATATCCACAGTCTTTATGGTCAGTAAAGATAAGGGGTTTCCGAACCACATGCACTAGGCGGTTAGCGAATCAGAACACACTGGGCCAGCTAATCAGTCTGATCCCATTGTGTATTTTTAAGGGACTGGCTTCATAGAACCCGGACACCATCAGACCGTTTTAAAAGGAGGGATAGAGCAGTGTAGAATAAAGGTAAAATATATGAAAAATAATGCACCCAATTAACAAATGTTTGTAGAATCATCTGCATGCCTAGGTGCTTGGTTTATTCACCTCTAGCCATGGAAGAGATTGGAACACCTGAATTCAATGATTTGGAGGGGTGTCCCAATACTTTTGGCAATATAGTGTATATCATTCATAACAGTGCTGGGTAGATTACTTAATTTAAATTGTGGTTGGTTACTGATTCCAAATTACACGACAAAGGTTGTAATTAGTAACGTAATCCATTACATTACACATTATAGGACTTTTTGATTTCTATTAGATTACTTTTGACCTTACTCGTTTATTACATTGAGTTGAAAAGGATCATCTTATACCATATTGATACAAAGAGAAATAACATGCATTCCATTCTTTGTTATCAACAACACATCAGGGTTTCTCAGAGTGGACTTTGTAGATTTCATTTTTGAAAGACAAAATCTTCCAAAGATATATTTCCAAACATGTAATACATGTTTAAATGACTCATTAAGTGATAATTCAAATAACATTTAATATGATTGTCAGGAGCTGATTAAATATGCAGTGTTTGCAATGTTGAGAAAACACTTCTTAAAGTGGAATGATTTGTGTAAATCAAAGGCTGTGTGGGTCTCAGTTTTCAGTGACCAGTCACATGGTCTGTGTGTGCAATTCCACAAACCTGCAAGACCTTCTTAATGTATATCTTTTGAAAGGAAAGTTTAAAATATAACAAAAAAAATATTAATTAATTATTAATAATTTACTGCCGTTGGGCCTCATTCAGGAAACTTTCATAAATATATGAGCAAATTCTGAGTAATTTGCGCGTAAAATGGACCTTTACGAAAACTCTGCTCCAGATTCACAAATGCTTCGTATTCCACGGATTAGTTAGTTAAACGTGTGTATGTTAGTGAATTCCAAACGTGTAAAAAGGATGCGGGTGCACGCTTATTCATAATTTGCATATTCCCCGCCCATGAGTTACAAATGCAAATGATGTGACCAGGAACGCTGTGGACTCTTCTGGAATTCTTTCTCAGGTTTGGATCCAGGATTTTGCATAAATGTTGAAGAGACTAATTGGCCATATGACTAGCAATAAATATAAAATTATTGTGTGTCCACCAAAGCATGTTTTAGCCAGCTAAACACCTGGTGCTCTTCTGAAAATGGCCAGCTGGTGGCACTTGAAAGCGTTTTGCAAGGGCAGCGTTTTTCCAGCTGAGATACTTATGATACAGAATATCCATGGCAGTTATGTGATACTAGTTTCTCATTTTGAAGAATATTACTGAATTTAGAAATGCAATAAAAAAAGTATTAACTTCTCAATTATTGTTGTTCGGTTCGTGTACAAGTGGGATGATTGGTCGGTGTAGTTTTTGTCCCGCCCTTCCTCCACTGTGATTGGAGGGCTGGTGAAAAAGAACAGTGGCGAGCGCTGCCTATTACCCAACATTAAACAGTACAAACAAAACCAAAAAAACGGGGTAAATCAACTCCTGAAATTTTATTATGGTAGGCCTGAGAACAGAACGTTTAAATGTTTTACGCACCATTTACTCGTGGTAGGGAGCAGGTGTAAATTTCTTTCGTACCAACTAACATTTTTAAAATACGAACATTTTCATGAATCCGAAAGTTTACGTCAGAGCGGCTTTACGAACCATTTACACACAAATTCGTTCTGCTCGTGTTTCATGAATGAGGCCCATTGTGAGTATAACATGTAATCATGTAATCAATAACTGTAATCTGATTACAACTATTTTAAAATCTAATGTATTCTATTTACAAGTTCAACACTTTTGGAATCTGATTACATAACCCAGATTACATGTAATCAATTACTACCCAGCACTGTTCATATATATTTAACTCATTCAAGACATCATAGTGTGTATGTAGGTTTATCAAGGACAGCGAATGAGAATGTGACAGACAGACTGAGCACTGAAAGAAACAGAAAACGTTAGCTGCCGGCATTCGTGTAGGTGAAACTCCATCTGTGCGTTAACGGCCCCAACAGTGTGGGGAATCTAAAATATTTTCATCACTTTAAAGGTCAGATAAAGGTCAGCATTGCTGAAAGCTATTTCTGCCATTATTATCAGATGATGTGCAAATCTCAACTCGGAGGGGAAAATAAATTCCTGATTGCCAATTAATTCCACACTCGGGCTCATCTTACTGAACTGACATCTTTTATTAGCGAGGCTGAGACCTGCAGTGACTTTGACTGAGGCTTCTGGGTGTGAGCCAGAGATTTCAAACAACTTTCACAAAGCAATTGCTGTTTCTGGCTGTCAACGAATTGATCACTGTACTGCCACATCATCAGTAAGCCTGACTTGTGTGAGCAATTTTAGTTTGTTGTAGTATCAAAGGTAGGATACAATGGGATACAGACCTCATATATATGGGGCTTGACATTAAAGGATGTAATGCTATTTCATGCATTATGACTTATATGCACTGTTAAAGTTGGATTCTCATGCTAAACATGACCAAAATAAATTTTAAAAAGCTAGTATGGGCACTTCTCAAGGATTGAGCGCAAATGGAGCACGCACATCAACAAACTTTGTTCGGGTTATGGAAGCTGTCGGCAGTGCTGGAATTTAGTTTTTAGACCACGACAAACAATGAAATCAATGAATCAACAATGTCACTAAAGAAGTATGTTTCTGGTTGTTAAGAAAAGATAACCTTGTTCAGCTTCCCAAATAACCCAACGTTAAGGAAACAGTCTATGCAGTTTTTCCCGAGCAGCAGCAGAGTTCTAGCCTGACAAGCCAGATCCACATCAAGATGTTTGGTCTGGAAACTCACCAGGGCTCAATCCGAGGGGCGAGATAAACAGTTGTCTCTCAAACTCCCTCTGCACAGCGTGCACGCAATTGGCTAGAGCTAAAACCATCCAGAGCAACGAAGGTGAAGCGGAGCTAGTTGACAGATTAAACTTTGGCTGTATCCGGTCGGCAAAACTCCGAACACATCTTCCCTTTTTAAGAAGGACTTCAGTGCCGTTCTTTGTTCTTTTCTCAGAGAAAAACTTAAAGGGTTACTTCAACGATTAGCATATGGCTTTGTATCAGTAGAAACCCTGGAGTATATTCAAATGATCGTGAAAGTTAAGCTTCCAAAGGTATGAACTGAAAACCCACCAGACTGAATACGCGCTGAGAACTACTGCCGGTCGCGTTTACCTCAGCTCTCATCACGAGCTCGTCCATGACTGTCAATGTAATCTGACTCCTGCAGCGTTTGTGCTGTGACACTTCCTTAGCGGCTAAATCACAATATATTGAACAGACATGTTCAGTTTTTAATTGTAGTGTCTGTTCTCTAACTTAACTGATTTTATGAAAATGAACGCGGTCACGGTGGGAAACTGAAAGTGATCCAGTAATCCAGTAGCGGTGGCTTTGGGAGTGGCCTCACAGGGCAGCGAAGCATTCTGGGAATTGTTGTCTTTCATCCCCATGAGACAAAAATACATTTTCAGTCTTTTCTCAGTCTAGAAGGCACCAAATTAAAAATAATTTCACATTTCTACTACATTAATGACCCAGTTTAAATACAGATTCATCTTTCCAGCGCTGAAGTACTACTTTAACTCAAAGTCTTAGAGTCGTGGTCAAAGCTGATTCGAAAGACCGCCGTTCGCCAGTTTCTGTGTTTACTAGAAGCCGCAAGCGCAACTGGGCCGTCATTGTTGAACCCCTCCCACTGACTCTATACACGATGTGATTGGCCCGACCACAGTTTGGTTTTTACAGCTCAGAAGGTATTGAGAGTTGCTAGATGATACTTGCGGCAGATTAGATTTGCTGCCGCTAGGGTGCATCTAGATTTCTAGGCTATCAGAGTTCTGCGAGTGTGTTTGATTGTTCTCTGTTTTGAGTCAAAACCGCTGAGTGAACCGTCTGATGTTTTGTTGGTAATTGGAGCGTAATTGCATATAAAACACAAACATATATATCTGATATGAAAGTTATCCAGGGAGGGATAATGCCAAGATTGTATATTGTGTGTGTGTGTGTGTGTGTGTGTGTGTGTGTGTGTGTGTGTGTGTGTGTCTGTTTGTGTGTGTCTGTTTGTGTGGTTTATGAGGACACAAATTTGTATAGCTACATGGGTATTACACTGGAATTACACTATAAATGTGGTTTATGAGGACATATCAAATGTCCAATTCAAATGGCCTTAAAAACATACTAAATGATGGGTTTTTTTGAGAAAGTAAAAATGCAGAATGTTTCCTGTGATGGG
Organism: Pseudorasbora parva; assembly: GCF_024679245.1. Lineage (NCBI taxonomy): Eukaryota > Metazoa > Chordata > Actinopteri > Cypriniformes > Gobionidae > Pseudorasbora > Pseudorasbora parva. Next base: position 6,984,476 of record NC_090195.1, read on the forward strand.
TAGGTTTAGGGGCTGGGGCAGTGTAAGGGGATAGAAAATACGGTTTGTACGGTATAAAATCAATTACGCCTATGGAGAGTCCCTATAAACCACATAGACCAAGTGTGTGTGTGTGTGTGTGTGTGTGTGTGTGTGTGTGTGTGTGTGTGTGTGTGTGTGTGCTCTGCCCACTGCACACTTTCATGAGTTTGTCTGTACAGTGTATCTGTCTTTTATAAATATGAAAAAAACTAAAGACTATAGGTACTCAAGATTAACATGAGATTGGCTGAAACGATGTGTGTTACCCCGTACCACCCCAATTCTCGCCAAGACTGGCCTTTTTACATTATTTGATGTGTATTTGACTATTTAAGCACAACAAGCAGCTAGAAATAAATCGATTTAGTACTGAAAGATGGCTTTATGTGTGCACACTTTGAGTGAATGAGTGAAATTATGCGCAATACATGCAATCCCTTGCCAAAATGTAAGCCCTGTGACACCAACAATATTCATCTGGAGCAAATGAAACGAGTGAGTGAAGAGAGGCGAGTTTGTGTGTAACTAGCCATCGGAGAGATGAGGGAGAGAAAGCTATTATAAAATAGATACTTTATAATTTCAGACACGTGGCATTAGTGGTCACGTGGCTGTTAATGCGATAAAGATATATAAATAAATATCTTCTTTTTTTAATAAAGATGGAGCAACATAATTTGTGTGAAAAAAATGCAAAGGTGTTGTAAATATAGATATAAAGTTGAGGATATTTACAGTAACATTTTACCAAGTATTTATTCGAAATAATTGAGTATGATGGTTTCAATATTCACATATATTATGATCTCAAACTGGTAATCCCCATGAGGCAACCCGCCGCATGTAAAAGAAACAAGCTGTATATATATAGTAGGGGGAAAAGATTTCAGGGGGGAATAAATACTGAGTGCACCTTTAACACTGCCTGAAACAAATGTAAAAAGAGTAGAATTCAGTTCTCAGTAAAATCACCTTTACTGAAGAAGTGTTCACTTTATAAATGGACTGTGTCAGGCATGTGCTGCTGTACAGATTCTAGGTGGAGAATGTTAGAGAGACATTTCATGCCCTGCCAAGCTTCATCTGTTGTTTCTTTCACTCTCTCTCTCGCTTTATGCACGTGGGATTCAATGAGAGAGAAGAGACTTTGTAGGAATCTACATTCACATCCTGAGAGTACCTAATCTTGTTCATTCCTCCTTTTTCCCTGGAAGATAAAAGTTCATGTTCCACATCCTGATTAATTATACATGGACGTTTATAAGACTGCTTTTGAAATCCAGTCTCCATCTGAGTCAGAATTCTCTATTGTAATGTTACATTACAACTGAAAGGTTGTTTTCATGACATCAGGATTGTTCCAACAGGCTCACTAGAAAAACGTGACTCTTCAAACTCTTCAAACATACATCAAATTCACTACAGTTTCCTGCAGTAAAACAGCAACAACTTCAATTCCTTTTCACACAAATTATGGTTACAGGGCAGATTATTGTTTTCATATGGTTCCTACAAAATTATGAGCTCAAAACACTTTTACCATAGTGCATGATTACTAAACAATCAGGTGTGCATCCCATAACCAACGTGTCAGATTGACATGAATCTGTTTTGATAAAACTGAACGTTTTAGCGCCACTGACTGGACATTGTTGCAAAACGTGCCTCATCTTTTTGCCCAGACATCTTCACAGATTCGTTTTTCCAATGATCAGAAATGTCCGATTGAGGCAATTGTATTTGCCTTGTCATTAATTTGTATGTTTTTAATAAGTGTTTTACGATTTCCATTATGCTGAAAAGCCTCAAATAGGTTGTTTAAAGGGGGGACCTATTATGCAAACATCACTTTTACATGAGGTTTGAACATAAATGTGTGTGTACACAAAAACAATCCACCCACTCCACCTTTATATCCCCATAAATCATAAGCAGTGTCTCAGAATAAGCCGTTTGCAATTTCTATGTAATGGGCCATTCTATACAGTGCCCACGACTGCTGACAGACTGTCCTATTAGGCCGGGGACACACTGCAAGCGTGCCGTGAGCGTCTCGGCTGCGTGGCGTGTCCGTTTTTATTTCGGCTCCCATGTTAACCGATTAAAGCTTGCACACTGCCTGCGTGACACGCACGGCTCACGGAAAACTTGCTGAAAACACGTGCATGCTTCAAATAGAAGAGACGCCTATATTTCACGCGACACGCGAGCGTGTTGGAAGCATTTCCAGGCAAAATAGAATAGAGAATGATGACTATATGTCATTTTGACACGAATGCATATTAATAAATAACATAGCTAAATGCAGATATAGGCCTAATTGTAATAATAAAAAACAACATAATTATCGATTTTGAAATATTAAACCTGTCAATACAGAACAAAATGTTCTGCAGCCTATTTTGCCGTCAATACCATAGATATGTATGGTAAATATGCTACTGCCAACGTTGTCTTTGCTGTATCAATAGGCAATATATTTATATTTATCATGAAGTATAGGGCTTCCCTGTACATCAGTACCAGCAGCAGCGCCGCGTCAGACACGCTTCTGGTGTGCAAAGAAGGAGAAAATGCCAGGCAGCCGCCTCGCGGCTGACACGCAACAGAAACGCCCCGCTTGCAGTGTGTCTCCGGCCTTAACCCCGCCCTGAGTTAGTCTGCCATGTTTATCTCCTCGCCAGAGAATTTAACAGCAGCGTTCAAGTAAGAAATGTATTCTCATTAAAGCTAATAAAGTTAATCAGTCAAGAGCAGTGAGTGAGTTTCTGTTTTTCTTTTGCTGTTTGTTTCATATTAACAGCATATATTTGTCTGTTTTTGACACAACCTTGTATGTATTTGACAGTTTAAGCGCAGTAAAACTTGAAAGAGAACTTAGTTTGATACTCATGGGACTTTTCAGATGTGTGCTAAGGAAGCCATATATCAGAAGTTTAGACTGATATGACTGGCATGATAATCAAAACCAAATAGATGTTTTTGGCGTAGTATCAGAGGCATAAGCTGTACAGGCTCCGCCCCCCTCTGGAAAGCAGGGCGGGGAGCAGAAGCCAATTTACATTTAAAGATACATGCATAAAAGCAGCATGATTTTCCTTCCACTCAATAATTGGCATTAACAACATGGTGTAATAAATGATCTTGGGGTATTTTGCGCTGTAACTTCACAGACACATTCTGGGGAAACCTGGGATTTATATTACTAATAAAAAGAGGTATAATAGGTCCCCTTTAATTGCAGGTTGCACTGTGCAGGCTTATAATATGACAACATGCCCTGCTAAAGATCGTGAGTCCTTAGTTTGATTATCTTGTTTTCCTGGATAATAACAGATAATATTCTTAAGTTTTAAAGTGTACGTCTAAGCTCCTTGGACAGTACTCTGTTAGGAGCTCCATATAAATTTGATTGAATTCTGTTCCTGTTTGCTAAATTGGCGCATCTAGAGAACCATACAAAATAAAACGCCCCACAGACGGCGGAGCCTAAAAACAACAGTTGAGTGCAGGGAGTATTTACAGCTGGAGGGCAAATCTCATTATGATCAGACATTTTCAGAGGCACATGTACTTCACAGCCTTTGTTATTGAGCTTCTTTCTGTAAGAAACTCTCCTGCTGTCTCATTCTAGGTAAAGCTGTGTCTTACACATCACAATAAAGAATTATAGGAATCTTCTTCATAGTAGTCACATTTCCACATGCTTAAGGGTCTCAAAATTGTGCACCATGAATGAGCAGAGGTGCATTTGCCATGGCAACCACAGAGAAGTATAATTACCCCTGATTTTTTTTACCTGGTGCCTTCCTACAAGGCTCTGTTTTAAAGGAAAAAAGCAGGTCAGTAAAGATCTAGAAATTACAGAATGGTTCACATGCCAGTTTTACTGAAGTTAACATTAAATTCAGAAAAAGCAAAGTGAATTTTTAATGATTGAACAAAACAAGCCTGAGGTGACTGGTTCATTGGGAGCTGTACATGTAAATCACGACGTTGGGTTTTAGTGGAATATACTTTCATAATTTAGGGTTTTTAGCTTTTCAGAAAAGCTAATTGTCATAACAATGCAAATAAAGCTGAGATGCTGTTTTATAATGAGAGCGGCAGTGCAAATAACTGTCAGAGGTGCACTCAGGATGTTTTACTCATTAAAAAGTTTTACAAAAGAATAGTATGCTATTTAATTTTATATACATCCATACTAATATGCATATACAATTATATATATATAATATTGAGCACAATGGCTTTATGCAACCATTAATTCTTTGTGAAACTGCAAAACATACTAAAGTAATGATAAAAACAGATTTTCACTCCAAGACTATATTGATTTCTGCTGTAAAGACACATTTTGCTGTGTATCTCAGAGTGTGTTGTTTACTTCATACATCCAACAAAGGGCTTCAGTGTTCTGGATTTTTCTTTGAACACCTTGAGCATCTTGTGCAATCTCAGACCAAATATTTCAAGGGTCATACAGGGCCAGGAAACCGTACAGCAGTTTTGCTTTATTATAAAAAAACAACAACAAAATCTATATATATATACAGTACATCTCTGGTCAGATTTTTTCCAAGAGCTTTTCCCTCCAGCCATTTAGTGCCAGCAGTGGAACGTAAGTATTGATCCTGTTTCTGTCGTTACACAAGACACTAATCCCTGGTTAATAACAGAAACTGAGGTTATTTCTTTGAGGAAAATGTTGAGAAGGATCTGACTGCAAAAATGCGGTATCTGAACTATATTATAAAACTGACAGTTCCGGCTCTAAATACAGATTGTATGCGCCACATTCAAATCCACCGTAAAATTGTTGTTATACGAAACATGGTCAAAAAGATTAATGAAATGGCTTGAATTAACGATTTGAATAGGCAGAATCATGCAGAGCTATCTGTTTACTGACTTTTTATATTATTTTAATATAAAAAGATTATTAACAGCATGTACTGTACAACATAACAGCAGTCAAGTAAGTTCACAAATACAATAAAATGGCAAGTAACACATTGAATTAAACATACACTGTAAAAATTTAAAAAATTACAATTTGAGTTAATACAATGAACATTTTTGAGAATCGACAACCTTTATTCAAATATTATTGAACGTTTTTTTAAATCTTATTGTGTAATTGTGTGTTTTATTCGTGATTACTCAGTGAAACATGCCAAATTGGGCTATTTTCATGATTTATCAAATTTTGTATGTGGTTCAGATACAATAATATTTTTATTTTCTATTTATTAAATCAATTTTCTTCATTGTGTCAACTCATTTTTTTTCCAAACTACTCAAAAAAATAAGTAACCTGGTTACCTTAAAATTTTAAGTTAAACCAACAATATTTTTTTACAGTGTGCGATTTAGAAATTGAAAGATTGAAATATTTTCTTGTTAAACGTACTCCAATAAGGTTTTCTTGAAATGTTTTACACTGTCTTTCAGACTCAACATTTACATTTATCCAAAGCGACTTGCATTCAAGGTCAAATTTGTATCCGTTCTTGCTTTCCCTGGGAATCAAACTTATGTGCTCGGCATTGCGAGTGATGTGCTCTGCTGTTTGAGCTACAGGAAGGTGTAGCTCAAAAGCTGCCGCATGAATTCAGAAGACTTGGAATATAAGTGCAAAGTCTTTTCCCTCCTAAACTTCATTAGAGTTTAATATCCCCTCTAGAGAAGGATGTACTGCAGGTATTTACTTTATTCATGAGATGATCCGATGTGAAGGCTTTGAATGAATTATAGGACTGTTAGTTCTGGTGGTGTGTCTGTCCGTAGCATGTGTTTCCCCTCGGTGAAGAGCTGCTCTCTCTCCCCAGGCGTGTGGAGGTTGTTCTGTTTCCGCTTGTTCCTCTCAGAAGCCTTCAGTTCCGTCTTTGTGTCTGTGAATTTACTGAAGTGAACCGCAGAACAGATCTCCACATGTCGGCCCAGTGCCGTGTCCGTTCACACATATGTTTGGTTCACATGTGCCAGTAGATGCCTCCAGACCTGTGGCTCCATTTAAACCTCATTTGTTTCTGTTGTTTTTTTTAAATGGCATTTTTTTTGTGGCATTTTTGTCACATTAAAACAGCTTTCCCTGAACACCAAACATAATGAATTTCAATGAATTCACTAAAGCCCATGACCTCTAAAAAACTGTAAAATATACTTAAGAAACATCATACTTTAGGCATAATTAACCATATGGGCGTTTGGACACGGCCAAGGACCATCATGCAGGTCATATGAATGTTATTCCAGTCTTCATTGTCACATGATCCTTCAGAAATAATCCCAATATGTTGTTTTGCTGCTAAAACAACTTTCTTATTATTAACATCAATGTTTAATCTTTTTAATATCTTAATATTTTTATGGACACAGTGATAATTTTTTTCAGGATTCTTAAATAAATAGAAGAACAGCATTTATTTGAAAACTCATTTTTGTAACATTATAAATGTCTTTAATGTCCCTTTTGCTCAATTTAATGCATCCCTTCATATTAATTTCTTAAAAGAAGAAGAAAAAAGTGAACAGTATAGGTCTAAGTTGAGTTAAAGGGGACCTATTAGACTATATTTACAATATGTAAAATAATACATGGGGGGGGGAAAGCAAAAACACAGTTTTTGTTTGTGTCCCTTTAAATGCAAATGAGCTGGTGCTCCTTGTCCTCTTTAATAAGAGAATGTGGAGCTTCAAGAGCTCATGATCCAGCATACAGGCAACAACAAAACAGGACAATCTCACACACTGAACATTTTGGAAACTGTTAGTAGCTGTGTTCAGTCATATATGTTCAGTTATCGGTCATCTGACTATGCGGTGCATAATAAATACGCGTTTATGAATTACCCAGATTGTGAGCATGGCGGGATAAAAATAACAGCATAGCTCTGGTCTCCTGGTCTCAAGTGCTGTCAGAAATGTCATATTTGTCGTGATTATGAGCTTGTTGCATTCATGTGGGTGACATCAAAGTGCATTTTCATGTGCAATTTTTAATTAGGAAATTCGTATTTACAAAAATTCTGATAGCATGTGAGCGCAGCATCGAAAAAACGGGTAGCTTTAGCAACATTATCCATACAGAGTGGCAATAACCTCTTTTTAGAGAGGCAATTTGGAAAGATGTTTACTTTGTCCGGATCTGAAGTTTGGCAATGAAGCATTGGTATTGACCCATCTTTCAGAATTTAGAAGCACAACCTTTTAGAAAATCCAGCATTGAAAAGCCTCTCGTTTGTGAAGAAGTGCAGACTTAAGCAATTTTCTTCGGGACTTTCCTTTGAAAATTGAACTTAACCACAATGTCCTCAGTGACAGAGATGGCGGGAGTCTATGGAGAGTCTTTTGTGTATTGGTACATCCCAAAACTTGTATTGCCTCTTTGGCACAGACATTGTCTATAGCCAGAAAAGTGGCTATACTGTCATTAAACTAACTGTTTTTACCAAGGTTCCCATAGAGACTGTCACAGATCGGCACAAATGGAACTGTTACGCAACTAGAATCGTTCGGCCCGGCGGTGGAAAAGTGACTTATGCTAATAAGACAGACCGTCACTGCAATGGGCAGGGCTTCTCCCTCACTGTAAAAAATTTTAGGCCTCACAAACATAGACTGTAAAAAAAATATGGACGTAGTGTCCGTGACGTCACCCATAGGATTCCGATAAGCTGTTCTGAAGCTTAAAGTAGAGAGGAGCCGGGCGTCGCCATCTTGCGAGCGAGTCATCGCGTGTCACTCCTGAATAACAGAAAATGGGCAAAGAGGCGGGATGTGGGCGGAGCTGAGGTGACGCAATGACTATAGACGGCGGATAAATGGCTATCGACCTGTCACTCAAAGCAACCAAGCCCTTAATAATGCAGAACTAATGAGTTATAAAAAAAATCACAATCACCCCCTCACAGTTGTCATGAAGGGCAAAATTAGTCGTATAGACCAAACCGTCGGTGTATTATTGAGTGTATGAATGGGTGAATGTGAGGCAATATGTAAAGCGCTTTGGATGGCCATAGGGTCTGTTGAAAGCGCTATATAAATGCAGTCCATTTACCATTTACCAAACCCACAATTTGTCCCAGGCTGTAAACATGTTTTTTTTTTCTGCTGTAAAGTTGGGAATTTTAGCATGAGGTTCAATGAGATTTTGTTCCCTTCTGGAGCCTGTACCTAGTGGCCAGTCGATGAATTGCAGTTTACATTACTTCCGTATTGGCTTTAAGAGAGATCGCGGGAGGTTGCCGTTTGCTCTCAAATTGAAAATGTTCTAGTGACTGATCTGAATCAGCTTGTCTGAAGAGACTACATTTGATTTATGGGATTTATAAAAAATGAGTTTGTGGATTTGGGCTATTATAGGATGTTTGTTCTCGCACATTGTGGAAGCACATCAGTGTTCAAACACCATAAAAAGTTAATGTTAAATGTCCCCTTTAAACTACTGCAACACGGAGTGTTATCTGGTCTATTATAACAAGAGTGTAATATCTTAATGTATATTAATGCATGCTTTGTTATGATGTTTACACTGCATTAAATAATTATTGATGTGCAGAGTATATAAGTCGTACTGGATTAAGGTAAGCATTTCCCTGAACTTGATTTATGTAACTTAATATACTGTACATTAGTTTAATGCAATTTTTTAATTTAGTTTCAGATCAAACTCTTTAATGTGGTGCGTGCCCCTGTTATAAAATAGAGAATAATACATTGAGAATAAGAAACTTGCACTGACATATTTAAGAAATCTCAAGTAATGTTTTTCTTTTCTTTCTATAAGGCACATCCTAATTGAATTAAGGCCTAATCCTGGCTTTATCAAAGCCCTGTCTTTGAAACCAGGCCTTTTTGCCACGTATGCCTTAGTGCTGCCATGCCAGTAAAAACCGTATCAGACCAGCGTGTGGTTCCTGGCTCTAGTTTCTGAAGGCTGATGAGCTGCAGTGATGGATGAGGAGCCTCGGGGCAGCAGAAATTCTCGATCGGTACCACGCCAGGGCATGTGTTCTCTGAATGTGGTATCGAGGACGCGGTACTGCTTAGTTGACTACAAAGAATCTCACGCCTGCAGCTACAGTCAGACTCGAGTTGCTAATGACATCTCCAGAGAGTAGCACCTGTAGGAGACAGTTAGCAGGGCCTCAGGATAGAAAACGTCTACTTACGAATATCTACAGCACTTCCGTGATATGAAGCTCATCTTACATGTTCAAGGTTTCGGCAGTCCCTGACTAATCAGAGTTTATGACATGTTTGGTTCTCTGACGGGATGGGAATTGGAGATTCTGCACTAATTTTGAGCTAGGAGTTCATACACATGCATGAAGAACCACACGGGTACAGATTTGAGTGTGGATCTATATAGATCAGGGGTACGGACAGTAGGGACATGTTCCTACCAGACTACTGAATAAACTTTCTTGAATTAAGTTTTTTTCTTTTTGAATTTAGTAAGGCTTATGCCTAACTTGGAGTCAATGTATTCATGATTCTCTACCTTTCAAAACCTTTGGAGTAAACAAGATAATAATACATTGTGGATAATAAAATATAATAAAGCAATATTTATATTTCAAATACTTGAACTTTGTATTAAAGAATCCGGAATTTTTTTATTTTATTTTTACAAACATATTAAGCAGCACAACTGTATTCAACATAGTTAATAAAAAATATTTCTTGAGCAGCATAGTAGAACGATTTCTGAAGGTCATGTGACGCTTTTACTGTATACTTGATCAAATAAATGCAGCATTGGTGAGTGTAAGAGACTTTCAAAAACATAAAGTCCCCTTTGAACAGCAGTGTATACAATAAAATTGCTATTCAGTTTATAATACAGTATGTATTTTTTGTTTTTGGAGTGTAGAATACAATTTAACAGTGTAGACAAAAATGAAATGGCACAAAAAGATATCAAGTCATGGTACTCAGGTTTATAAAATATATAAAAGCCTTTATTTAGGCATTAAAAACAAGTTTTAAAAAAAAACGCACACCAACAAAAAAATAAGTGCATCTTACCAGTCTTCTCACCAAACCTGCATCCTTAAAATATCATTTAAAATATTTCAGTCGATCATGTTTGTAACTGTAGATGACAGATGCTTGGAGAATCCATCCCTGATTGGATTTACAGTACAGGTTTATCGCTGAGACATAAGTTGGATTGAACTTCAGGGTTAAAGGATGCGGATCGGTTCTCTGGACGCCATTGAGTGCAGGAATTGAATGAAAAAATCCATGTTAATGTCATTACGGCGACAGAAATCCAGCACTCCAGAAATCCAGTCATCGCTCCCGACGTTGAGATACGCCGAAAAGGGCCAATAACGATTGAAAATAATCACCATGGCAAGCAAGCAACAATAAAGGCCAGACGCACGGAGCCAGGAGAGGTCAATATCTTACATCTTTTCACTTTTTCCTTACTCTTTCAATTGCTCTTTATCAGTTCTCACTTTTAAAAGGGTTCTCAACCTGTTTCGGTCGGTGACCCGTTTATTTGATTCGCAAGAAGCGTTCCTCACCTGATTCCCATTGGATGAGTCATGTTCAAAGCCATTTCAGTTATCGCCAATGTCACGAATTTGGATTGCGTGTCAAACTGCCAAAATCACGTGACATTGGCGATCCGAATCATTGATCGATTCACTGATTCATGACCGTTTGACCATTATTTGAGGAACACGGAAGAGAAGACAATGCTAAATAAAGTCGTAGTTTTTGTTATTTTTGGACCAAAATGTATTTTCGATGCTTCAAGAGATTCTAATTAACCCACTGATGTCTCATATGGACTACTTAAATGATGTTTTTATTAGCTTTCTGCACATGGACAGTATAGTGTGCATACACTTGCATACACTCTGGGACTAAAATATAAAATATCTTAAACTGTGTTCTGAAGATGAACGGAGGTCTTACGGGTGTGAAAAGACATTAGGGTGAGTCATTAATGAAATCAATTTCATTTTGGGGTGAACTAACCCTTTAATAATTGTATTTTATTGACAAAATATTTTAGTTTGTCTTGGATATTATTTTTATTTATTATATCAGATAACATTGTAAGCTGTCATTTGCTCATGTTACAATGTGCCCCACCTGGGGCATGTTGTCACGTTTCACTTCCATTCTTTTGGGGTAAATCAAGAAAAAAAGTATACACTGTATTAGTGAAACAAAACCACATACTTGTACTAGACATGTGTGCCGTTAATCTGGGAAAAAACAAATACTCTGAACCCCAAGTGGATTTAGACAAACTGAGATAGTCAAAAAGTGTTAGGTTGTGCCCCGCTCTCCCCTACCTACTCAGATAGTACGCGATTTCGGATGCACCGTTAAGTATAGTAAACAGGGCATGGTTTCATAAGTGGTTCTAACCCTGCTTTTTAATTACAAGTGTGAAAAACCCTTGTCTTCATGAACAAAATTGTGTTCTCTCGATTTCTAGGAAAGTTTGTATGAGAAGTGTTGAGAGACAGAAAGAGGACAACATATCTCTAATCATTTATTGGCACAGAGCAGATCTCATACTCCAGTGGCCATCATTCTGTGCTATCTGAAGTCTATCTGCAGCGGGAGACACTTAGCTCCGACAGTCTTCCAGACGTCTATCTGTCTTCACCATTCATTGACCTTGTGAGCGAACGCAATGCATCCTGAATGATTGAGTGTGTCTGCGTATGTGTGTGTGTGTGTGTTTGTTTGTGTGCTCATTAAAAGCAGACCGAGGTGACTGCTGAACAAACACGTCCTCATCTGACGTGATTTGTGGCCCACTGGCTTATGCTGCAGTCACGCTATCACACATTATCGAGAAGAAAGCGGGATAAATATCTGCTCTGTTTGTGCGCTTTCTGAGTGTGATTGTGTTATTGCAGTTTTGATTACACAAGGTCACTCAGACCTGCTACTCGAACATTAAACTGCAACAGGGATGAAAATGTAATTGAAATCCTGCTCCATTCTTGTTCCAGGAATGGTATCTCATTCATATGCAGGATATTAATCCCTAATGCAGTCTCACGTTGTTGAACAGGTTTTATATAAGCTACAGCATGCATACATGCTCATACATAAACAAACCATGGTGAAATTGAATCGTCAGTGTCAGTACACATTCAACACTATTTAATCTCACAAAACCTGTCCAGGTCGTATTGTACCCTGGAATCTTTTAATGATTTGCTGTTTAATTATTATTAATTGGTTCTTATTATTATCAATATTGAAGTTGTGCTTCTTAAACATTTGTGGAAACTGTGATAAAAGTCCAAAAAACAGCCTTCATTTGTTTATTTATTATAGTAAATATATGTACAATTTATTAGTACACTGTAAAAAATATTTAGAAAATAAGTTACCTGGTTGAGTTCATTGAAATTAAAAATTTGAGTTAATACAATGACATTTTTTTGAGATTCGACAACCTTTATTAAAATATTATTTAAAAATATTGTAAGCATATTGGGTAATTGTGTGTTTTATTTCTGATGACGCAGTGAAACATGCCAAATAGTGCTATTTTCATGATTTATCAAATTTTTTATGTGGTTCAGATACAATAATATTTTGAGTTTCTATTTATTAAACAAATTTCCTTCATTGTATCAACTTCAAATTTTAAAGCAACCAGGTTACTTACTTTTTTAAGTTAAACCAACAAAAACACAAAATATTATTGTATCTCAAAAAATGTTTATTGTATTAACTCAAAATTTTAATTTCAACAAACTCAAAATTTTAAGGCAACCAGGTAACTTTTTTCGAAATATTTTTTTTTACAGTGTATAAATAAATATTTTAAATTTCATTCAATTATATTTAAGAACATTTGACATTTAAGCACATTTTGCCTCATTCTCATTACCATAATGTCTATTTTAAGTGTGTGTGTGTGTGTGTGTGTGTGTGTGTGTGTGTGTGTGTGTGTGTGAGCCTGTTTATGTGGTTTATGAGGACACAAATTTGTATAACTACATGGGTATTACACTGGTATTACACTATAAATGTGGTTTATGAGGACATATCAAATGTCCTCATAATTCAAATGGCCTTAAAAACATACTAAATTATGTTTTTTTGAGAAAGTAAAAATGCAGAATGTTTCCTGTGATGGGTAGGTTTAGGGGCAGGGGCAGTGTAGGGGGATAGAAAATACGGTTTGTACGGTATAAAAACCCTTACGCCTATGGAGAGTCCCTGTAAACCACATAGACAAACATGTGTGTGTGTGTGTGTGTGTGTGTGTGTGTGTGTGTGTGTACTATTGTTTTGCATTGTTTTGTTCAAAAGTGCAGTTATTAATAATAGTATGTTTTTTTATTGGAAATTTAACAGTGAAGCGCTGAGCTTGAATTGATGTACAGAAAACTCTTTTTACTAATAACAGTAATGTGCAAAAACCAAATTGTGATATTCCACTTTTATTAAATGTACTATTGTTCTTTTATCATACTGAACTAAAATGAGCACTCTTTAGTTGTTTTCTGTGTAATTGAGTCACATCCAAAGAAAAGTTTTTGTTTTTCATGAGACCTTGTGTCTTCCTTGTGTTTCCATATCATTACATTGACATCTGTGAATCCCCTTATATAGTGGTAAATTCACTTTTTTTCATAAAATGGCCTACATTTTAAAATTGGATAATATTTAGAGCTTTGAAGTGCTGGGAAAATTGTGAAACCCTTGAAAAGTGCTTGAATTTCACTCCCAAAAGGTTGTATGAACCCTGAGATGAATAATGTAAAAAAAAAAAAAAAATCTACTCTTTCTTCCAAAGAGGTGTTACTACATTAATTCCATGGTGAATGTGTATGATTTGTGGACTGAAACCTCTGAATGTTTAAAAATGTTTCTCCTGGTCTCCATGCCAGCTCTGTTTGATCTGATATCTGTGGTTTATAACAGAGAGTTCTGCGCTGAATGCTTCTTCTAGATCTCGTAGTAGCGGTGTTATTAAATCTGTGGCGAATCAAATCGCTTTCTCTGGATCTCCGAGTGCTGTGTATCTAAATTGCATTGTCTATATAAGTTCAATTCATTTCATTTTTTAATGCACAACATAAATCTGTTTTGATTTTCTGGCGAATTGTGACTTGTGTTTGTTTTCGTGACATTTACCGTATGCAGATTTCTCTCTCAAACACCAGACAGCCATGCACTTGAGGATTTTCCATGCACAGCTTTGAATTTTCTCGCACATGAATCCTAATTTGTAATCAAAGAATTAGAGCTGTTTGTCCTAACAGTGCGCTCCGATAATCCATTTCACTTTGCCCACGCTGAAGCTCTGGCCCAGTGTGTAATGAGCATATTTTGGCATGCGAACCCCCTCGGCGGGTTTTTTTCTGGACAGCGATGTCTACAGAATAGCCCAAATTAAACAGAACCAACTGACAGGTTTCATATGCCTATTGTCAAAGATGCCAACCAAATATGAAGACAAGAGATTTGTTCCAAAACATAGTGAGCTGCCTACCAAGACAGCATTTTAAAGCGTCTTATATATAACATTGTGCTGGCTTCCAAGATTCCTCATTTAGACCAAATTCTATGTCCCCATTGCATATACATTACCGTTGAAAAGTTTAGGGTCAGTACATTGTCAACCTTCTTGTGTGTAATGTTGCTGTCTGAGTATGAAAAAGTTCACTCCAAAGGGAGTTATTCTCTATATCAGTGCGCACTGTATCTAAACTCCCTGAAATACTTTGATTGTAGTCTTGAGTTTTCTTCCAGGAATGAACACGTCACAATTTAAGTAATTCCCGCCTAAGGCACATGCAAGAAAGGAAGCCTGGTTGAGTTGCACTGAAAAACTGTTATATTAAATGTGCACTGTGTAGTATTTTTGCAGTAAAATATCCAAAAAGCACTAGGCCAGTGTTATATATTTTGTTCAGTTGAGTACTTACAATATCCCAAATGTTTCCAACTATTTGTAAATTGTGAGAAAATTGCTATTTTAACTAAAAACCAGAAACGTTTCAGCATAGCGTTTGAGCGAGTCGCCTGTCAATCGCGTCATATCTGCGACACCTTCGGTTTTATTCTGCAGAAGCGCTTTTCTCTTAGCAGTGTGAACATGTCACAGCAGCGCTGAGCGAATGCACAGAGTAACGTCATAACATCATTTTAAACACACTTAAATGTATCTAATATGAAAAACAGAGCTGCTTTACCTTATAGTCATGACCGGAAAAAGCGGAAGTGCGCGCGCCCGGCGACTGTGTCCCGTCCCGTCATAATAAAAGTCCCGGTACTCGCGAGCCGTTTGCTTGAATAACAATCTCTCCAGCGGCCGTACTCAGCTCCACAACACTCGGTCCTGCTCTGCTTCACACTACAGTAACGTTAATAACTGCATCCATGAACATAATTTCTGCCGGAGTCCTATTTTCCACCGACTGTGAGGTGAAGACCACATTTCCCAAGATACTGCGCTCACACTTGGCGTCATCAAACTACGCCTTTGTTTTGAATAGGCGCCCTCTAGTGGACAGAAAGTTGCATAGTGCACCTTTAAGAGGACTAACATTTCTAAAACACGCTCAAAGCGGTTGACCAATCACGAAACACTGGTTCAACCGACCAATCAGAGCATTCTGAGGGAGGGGCTTCATAGCGAGAGTAAACTAAACAGAGCGTTACTGACAGACTGGGAAGAGAGGTGCTGCAATAATGTACATGTAAAATATGTGAATTTTTTTTGCATGAAAACCTATTGTAGTGCAGCCAGAAAACTAAATTTAAGACTTTAAAAAGGGATATAATAGGTCCCCTTTAAGAAAAGATGTAAATGTAAATGATTGTAAAGACATTTATAAGGTTACAAATAAATTATATTAATTAAGAACTTTATTAAGCTGCACAACTGTTTTCAGCACTGATAATAATAAGAAGAAATGTTTCTCGAGCAGCAAATCCTCATATTAGAATGATTTCTGAAGGATCACGTGACACTGAAGACTGGAGTAATGATGTTGAAAATTCAGCTTTGATCACAGGAATAAATTACTTTTAAAGTATATTCAAATAGAAAAGAGTTATTTTAAAATGTAATGATATTTACTGTCTTTATTGTATTTTTATTGAAATAAATGCAGTCTTGGTGAGCATAAGAGACTTTCAAAAACACTAAAAAAGTAATAATACAGTTCAGTCTAATTATAAACGTGCCATTTATCCTAATACGTCTGTATGTTCATTAAAATTTTGTATAAAAGAACCACGCCATTAGCATAGCAATGTGCTAAAGTAAAACTCCATTTGACTTTTTGCAGCAAGGAATCTCTCCAGGTCCAGAAACAGAGCTAAGACGTGTGTATTTGTGCTTTGCATTATCCCGTGCCCTGTAAACAATGTCCCTCTGCCATGCCATGCAATAAAAGGAGCACAACAGAATTCCTAAGTGTTGGGTTTAGTGAAAACAAACATGGCGAGTTTGTACACAGAGGCCGGTTTTGGACGTGAGGCCTTTCATTTCTATTCAAATGAATCAGCTTGAGCCCTCTGTTTGTTTTGATGCTGTGCATTTTCTCCCTCGTCTGAGACTGGCCGAGCTTTCTGTGAGCCAGAAAAGCCATGGGTAAATATCAGTGTGTGTGTGTGAGTGTGTGTGAAATACAGAAAGGTGAGGTTTCCATTCCCACCGCTGCAGTCGGAAACTAGATAATAAAATGTGTTTGTGCTAGATACAATGTGGCCGTTATCTTGCGGCGGCAAGGCTTGAAATCGCAGGAACATGCTCATTAATTGATAATAATATCTGTAAGAGAAGAAAAGAGGTAAGACAGACGACAACCGGCATTATTATGACACAATCGGTGGCATGCATTCAGACATATCTCAACACAACTGACGATTATGCATAAGCCTCACAGGGTGCCCTGAGGCGGAGAGCATTTCGGCATTTATTTGCGGCCACCTTTGTATATTCAGAGGGCTCCTTCAAATGCCGTGGCAATCATAGTCAGCCCGGGCTTTATTTATAGCAATGCTCATTGTTTTCATCAGATAATCTCGCGTCAACACTTTATTCTGCTTTCGGATGAAAACAATGTGTGTTTCTCAGCTAGGGAGTCGAAAGTTCCTTCTTATGTGTTCACGCTCAGCAGGGACAACAATGTTAATTGCAAATAAATAAATGTCCTCACCGTATAATTGTGCATAGATATGGTAGCAAAACCAAAAGGCTTCTAAATGGGAGGTTTTTGTAGATGACAGTCAAACTCATTGGTATGTTGGTTAACAAGGCCCCGTACTGGGAAATCATAAAGAATAGAAATTGCATTTTGTCATTATGTGTAGTCAATGTGTAATCAAAATGGACCTCTATCTTAAAGGTGTCATGAACAGTTTTTATTTTTATTTTTTTATACTGTTGTCTGAGGTCAACTAATGATGTTTGTGTGGTTTTTACATTCATAAACATCATAACTAATTCAAACCATTCTACACTGGGTTTGAGGCTCTCTCCTGAACGCTGGGTTTTGATGGCCGTGCTGCACTGGAGACTTGGAAGTACACGACCCATGGCTAGGATTGGATAAGATTCGCATATTTAATGAGCTCAAGCTCCCTTCAGTCTCCTGTCAGTTCAGGGACATGAGAGAGGAGAGAATGAGGGAGAAGCAGCAACCAGAATGATTATCTTGAAAACAGGGCTCGTAAACGTCTTTATCAAACAAACACAATGTTTTATTTCTCATCGACCCGCGATTGATTGAACTATTATTTTAATATTACACATAGCCCGCAAGATCAGATGATATAAGCATGAACCGCGGGCACACACATACATCATGTGGTTACACCATTCCTGTCGGATCCAAATCCAGCATCGACCGGAGATCTGTTTACAAACGATCCCGCGGTGAACTGAAGTGAATATCTCGTCTTCCCCACGTGAGCTGGAACTTCATTAAAAAGTTCAAACACTCATTCCTGATATTAGGATCTGAAGGAAGCTTATGCAGCGAATGTGTTCTTCCACAACCAGGAATAGCGCAATATCTTAATCTTCCTCGGCATGTTTACTGTTGTTGACTAGCTAGCACGAGCCCTCCATGAGTCGGTGGCTACTGGATTAGACGCGCTGTGTAGGCGGTGTTTCGTCGCGCACTGACGTCAGTATGAAGCACCAACACATTCTCACACCCAACTCGTCACATATGGACGCTTCACCAGGACCCCTTGTCGTCAATTTTCAACGAACTGGGCGTACCTTTATCGTCAAATTTCGACGCGCTGGGTGCTCCATTCATTTCAATGAGAAACCTTTGGCGTCATACACAGACACACTGGGAATGGGAATATTATCGTCATGGTGAAATGTATTAATCAGCAAGCATAATTTTATTTACATTTATTTTATTTATGCTATTTAGACACATTTTAACATGATTTCATTTACATTTATTTTATTTACGCTATTTAGACACATTTTAACATGATTTCATTTACATTTATTTTATTTATGCTATTTAGACACATTTTAACATGATTTCATTTACATTTATTTTATTTACGCTATTTAGACACATTTTAACATGATTTCATTTACATTTATTTTATTTACGCTATTTAGACACATTTTAACATGATTTCATTTACATTTATTTTATTTACGCTATTTAGATACATTTTAACATGTAACCCAACCCCACCCCATACCTAAACCTACCCATTTGTGTGAACATGATATAAAACACAGGATATAACATACGACTGCATCCATGAGTTATTCATAAAAGTTAAATAATCCAAGTTTTCCGAAGCCAAACGATTGATTTGCATGAAGAAAATCCCCAAAAGCGATCAGCATCTCCATCCGCCGAAGATCATGAACAAACACATCAAATTTCAAATATTGCCACCCGTACTTCAGATTTCATAGTGAAATTGCATTGGCTCTCATATTTCTTGTGACCAATTGCGTCATTACGTCAACATTGATTGTAAAATGTCATTGGCCAACCACAGGACCGTTTGCTGAGCCTGGTGTCTCTAAAAGCGTTTCTTTGACTAACAAGGACGTTTTCAGCTCTGAAACTTACAGGATATTCTTATATTACCATGACCTTTTATACATCAAAAGCTCAAGGGAAAGTTGATTCCTCAATTCATTACCCCTTTAAAAGAGTACTTTTGTAACTTTTTGACGCTCTAGCGGTTAATAAACAAAAGGGAATGCGTCTTGTGGAAGAACACGGTAGTTGGAGCTTCTTCTCTCTGTTTATGTCTATGACGAGTCACGCAGGTATGGGATGCTGGCGTACCGATCAGTCTAAAATAGTCGGAATATAAACACTCATTATAGACATACCGTATGATTCAGGATAAGACAAAAACACGGTTTGGAAGATGGATTCATGGTGTACACGCTCAATATATAAATGTTGTACATTTTGAACAAAAAGTGTACATATAATATATGCCTACAAGTTAAGGCTCGGTAAGAAATTTTATTCAGCGAAGATGCATTAAAGTGCCATTAAACACATTTATACTGTTACGAAATATTTATATTTCATATAAATGCTGTTGTTTTGAACTTTCTTTTCATCAAAGAATCCTGAAATCACTGTTCACCCTCATGTCGTTCCAAACCAGCAAGACTTTAGTTCATCTTCAGAACACAAATGAAGGTGTGTTTAATGCAATCTGAGAGATTTCTGTCCTTCTATTGGCAGCTATGCAACTACCACTATGACACTTCTAAAAGTTCATGAAAAGATTGTAAAAAGAACACGTTTGAGCTTCAGCGAGAACCAATGAGGTTCATTCTCGTGTTACGCAGCACGTTTGAGCTTCAGCGAGAACCAATGAGGTTCATTCTCGTGTTACGCAGCACGTTTGAGCTTCAGCGAGAACCAATGAGGTTCATTCTCGTGTTACGCAGAACGTTTGAGCTTCAGCGAGAACCAATGAGGTTCATTCTCGTGTTACGCAGCACGTTTGAGCTTCAGGAAGAGCCAATGAGGTTCATTCTCGTGTTACGCAGAACGTTTGAGCTTCAGCGAGAACCAATGAGGTTCATTCTCGTGTTACGCAGCACGTTTGAGCTTCAGCAAGAGCCAATGAGGTTCATTCTCGTGTTACGCAGCACGTTTGAGCTTCAGCGAGAACCAATGAGGTTCATTCTCGTGTTACGCAGCACGTTTGAGCTTCAGCGAGAACCAATGAGGTTCATTCTCGTGTTACGCAGCACGTTTGAGCTTCAGGAAGAGCCAATGAGGTTCATTCTCGTGTTACGCAGCACGTTTGAGCTTCAGCGAGAACCAATGAGGTTCATTCTCGTGTTACGCAGCACGTTTGAGCTTCAGGAAGAGCCAATGAGGTTCATTCTCGTGTTACGCAGAACGTTTGAGCTTCAGCGAGAACCAATGAGGTTCATTCTCGTGTTACGCAGCACGTTTGAGCTTCAGCAAGAGCCAATGAGGTTCATTCTCGTGTTACGCAGCACGTTTGAGCTTCAGCAAGAGCCAATGAGGTTCATTCTCGT
This sequence comes from Pseudorasbora parva, assembly GCF_024679245.1. Taxonomy (NCBI): domain Eukaryota; kingdom Metazoa; phylum Chordata; class Actinopteri; order Cypriniformes; family Gobionidae; genus Pseudorasbora; species Pseudorasbora parva. The sequence goes on from NC_090195.1 coordinate 7,005,024, forward strand.
GTTACGCAGCACGTTTGAGCTTCAGGAAGAGCCAATGAGGTTCATTCTCGTGTTACGCAGAACGTTTGAGCTTCAGCGAGAACCAATGAGGTTCATTCTCGTGTTACGCAGCACGTTTGAGCTTCAGCAAGAGCCAATGAGGTTCATTCTCGTGTTACGCAGCACGTTTGAGCTTCAGCGAGAACCAATGAGGTTCATTCTCGTGTTACGCAGCACGTTTGAGCTTCAGCGAGAACCAATGAGGTTCATTCTCGTGTTACGCAGCACGTTTGAGCTTCAGCAAGAGCCAATGAGGTTCATTCTCGTGTTACGCAGCACGTTTGAGCTTCAGCGAGAACCAATGAGGTTCATTCTCGTGTTACGCAGCACGTTTGAGCTTCAGCAAGAGCCAATGAGGTTCATTCTCGTGTTACGCAGCACGTTTGAGCTTCAGCAAGAGCCAATGAGGTTCATTCTCGTGTTACGCAGCACGTTTGAGCTTCAGCAAGAGCCAATGAGGTTCATTCTCGTGTTACGCAGCACGTTTGAGCTTCAGCAAGAGCCAATGAGGTTCATTCTCGTGTTACGCAGCACGTTTGAGCTTCAGCAAGAGCCAATGAGGTTCATTCTCGTGTTACGCAGCACGTTTGAGCTTCAGCAAGAGCCAATGAGGTTCATTCTCGTGTTACGCAGCACGTTTGAGCTTCAGCGAGAACCAATGAGGTTCATTCTCATGTTACGCAGCACGTTTGAGCTTCAGCAAGAACCAATGAGGTTCATTCTCGTGTTACGCAGAACGTTTGAGCTTCAGCAAGAACCAATGAGGTTCATTCTCGTGTTACGCAGAACGTTTGAGCTTCAGCAAGAGCCAATGAGGTTCATTCTCGTGTTACGCAGCACGTTTGAGCTTCAGCGAGAACCAATGAGGTTCATTCTCGTGTTACGCAGCATGTTCGAGCTTGATTTGTAACGACATGAGGGTGAGTTAATAATAAAGGATTTTAATTTTTGAGTGAATTAACTCTTTAAAATATTAGGCAACTGTTTTCAACATTGATAATATTGTTTTACTTGAGTACAAAATCATACATATAAATAAAACTTTACACATGACAAATAAAAAAAAAAAATGCAACATACTTGGTCTTGATGGAAAATTATGGGGAAAAATGCACTTTGATGTAATTTTTGTATACTTTTTTATGTCAAATTGGTACTTTGTTGCGTCACCATCTGGGTCCTGAGGCAAATCCAGTTGAGAACCATCGATCTTCAAGAGCTGAAGATGTTTAGTTACTTCTGTGTAAAGTTTTAGTTCTCCTGTTTTCATGCTTGAAGTCCAGCTTCAGATTGACTCTTGTAACGTTGCCCTTTAGATTTTTGACTTTCAAATAAGCTGCAGCAAGAATGTGCAGTAAATCCAGCAAGTCAATCCAGTTTAAAAACACCCATTAAAATTCGATGCAGCTCATGTCAAACACACTTCAAAGTGCCCTTTAATGCAAACATGAATCAGAGATCTGACTGACTCGACAGGGAAAGGATGTACGTTTTAAAATCAGTATGATTTAATGATAACCAAATGAATATTAATGCAATTCAAAACCTCACCACAGACTCTTCTAGATTTCTCCCTGGTCCTCAAATCCTCACATCTTCACATCCTCATCCTCACAGCCCCATCCTCATCTTCCAATTCAGTCTCACTGGATTCTTAAAGCCTTAGTTATCCTCAGATATTATTATGTATTTGAATGACACTATCAGATGTTTGAGTGGCACTGAGCACAAAAGTAGTGAAAAAAGCAAAGGGTAAGATATTTTTCATCACAGTACTGTATGAATATATAAGTTTGTGTGATTGTCCTTGACACAACAGTAGCAGAATGAATTTTGTGAAACTGAAATGTGTTCCTTCCCTCCATTCAATGCATCAGATACACAAAGAGAGGTCTCAAGGGTTGGCCGTGAACGAAGCCACCGTTATGTAATGTTCATCAGAATGTGTGATACATTTTCATATATTTGCATAGACACTAAAATGTAGTAACATAGTAACAAGTCTAGAGAAGAACAAATGTATACAAACCCCGTTAGGTTAACAGAATATTGAATTCATTCAAATAATAGTCTGCTTTTATGGTATTTAATCATTGGGATTATGAGATTATATAACAATAAACTTGCAAAATAACTTATGAAATAACTTGTTTTAATACATTTTTTTAAATGTAATTTATTCCTATGATGGTAAAACTAAATTTTCAGCATCATTACTCCAGTCATGAGTGTCACATGATCCTTCAGAAAGCATTGTAATATACTGATTTGCTGCTCATGAAACATTTCTTATTAACAATGTTGAAAACTATTGTGCTGCTTAATATTTTTGTGGGAAAACGTGTTACTTTTTTAGTCTTTTGTAAAATGGTTCACCTCTGATTAGTCACTTTTGATTAATTTAATGCATCCTGATGAATAAAAGTATTAATTTCTTTCCAAAACCCCAAACTTTTTAACGCTATATGGATTAAAGGAAAAATGAAAATTAGCCCATGATTTACTCACTCTCAAGTCATCCTAGGTGTGTGTGACATTATTCTTTTAGATGAATACATTTGGAGTTATATATAAAAATGTCCTGGCTCGTCCAAGCTTTATAATGGCAGTGAATGGCTGTTTCTGTTTTGAAGTCCATAAAAGTGCATCTATCTGTCATAGAAGTGCTCCACACGACTTTGAGGGGTTAAAAAAAAGATTTAAATAAAAGCTTTTAAATAAAAGCGATGTGGTGCATTTGTGAATGAAAAATATCCATATTTAAAGGTGCATTATGTAACACTTTTTCAGTATTTCAGTAAAATATCACAAAACCACTAGGCCAGTGTTATATATTTTGTTCAGTTGAGTACTTACAATATCCCACTATTTCTAAATCGTGAGAAAATTGCTATTTTAACCAATGATCCGAGACGTGTGAGGGAGTCAATTGTGTCATATCTTTGTTAACCTCAGTTTCCAGTTTACTTCATAAGATAATTTTCAACACACTCAAATGTATCTAATATAATAAACAGAAATGCTTTTCCTTATACTCATGACCGGAAAAGCGGAAATGGATTCGGCGACTGGCATAATAAAAGTCCCGCTGCTCTGGAGGCAGGTGTTTGTGTAACAATCGCTCCAGCGGCCTTGCTTAGCTCCTCAACACTCGGTCCTGCTCAGCTTACTACAGTAACGTTAATATTCACATCCATGAACATGATTTTTGCCTGAGTCCAATTTCGATTCTTCTCCACCAGCTGTGGGGTGAAATTTACGCTACATCCGCGTCCTACGTCATTTGCTGGAACGCCAGTCTCTCGTGAACGCGTACGACAGTTAGTGGAAGTTAGAGTTTACAATTTGTAAAGTTTTAAATATGGATATTTTTCTTACACGAGTGTATGCTTCGCTTCAAAAGGTCTTTATTAACCCCCCGAAGCACTTTTATGATGGATACATGCACTTTTATGGACTTCAAAACAAATCAGCCATTCACTGCCATATAAAGCTTTGAAGAGCGAGGGCATTTTTCAATATATATATATATATAACAACGATTGTATTCGTCTGAAAGAAGCCTAAGATTACTTTTGTAATTTTCACATTTTACATTTTTGGTAAACTATCTCTTTAAAGATTATAGGCTGTGTTTTTTCACCTTTTTCTTATAAGTTTATGAAAAATTTCTGATCCCTTTTCCATTTGCATCTTAAACCTCACATCATCTTACTCACACTCATCCGCGACAGGGGACCTCTAGATGTGACGAGGGGCCAGAAAGTGAACTTACATCCTAAATGCAGTGGTTTAATGGAGATGTCAGACGGGCCGGTGAGCACACAAAACCCTGTGAGACCTTTTAAAGGATCTGCTCTTTACACTCAAACACACAACATCTTAGTTTCCATGAAGTGACAACACCTGACCTTTATCTCCAAGGGAACAGACTGACTCAGACTTATACACCAACCTGAAGTGCATTAAACGCGCACAGATCGCTCGTACAGTCCGTTACGTGAGTGTGTACGGGCTTTTAATCAGAGCGCTGGCTGTAATGACTCTTACCCTCCAAGTGCTGTGGAGTTATCGGGTCATTCACGGGGCACGTCAGAAGGAATCGGACATGTATTCTTGGATCTAAGAGAGATTTTCACCTCCTATTAATCATAAAAAAATGGGGGGGAAGTAAATCCGTTTGTATGAAGTTCATGACTGCTGTGGCCTTGACAACCATCAGCATTGCATCAACAATGTTTATGCCGTATTTGCCGCCATAAAGCTCTTTGATCTCCTGCTGAAGCCTGAAGGAACTACAAAAGATGTTCCGTTTAAAAGGAGAAAAGTCATGGAGAGGAGGAAGGATGTAGGAGAAGCCAGAGGGAGACAAGACCAGGGAAGTTTACTGCAAATATATAATGCCAAATGAGAGTTTCGTCCAACCTCCAGCTTCCTCTGGCTCTCAATAGCAGGAAGGAGTCAAGTAGAGTAATGTGTATTTTGCCTCAGGTTCCAGCTGCAATCTCAAGTAGGGGCGACCCACAGTTCCCCAATCCCATTGCTGTCCGTCCTATCACCGCAGTGGCCCTGAGCAAAACACTTATCCCAAGGTTGATCCAGGAGCCTTTACCTGCAGTTAGAGTAGTGATTTGGAGGCTAGGAAAGGGAAATCATTAATTAGATCTCTTTGATATTGCAATTGTTTCATTTAGACAGCACTGAGATTAAGTGAAGAACAAATAAAGGCTTTTACACTTGGGATGAGCGGATTGATTTTGAACTATCGACGTTTAGCATGGAAATAAATGCATATTAAGCTTTGAAGAGAAAATAAACTGTATTAGCAAATAGTTGTGTAGGATTTTAACTGCTATTTTAACACACAAATGCTGAAATATAGATTTTAAATGTTATTCTTGTAATGGAAAAGTATTTTTTTTTAATGATTTTCTTTATTTTTGTGTGGTGGGGGGTGAAGATACAGTGAAGATTGAAGATTTTACTCCAGTCTTTACTGTAAACCATAAATGCTCAAAATGATTTATTGGTTTAAGAAGGGTAAAGTTAAATGAAACAAATTATTTGCAAAAAAATTTTTGAGTTCACAAAACTGGCATATTTAAGTAATCTGAATTGTTTCATTGTTTTGAGTTTTATGGATGTGTTTCTTTTGATTTAAAAATGTAACTTAAATTTAACCAAAACTGGAATGGGATTTCTGTTTCCCATGCTTCACCATGACACTCAAAAGGGAGAGTCGGAACACTTAGTAGTATTTAATGTTTTGCTATACTAGAAGAGTTTCTGTTATGGTTGAGTTTTTTTGTAGTCTGGGAAAACCCAGACAATTTCTAGCAAATTTAGATTTGCTCTGCAAGTAGTCTGGCAAAGAGCCCATTCAAGCCCATTTCTAATCCACGGAAATTGCGGCACCAATCAGAAATGTTGGGGCCAGGCTTACCAAGATGACGACAGCGCAGTGACGGTGAAGCAGATTAGTACAATACAAAGATGGATGCCGCCGTGGAACATCTCTCGTTCGAATCGGCTATCACGTCTGTTTTAAGCGATTTAAATGTTTCCTTTTCGTTAAAACCCGAGCAAAGAACAACCCTCAGCTACCAGATGTGGATTACACCGGTTACTTTAATGAGGAGGATGGGGAGTGTGATCATGTGCTAACACACACAGCAGCTCTGGATTTGGCCTTTCTGGGCTTATTTCCTCACATTAGATCTGATAGTCATGTAAATAATTGTAGATAAATAACTAGCGTAACTATGCTCAAGTCTGAAAATGTTCTAACACATCTGAAATTACTGAATTTGAATATAGTTTGTGAAACACAATTTTCCAAACACTCATCATCAATATTATTTTATTTTCAAAATATTGCAAATCGCGTTCTAATCGCAATACAAATGCCTTACAACAGGGGCAAATGCGATCAGAGCTTGATGTTTTCTGTTCATCCGTCAATCCGAGATGTTTCAGTCGGTCTGAGATGCTATTAGGGTTTCCAAAATTTACAGAAATGTTGACGTCATATTACGATCATATTTCTTTTACAAGCAAAAAGTCATCAGAAGCCACTGCAACATCTTCCTCAAAATCACAAACAGAGAATTGCTGTCTCAGATGTTTCTCCGTCGCTCTGCTACGTCATCGTCCGTTGGTGACGCTCCTTTGGAAATGATTTGTCTATGAAGCTTTGCCAGACCATAACTCTGGTTTTAACCAGGCTAGGTTTTTGGGGCATTGACCATCATGGTGACGAGTGGGGCATGAGCTTTGTTTGAGAACTGATATATAGTCATCTGTTCTATATTGTCATACTTATTGCTATGCTATGCTAATGCTATTAAACATTGTGTTACCAATTAGCAAGTTAGGATTTATTGAACTGGCTAGTAAACAGTAGCCAAGTTTCCACTACTAAAAATATTTAAGTTGAGATTATATGATACATTTAACCTAAATTTATTATCTTACTCAAATATTACAACAGCCTGACGTCATCATACTCAGATTCTAGTGAGGCTGTGATTATGGGGTGTTTCAACCAAACCAGGAAAGAAAAAACCTCTGCACACAATTGGATAGACCCGCAACCAATCAGAGCAATGAGCGACGCATAGTCAACAGAACTCAACTGACGCAAGAAGTAGAAGAAGAAGAAGAAGAGTGTAAACAAGCAAATAATTTCTGGATACACGGAGCACTTGCCAACACGATCATCATTTTTGAGAGAAATAGTAAAGGTGAATCATATACGAACACGTTCTTGGTTTAGGATCAGAACGAATTCAACCCAAATGCTCTTTGGTGACGTGGATGATTGTGTTACTGTTGATCATCTGTCCATCATCGCATAAAGCCCGCCCTTATGATCTGATTGGTCCGAACAGCTCTGGTTCGAGCACAGTTGCTCCACAACGGATCAATGCAGCGGGCGGGGCTAAATTTGTCTGACATCCAGGCATTTACAAGTTAAGAGCAATAAAAAAAGTATTAGTACAAAATAAAATAAAAACTTTTTTTGAGATTTGCTGACTTGTTAACAGTCATCAGTGTCACATGACCCTTCAGAAATTATTCTAATATGATGATTTGCTGCTCAAGAAACATTTCTGATTATTATCAGTGTTTAAAATATTTGTGCTGCTTCGTATTTTTGTAGAAACTGTGAGGATATTCTTTTATGATTAGACAAAACATTTTCAAAATGTTTTTTTTTTCAACAGTGTAAACATCTATCACTTGTTGTTTTTATTCTTAATACAGGAATATAGTGTAGAAAGTAGAAACATACAGGGAGTGCAGAATTATTAGGCAAGTTGTATTTTTGAGGATTCATTTTATTATTGAACAACAACCATGTTCTCAATGAACACAAAAAACTCATTAATATCAAAGCTGAGTATTTTTGGAAGTTTTAGTTTTTAGTTTTAGCTATTTTAGGGGGATATCTGTGAGTGCAGGTGACTATTACTGTGCATAATTATTAGGCAACTTAACAAAAAAACTAATTTATACCCATTTCAATTATTTATTTTTACCAGTGAAACCAATATAACATCTCAACATTCACAAATATACATTTCTGACATTCAAAAACCAAACAAAAACAAATCAGTGACCAATATAGCCACATTTCTTTGCAAGGACACTCAAAAGCCTGCCATCCATGGACTCTGTCAGTGTTTTGATCTGTTCACCATCAACATTGCGTGCAGCAGCAACCACAGCCTTCCAGACACTGTTCAGAGAGGTGTACTGTTTTCCCTCCTTGTAAATCGCACATTTGATGATGGACCACAGGTTCTCAGTGGGGTTCAGATCAGGTGAACAAGGAGGCCATATCATTAGATTTTCTTCTTTTATACCCTTTCTTGCCAGCCACGCTGTGGAGTACTTGGACGCGTGTGATCAACCCGTTCTCACTCCCAAGGCGTCAAAATCCGAAGCATAGTCAAGTGCCTTCTGCGTCACAATTAAGACACTAAAGGTGCCCTTGGGCGTCATTTTGCGACGCGCTGGGTGCTCCATTCATTACAATGATAAACCTTTGGCGTCATAAACAGACGCATATAATTATTTGCGTTTATAAAAGCAGACATGATTTTATTAATATTTAAAGGCTACTTTTATATTTTGGAGCAACTAACTCCACTCCTACCCTAAACCTACCCATATCTAAACAATATAAAACACATAACAGGCAAATAAATGTACAGTCACAGGTATTTATTGCAAAAACTGACCAAAGCAGAATAAAAGTATTAACTCATGTTGCATTCCAAGTCTTCTGAAGTCATACGATATCTTCATGTGAAGAACTGAGTTGATCTTGATGTTTTAATCGCTGAAATGATGATCCCGCTGCCCCGTGAACGAACTCATTCATATCTCATTCAAATAATTCAAAAGACTCCTGAGCATGACGCAATCGGTCACAAGACACATGAGAGCCAATGACATTTTACAATCAATGTTGACGTAATGACGCAATTGGTCACAAGACATACGAGAGCCAATGCAATTTCACTATGAAATCTCACGTAACCGGCGCCAATATTTGAAATTTGATGTGTTTGTTGATGATCTTCTGCGGATGGAGATGCTGATCGCTTTTGGGGATTTTCTTCATACAAATCAATCGTTTGGCCTCGGAAAACTTGGATTATTTGACTTTTTTGAATAACTCGTGGATGCAGTCGTATGTTATATCCTGTGTTTTATATCATGTTCAGACAAATGGGTAGGTTTAGAGATGGGGTTGGGTTACATGTTAAGCATGTCTAAATAGCGTAAATAAAATTATGCTTGCTGATTAAATTGAAAAACACACTCCAACATGTCATAATGGCAAAATTATAAACTAATACAATTTCACCATGACGATAACATTACTAATACCCAGTGCGTATGTGTATGACGCCAAAGGTTTCTCACTGAAATGAATGGAACACCCAGCGCGTCGAAACATGACGCCTTGGGGCACCTTTAGCGTCTTTATTGTGACGCAGAAGGCACTTGACCATGCTTCGGTTTTTGACGCCTTGAGAGTGAGAATGGGTTGGTGTGATGGAGCATTGTCCTGCATGAAAATCACGTTTTTCTTGAAGGATGCAGACTTCTTCCTGTACCACTGCTTGAAGAAGGTGTCTTCCAGAAACTGGCAGTAGGACTGGGAGTTGAGCTTGACTCCATCCTCAACCCGAAAAGGCCCCACAAGCTCATCTTTGATGATACCAGCCCAAACCAGTACTCCACCTCCACCTTGCTGGCGTCTGAGTCGGACTGGAGCTCTCTGCCCTTTACCAATCCAGCCACGGGCCCATCCATCTGGCCCATCAAGACTCACTCTCATTTCATCAGTCCATAAAACCTTAGAAAAATCAGTCTTGAGATATTTCTTGGCCCAGTCTTGACGTTTCAGCTTGTGTGTCTTGTTCAGTGGTGGTCGACTTTCTGCCTTTCTTGCCTTGGCCATGTCTCTGAGTATTGCACACATTGTGCTTTTGGGCACTCCAGTGATGTTGCAGCTCTGAAATATGGCCAAACTGGTGGCAAGTGGCATCTTGGCAGCTGCACGCTTGACTTTTCTCAGTTCACGGGCAGTTATTTTGCGCATTGGTTTTTCAACACGCTTCTTGCGACCCTGTTGACTATTTTGAATGAAACGCTTGATTGTTCGATGATCCCGCTTCAGAAGCTTGGCTATTTGAAGACTGCTGCATCCCTCTGCAATATATCTCACTATTTTTGACTTTTCTGAGCCTGTCAAGTCCTTCTTTTGACCCATTGTGCCAAAGGAAAGGAAGTTGCCTAATAATTATGCACACCTGATATAGGGTGTTGATGTCATTAGACCACACCCCTTCTCATTACAGAGATGCACATCACCTAATATGCTTAATTGGTAGTAGGCTTTCCAGCCTATACAGCTTGGAGTAAGACAACATGCATAACGAGGATGATGTGGTCAAAATACTAATTTGCCTAATAATTCTGCACTCCCTGTATACTGATACTGTAACTGAGAACTCCTTAAAAACCCGAGCACCATCTGAACAAAATTATAGCAGGCGAGAGTGTCTATTATTCTTACGGGAGTGTTCAGGGCCAAGACGTGTCAAGTGAAATCACATCGAGACCTTCATTGTCATGAGAATAAAAAAAGAAGTTACACTGTAAAATCAAATTTATATTCCACATCCTTACTTTACATTATTGAAGCAGCGCTGGTCCAGAGTGTTAAACCAACTGACCCTTGACCTGATCTAACGGTGACATTATTATGATATTATATATGAGCTCCTGCTGGATTTATGCACTTCATATCAGGCAAGAAAATGAATCCACATTCCTCCCCATTCTCATCTCTCAATTCTGCTGTCACATGTAATTTAGTCTCTAGATAGGATGAATAACTCTTGATGGAGACTAAATCAGATTGTATTAACCAATCATTTCTTTGTGGAATTGTGTTGCAGACATCTGAAACGCTTTCAGATCTGAATTTGATGCTCATTTCCCAGCAGTATTGGTTCATAATGATCTCAGAGCACCACCCTGTGGTTGGTATTGGAATTTAATCTGAAGAATTGGCTTCTGTCTTGACACAGGCTGTCCAGCTCATCGACTAGGGCTTTTGTTTATGAGTGTAATCTCTGAAGTAACATCTTATTTATCTGTCTGATTGTGAATTTGACCTTAATACTGAGCCTGCAACTTGAATTGGATTCATATATACCAGAAAAGGGTAAAACCTCTCTCGATTTTCTACGTAATCTCCCAGAGATTAATTTACTGAATGAAGACTGTAAAACCATTCCCACCATCTCTAATCCCTCTTATCTTCAAAAGCACCTTCCCATTTCACAGCAAGAGGAAGAGCACATCTGAATTTCTGACAGGCTTCAGATCGGTCTGTTCTCAGGATTAGATTAGCAGAGAATTTGTGTCCATGAGTGCACTGACCCCAGACCAGCTCATAATCAGGATGAGACGAGGCAAGTATGTTACGGCTCATGCTGGAAGCTGGAATCAGAGACCAGACTCATTCATGTGGAACAGTGCTGCCTTTCTTTATCCTTTCCTTTTGGGTGAATCTACGAAAACATGTCAGACTCACAGGTCACAGCAAAATCAAATGGTTTTTGCTTAAAGAATATTTAGCTCGTTTGTTTTGGGCTGTTGATGGTGGACACAAAAAGGGCAAATGCATTTATTAATAATATATTATTTTATATAATTACAATTCAAAAATGGAAAGTGTGTGTAATTTATATATATATATATATATATATATATATATATATATATATATATATATATATATATATATATATATATATATATATATATATATATATATATATATATATATATATATATATAATTTATTTACATATACTACCATTGAAAAGATTGGGGTCAGTAAGATGTTATGTTTTCAATATTTTATATAATTGTAATTCAAAATAAAAAGAACAAAGTATATATATATATATATATATATATATATATATATATATATATATATATATATATATATATATATATATATATTGCGTGTGCGCGTGCGTGTGTGCACGTGTTCGCGTATGTGTGTGTGTGTGTGTGTGTTTTAATGAAACATCCAGTAAAAACAGTAATATTTATAAAATATTAAAATAATTTAAAATAAATGTTTTCTGTTTATATATATTTTAAAGTGTTTATTGCTTTGAAGCAAAGCTGAATTTTTTTGCCTCATTACTCCAGTCTTCAGTGTCACATGGTCTGTGTGTGTGTGTGTGTGTGTGTGTGTGTGTGTGTGTGTGTGTGTGTGTGTGTGTGTGTGTGTGTATATATACACTGTAAAAAATTAGTTAAAGAAAAACTTTTTTTTAAGAAAAAAAGTTACCTGGTTGCCTTAATATTTTGAGTTCATTGAAATTAAAATTTTGAGTTAATACAATGAACATTTTTTGAGATTCGACAACCTTTATTAAAATATTATTAAAAGATTTTGTAAGCATATTGGGTTATTGTGTGTGTTTTATTTCTGATGATGCAGTGAAACATGCCAAATAGCGCTATTTTCATGATTTATCACATTTTTTATGTGGTTCAACTCAAATGTTTAATTTAAATAAACTCAAAATTTTAAGGCAACCAGGTTACTTACTTTTTTAAGTTAAACCAACAAAAAACATTTTTTTTACAGTGTATATATATATAATCATTTGATTTTCTCAATGCCATAGTTTCCTTTTCCTTTCTCACCTGGAGTGTCTATCTCTCTCCATGACCTTTTCGTAATCCTCTTCCATACACTGATTTCTGTTTTTGTGTGTGTTAAAGGTGACATGCTACAGTATATCCCACTGAATATCTTTTCTCATCAAACAGTTCATTGAGTCCATCACAGAAAAAAGATCCAAATCCATAAACATCAGAGAGAGATTCTGACATTCTCACACTTATTTCTTATGCAGTTTAAAAATCAGATCAGTTTTGATTTTAGCGTGAACTGTTCCTTTAATACCACATAACGTTAGTGGAAATCTCTACCTTTCATCTTCTGCATTGCCGTGAGACTGTCATTGACTGTAGTACGGTGCAGTGTACCATCCATCAAACACACTCGATTAATCCAGCACTGTGTGCCATCATGGATATCAGCTCCACTGAACTGAGCAAAAGGGAACAATACGCTCTTCATTATGACTTCTATTATTTGAAGAAAGCATCCCGGTTGGATGGAATAGAATGGAGATGATCGAGAAAGACCCCTAAAGAGAAATAAAATGTGCAAATAGGATTCCATGCTTGATGCTTTCACTATTTTCCAGGGCCATTATTTGTTGGGATATTTGTGTGTGTGCGTGTGTGCGTGTGCGGTCAGATGACTGATTGCATATGACACTCCATTAAGTCAGACTTCAGTGGCTGTTTAAGTAGCATTTCAGTGTTATCATGTTATTTTATGCACTCTAGTCCCATTATACAGATATTTTCAGCTATATATCATCGCGTTATCCATTTACAACCATTAAGCTATTTTAAGCAGGCCTTTTAATGTTGCTAGTTCTCGCAGATAAATCAACAATCAAAAGACACTCGTCACAGGCTAAGCATCTAACATATTACCACTGTGAATATGAATGTTGAGCATCACTGAAAGGCTTTTTTTCTGTGTGAGGGAGGTGGAAAAGGCTGAAGTTTGGCTAATTCTAATGTCTTTTTCAGGTCATTTGCTAATTTTGTCAGTTTCTGTTGAATATAATCAATAGCATTGTATTAGTTAATAAATGTGCTTCAACAGATGACATTTCACACATTTGACTTAAATGGATAGATCAACAAAAATGAAAAATATGTCATTCTGTCTTTGTTGTTAAAAAAAAAGAAACAAAAAAGAACAAAAAAATAAAAATACTATTGACTGACTTTTTTTCTCCTTAATTAAAGATCATCAGAGAATATATCAACTTTTTTTATAGATCATTTCATATACCTTTACTGTATGGAAATCACATCAACATAATATTCTGCAACATTTTCTGTTCTTTATGGTTTATTAAAAGTGCTGCTTTTTATTATCCAGAAGATGGCGCTGTTGTGTTTCTGAATTGCTGCACAATGCAGCGATTGCCTACACATGTACATGCTATACAGAGATGTTTGATATAATTAACGCTAACAGTTATTTATATAATGCTTTTCACAATGCATAAGCTTTACAGAAAATGCATGTGTCTACATTACATCTGTTATCAAAGGTAACTGTGTCCGAGTAATGTCCATATTTCAGATATGTACAAATAATACAAATCATGCAGTAAGCTAACATCCTGTATTCATTTTAGGTAGAAACAATGAGCTCATTATATATAGGCCTATAATTGAGGACACTAAAATTACACAATTATAGAGAGATTTTTCTCAAAAAGTGCATTCATTTGCACCCCTCTTTCTTTTTCACTCTTGTTTTCAGTTACTCAGCCAGAGCTGTTTCCACTTCTGTTAAAAGATCGATATGTCAATATAATACATTTTTAAATGAGATCAGTAATGTTGGACACATGGACGATATTATAGAAAAGCGTTCATTGCTCCAGCCTTTTGAAAAGCGCCGTAATTGTCAGGTTTAAAGTAGGCCAGGATAGCATTGTTCTGCTATCTTTCTCAGTCGGATCTTGAAAAGTACATTCTCTATGCTATTTTGGTTGGAAACAACCCACACACTGATAGCGATAGCCATGCACTGACAGATAACTGAATAAATCACACATTATTAGTAGGGTTGGACTGTACATTTTCTTTCTCTGTCTCCTTAACAACACAGTCCCTTGCTGCAGAAAATATAACAATATGATCTTAATAAAGAGCATGGTTCACAGAGATGAACATGGTGGGGTGTTTTTAAGGAAAAGCAGGCATGATTGCATCACATTAGGTCGCAGCACCTAACCAGAGGGTTTTATGTAACTCTATGCAAATGTTTGGATCACATTTAATAATCCTGAATGTGAGAAGAGAGTGATGCCAGATTGTAATGAAATTGGATGCTGCCAGCTGTTCTTTCCTCCTTCTGAGAAAATCATGCTGGCATGGATATGAATACTGTATGTGACAGTAAGTATGTTTTAGTTTCTGGAGAAGAAGCTCTCATCTCATATTCATCATAACCAATTATAAGCTTTTTGGAGAAACACTTTTTTTTCTTCTGGAGAAATGTAGGCTAATGATGACTGCAGTATTTCAGACAGTATTTGTGTTGCTGTTGTTGTTAAAATAAATCTTTAAAATGGACCATAGGCTATACATCAAATTAATTTGATTAATTTGTTTGAAACGTTATGAAAGAAGTGTGATGTACAATAGATAGAGGATTGAAGATTAAAATCCCCCACATGTAACACTCTTTAAGTTAGATAATATTTTAGTACATTCTTTTAAATTAGATGTTGTCTATTAATTTTTTTCTTCTTCTTGAAAATCAGCATAAAAGCTCGCTTATTTGACGACTCATCCTTATTGTTGTTTTGCAGAAACTATAGGCCTATTTTAATGGCTAATAATAATATTTGCCAAGTAGGCATATTATTACTTTTAACATTCATGTATGGTCTATACACACAGAGAAAAAAGGTCAAAATTATAGCCTACCTTAGGGGATACAGTGACGTGTCACTGGGTCAATACCCTTAAAAAGGACACCTTTTTCTTTCTTTCTTTTTTTAACCATAAAAAGGTTTATAGCCTAGCAGTACCTTATGTTATCTATTTGTACTCTAATCTAGGGTACTAATATGCCCCTTTTAGGAGTAAAAATGTATAAATATGTCCTTTTAAGGGTACTTCCCCAGTGACAAGTTGCTGTGCCCCTATAGCTTAGCCTACAATTTTGACACCTTTTTCTCTCTGTGTAGGCTATGTATGTGTATGCGAAAATTACTAATCATCCATGTTACTGTTAAATAACAGAACATTAATTAATGATCGTAACGTGTTGCAATTGACTGCAAAATGATGCAAAGTGAATTGGATCTAGCTTTGTGGAAATTACAAATCCTACCATAGCGAAGGTTCATGAATATTAATGAGAACGCGCTGACGTTTCTTAGTACCCTTCCAATGGCGAAGACTGGATCTTGAATATTAATTAAACGTGCTTGCCGTCCAATTCTAGTGACTGGATCATGAATATTAATAAACAAGCCTTCGGCGTATCTTATCTAGATAAATAGAGAGAAGCACCCCTTTCCGGACCGCGGTAATGGTAGCGTCTGCTGGGATTGTTGGACTCGTTTCCTCACCTTTAGAAAAAGCGGATCTGTTTGTTCAAAATCGCAGCTGAGGTTCGGCGGTTCGGTCTTTTCTTCCCGAGCGCGAGCAGGATTTCCAACCGTCAAACTGGAGCCCTTCAGAATGACCATGTTTAAAGGGAAACGTCGAAATCACCGGTGTGAGTTTACGACCATCAGTGTAACTTTGTTTTTCTTTATTTGCATAAGCTCGCGAATAGACAGCTTAATGGTAAACAACGACATGTATTTTTGTATTTCTTCTATGTCAGTCTCGCCTATTCAGTTGCTGTGCATGAGTAGTAGAGATGTTACAGGCTCTTGTCAAATCACTATAAAAAAGATAAGACATCCTCACAATGCTAATGTTAAATCCTTGTTTTAAGTAACATAACCACATATGTAATTCTGTTATCTGTTGAACCCTTGACAACTATGTATATTATTGAATGAATTATGATGGATAGTTGTTTTGGTATTTTTGGCCATTCAGGAGCTAAAATCAAAAGATCCATCTTGAGTTAATGTGTTCTCCTCTAATGTTACATTGAACCAGAATCAATTGAGCACTTTAAAGTGTCATGAAGCATCCATTAATAATTCTTTTCATGACCATTGTCCTCCTCTTCCTCCCCCTCCTCATCACCACCATTATCATCATGACAGATCTATGCACATAGCTCTATTATCAGTAGCAAACAGTGGCTTTTGTGCACATTATAATGCGTTTTACTATGATTGTCTGCTGGTATTGTGGTGGTTAAGAAAGTGCTGATTACTTTTCTGTTAAGATAGTTACTCAGTAATTTTTATGCACTCTACTTTAATGAGCTCATATTAATTTAAAGACTATACAATGTTTGCAAAACTGTCACACTGCAACAATTGTTTAAAATTTTGTAAAACTATATATTATAGATTCATATAAATTTGAACCTTTGATCTTAAGGTGATTACTCAAATTTGTATATTTTTATAGATTATTTCTTTATAGTGCATCATTTGTAAAGGTGGCAGTTTGGTTATTAATGTGGATGTCACTCTTCAATATCTAAACTGTGACCATATGGCGTCCTAAAACAGAGACAACTGCATTCTGCTGCTGTGTGAACGCAACCGTGCATCATCAATGCAAATTCTTATGTTAGACTGAAGCTATATCTGCATCTTTGACACACATAAGTCTCTTAAAACTAGCACGTTCTAAAAGTAGAAATTTCTAAATTTATGAACAGCCCCAAACTACTTTGCATCTCTCCTGACGATTTGGATTAGGAAGCGGCATATATACTAAATAGAATACTGGAGCTGTTTTTACTGCTCAGTTACTAATAAAATGTATATTGCCAGAAATCTCCCAGTTCATAATAGTTGTTCTCTCTGGGCCTGTTGTCTGCGGTGTGATAACCCTGTCAGTGCAAGTTTATAGATCTCAGAGCCACAGTGCACATCTGACGGATGGATTTGACCTGGTCATCCCACTGGGCTGTGTGGAATCGGGCTGTGACTGTGACGCTGATGAGTGTGGACTTTTTCCCAACAGCTGTTTAAATTTTGCAAAAATTCCTTGTAGACAAAGTGTACACATAGCGAGCCAAAATGGCATTTCCATTGAACGAGTGGTAAAGTAACGCTCCTGTTTGCGCTTTATTGATTCACTTCATTGGTTTATTTAATCCTAACTAAACTCCTGTTATAAGGATGTTCTGGTTACTTAATTGGTTTTATTTCAGCTAAGTGCACAGCTGCATCATAAATATTAGTGATGTGCAGTTCACAGATTCTTTTGAACCGGTTCTTTCGGACTGAACCGTCTGAAATGGTTCGAAGCTCAAGTCAGCATATAGATCTACAAGTTACTTGCTCAAACTTTTTTCATTCAGTGACAGTTTCAAAATCTCAAAATGTACCAATACCCAGTAGGGCTGGGCAAATTTTTTTTCGATTTTTAAAACTGTTTTTTTAAAATCTGGTCGATTCAGAATTGATTCTCAAAGGCCACAAATCGATTTTTTTTCAATATTTATTTCCACTAACATTGAACATAAGATTAACGTAAATCTAATTACTAGTCTTCTCCACTAGATGTCACCCATTTGCCTTGCGTGATCTTACAAAGGAGCAAGAGGCGCACATCATTTATCCATTCAGTGTTTAAATGGCAGCTTCCGGTGCGTTGTCGCCTTTTATAATGCTGAGTGAAATGCTATAGTAATACTAAAAATCTGCGGAACCATTTGATGTGACAACACACACACAGCCGAGCACACAACTGCTAAAAATAATCACATACACGCGAATGCTTGCCTTGCATTAGGATCAAACTTGAGCAGTCACTTAAGCACGTACGTTAGCCATTATAGACGTATTCAAATTATAGTCCATATACAGCACAGGATCAATAATTCAAACCCTAATAGCTTATATTATAAACAGATTTCCTCAAATAATAGTTAGTCCACAGTCAACTTAAGTCAGCACGTTAAGGTATTGTTGTCTGTTACCACGACAACTACTCAACCATAGACTAAAAAAATAATGAAGGTGTTTCTCATGTATGAAACGTAAATGCACACATGAGCGGCAAAATCGCAAGAAAAGCTTGTCGTGTACTGAAAATTGCTATAAAAAAAAATCATCCAATATCCTAGCTTTTTATGTTTTAGAATAAATATATCAAAACATCCATAAAATACTTCTCAGATAATTTTTTTTTAAAATAAAGTTGCATCAAAATTGTATTTAACAATTGTATGGATTTGAAATATAGAGATGCGTTCTGTTTTAATGTACTCGGGTGTAACGTTACCTAAAATAAAAAGTTTAACATACATGATTGTGGCTCTTTATTTCTTTTTAATTACCCATTTATGTTCACTGTTCTTTTTTATAAATACCTAGTATTTGTATTAAATCTATATTCATTTGAGTTGAATCGAGAATCCAAAATCGAATCGAAATCGAGTCGAGATTCGAAATCGAATCGATTTGAGGACTTGTGAATCGAAATCGAATCGACTTGGAACATCTGAACCGATACCCAGCCCTAATACCCAGTAGTATGTGATCTCATGATGCTGTTTTTTTTGTAAAACACATTTAGCGTTCCAGTCTTTCGGGCATGTAGGACCGGTTACATTTGGTGCCGTGACCCGGATGGAAGTGAGGTTAAGGGTGGTGAGGTGGAATGGACGTAGGCCAGTAAGAGCTGTGAGTGTAAACCTCACTCCTCTGGCCTCGAGAGGTGCGCTAGAGACTGAGGTACGGTCCTTATAGGACGTGCACTTTCATCCAGTTGAAAACTCTAGGCTCTCTGCTGAAAACGCCTTCCTGTGAGCGCTTGAGAGCGGTTTGGCAGGGCAGCTTTTTTCAGTTGAGACTGGTAAGGATACGGAATATCCGCGGAAGTGTTACTATATCTATTTTACAGGTAGTCTTTTCTGTATGGATCATATATAAAAATGTTGATACCAAGTATTTGCTCTGGCTCTTGTTTTGAATGTTTTTGTTCAGTTATTTTGCTGTTATCTGTTGTGTACAGTACAAGCAGAATGGTTGGTTGGCGTTATATTTGTCCCGCCCCTCCCCCACTGTGATTGGACCGCTAAATGAAAAGTGACAGTGATAAGCACTAGGGCTAAAACGATTCCTCGAATAACTCAAGTTACTTGAGTTAAAAAAATCATCGAGGCAAAATCATCTGCATCAAAGCTTTGTGTAGTCTATTTAACTAGTCTATTTTTTTAATCCAGTTATACAGGTCAGGTGGGTAAAGTAATAAAAATTAACATTCTCAAAATTGCGTCTGGATGAAAGATAAATCTGTGTTAATTTTAATAATGACGCGGGACTCTCAATTCAAGGTAAAACGCAATGAATGTGTCATTCTTTAACTTTCGGTTTCATCTCATTTCAAGACCAGAGACTGCAACGCGAGAGAGACCGGCATCAACACTGGTCTCACTTTTTTTAAATGAAGACAACTGTGTGTTGAGCTTTAGGATGCGACTCTGAATATTTAAAATGCTTTTCATTTGCGGCAGCTGAAGAGAGACTCGAAATACATAGGCTAATCATGAATGCAGTTTGCATGTGTGTGATGAGCAGCGCTTCTGCTTTCAGAGCTGTGTGCTTTATTGATTTGCGTAATTTCAAATTTCACACTTTTTTTAATTACAGGCTAACAATCCTAACTTAATAAAACAAGATGTTACTATGATGAATAATGAGCTGAAAATGTAAATTCATAAATATATATATAATATATATTGCAATTTGTATTTGCATTATAATGTGGCAATTCAATGCACTAAAGTTGTTTAGTTTTCACATTAATGTATGCAATTTCAGCAATAAAAATGTTAACAAATTTTCTAGGGCTGTCAATCGATGAAAATATTTAATCGCATGATTGTCATGAGTTAACTTGCGATTAATCGTTAATTGTCAATGTATCTTAAATTAAGTTTAAATTAAGTTTGTAATACTCTAATCAACATGGGTATGGACAAATATGCATGCTTTATGCAAATGTACATTTATTATTAGTGAAACCATTCTTATTCAATAATAATCAATAAAACATGAAGACTAGACGTATCGAAGGTCAAAGATGTTTATCTAAGAAATGTTTCATGTCTCTTAAGCCTAAACTTAAAAATGAAGAATAAGTAGTGATTTCTCTCATGTTAAGAATATAAAGGGAGTTTTTACACTGGTAGTTTAATTCAGAGCAGGGCACAGTTCGTATGAAAAATTGGTAATGTGTACCAGTGAGCGCATCAGTACCACACAATACCTGGAGGAGGTCCATATTCCATGAGTAGGAACATAGTGTGGCCCCTTTAAGAGATCCGCGTTCCCTATAGAACTGCCGGTATTTTGCGTGTGCGCGCCGAACTGGGCCACGATTCACGTGGACAGTGTGAAGAACATGGACTCGGGAGCGCGCTTGTTCAGGACAGTAACATGAGCGAGAGTGAGCTTCAGTGCATCGCTGCAGAGAATGTGTTCAGTGAAAAAACGCACTTCTTTCTGGAGTCTAATAAAAGTTAAACAGAAAATATGGTAGCTTATGTAGGCAATGCTGCACTTTTGGTTTAGAATATTAATGTCAACCCGTTTCTTTCCCTATTAATGTTTGCTGCTGCTTCCTTTGCGTCTGACTGCTCTCACTTTTTCCAACTACGGGCTATACCACGGATCAAACAGAAAACGCGCGCTGCGTTAACGCGCGTTAATAAATGTAGGGCCGTTAAAATGAATTTGCGTTAACGCGTTATTTCGTTGTTCATTTTAAGATACCCGTCTTATTTTTTCTTGTATATTAAGTATTGCTCTTTAATAAAGAAAAAGTACTTATCTGATTACTCGATGGAAAAAATTGGTAGAATTTTTGCAGGCGTCTTTTTAATAAAGTATTCTCGTAAGTTTATAATATGCCATTGAAAATACAGACGGGTGAGGGGTTCGAATGCCGGTCGCCATGTTTGCCCTCCATCTTGAAAGTACATTAGCCAAAGAGGGACATACCCATAAATTCAAGCTTCGCCTTTCACGTTTTAACACTCGATGGCACTCATGGACGAGGACGAACTGGAAGCCATGTTAATCTTGGACTAAATCGGCCACCGTAGGAGTCAAAACGAAATCAGAATTGAGAGAACAGAAACTAATATTCACTGGATTGTCATATACCTTTACACCGCTAGATGGGGGAAAATATCACAGTGTAGCTTTAAAATGTTTCAAATGGGTAGAGATCGAGTAGCTAACGTTACACTCGTTCTGTGGTGTTGCGCTCAATGATTCTCCAAAAGGTGCATAATAGTTAGGCTATTATGCTTATTCACACACTTTACAATAAGGCTCCATTATTTAAAGCTACACTGTGTGATATTTTCCCCTATCTAGCGGTGTAACGCCGCATTCACACGGGGCGTAGGCAGGGCAGGACTTAGGGTGGTGGGGGCCCCTGGGCTTGAGTCACTTCCGGGCCCTACCTTCTATACATTACTTTAGATAGAACAAAATGATACACAAGCTATGTATTAGAGCAACACAATTCTGGATAAACTGAGAATAAAATTAGAGATCACGATTCTGAATAAACAACTAAACAAAATAACATAATGTATGTTAATTGCTGAAGTCTATAAAAAAAAATTGAATCTGAATTATTAAAAAAACCAAAAAAAAACTCGGGTTTGAATGAATGATTCAATTCCTCAATCAAATACAACTGTTTCATAGATTAATCACCATCTTTGAACAAATCTCCTGAATGAACGATTCAATGACAAATGTTTTTTAAAAGTAATTTGTCGCCATCTGGTGGCTTAACAATATAATCGATCCAATCGCTATTTGAAGTGGAAAGCTAATTTCAAATGCTGACTGGTAAAGTATATAGTGTTACATGTAAAAAAAAAAAAAAAAAAAAAACTGATAATTTATTTATATGACCACCGATTGAAGCTTTTCGTATTATTTTGAAGGCAAGATCACTAAAGAAAAATTTGATAATAAGTGTATGTTGATTTAGCCTACCTAGTTTCGCACTGCCCGTTTCAGGCAGGGCTCGAACTCGGGTCTTTTCGCACAGGAGACACACTGCAAGCGTGCCGTGACCGTCTCGGCTGCGTGGCGTGTCCGTTTGTATTTCGGCTCCCACCGGTTAGAGCTTGCATGTCCGAGCCGCGCGGAAAACGCATGCATGCTTCGAATAGAAGAGACGCCTATTTTCCACGCGACATGCGAGCGTGTTGGAAGCGTTTCCAGGCAAAATAGAATAGGAAAAGATGTTTATATGCCATTTTGACACGAATACATATTAAAAAATGACATTTTCATGTGTGAAAGTCTGTAGGTTAACATAAATGCAGATATAGGCCTAATTATAATAATAAAAAACAACATAATTATCGATTTTGAAATATTAAACCTGTCAATACAGAATAATATGTTCTGTAGCCTATTTTGCCGTCAATACCATAGATATGTATGGTCAATAGGCGACTGCCGACGTTGTCTTTGCTGTATCAAAGGCAATATATTTATATTTAACATGAAGTATAGGGCTTCCCTCGGCAGCCGCGCCGCGGCTGACACGCAACAGAAACGCCATGCTCACACCACGCTAGACGAGGAAAGCATCTCTTGAAATGACAGGAGTTTACCTGCACAGTTCTCGTTAGCTTGGCTCATAGACCGTAAAAAAAACCTCGCCTCCGTTACACTGGCAAATATGTTTCAGACCCAGCTGCTATTAAAACAATCTGCCAGATTCGGCAGATGCGGGCGCGGGTAGATATTATCGCTGGCGGGCCACTTTTGGCTGCTAGTTTTCCACAAACTTTAAAATAAAAATGAAATGACTGACATATTGAAAAAACCAAACGTAAAATGACGGGGCCCCCTATTGGGCGGGGCCCATGGGCTTGAGCCCAGTCAAGCCCAATGGTAAGTCCGGCCTTGGGCGTAGGCGTTAACGTTTGACGAAGGGCGTGGCTGAAGCTTGGTGCTGACGCGATCGTCATAGTGACAACAGCCAATCATATTAACTTACTTGCCGCTTGGACCACAACATAACACAACACAAAAAAAGCGCCTTTTTATGACATCTAGTCTGTGAGATGAAATGGATGCCGATTTGTTTGTTTGTGCGAATGCGATTGCCCGTGCACTGTACGGGTGCTCGAAGCTGTTGAGTACATTCAATCCTGAAAAAGCGCCGACAGCGGGGAGAATATCACGTTCTGGTCCGGGAGCTGCGTCTGGATGGTTCACAGTTTGATCAGTTATGAACGCAATTGGCTAGCGTCTGCTATAGGATATTTGTATACAGCGATCTGATTGGATGATGCCTGCACTGGCGCTTGTAAAGTTGAGAAATCTTCAACTTCTGCCGCTTGCAACGCGAGTGAAGCGCCGCGACGGAACCCACAATTCAGTTCGGCAACGGATGATGTCACCCATTCAAAGTAAATGGGAAGCGTTAACGCCTACGCCCCGTGTAAATGCAGTGTGAAGGTATATGACAATCCAGTGAATTAGTTTCTGTTCCTCTCAATTCTGATTTCGTTTTGACTCCTACGGTGGCCGATTTAGTCCAAGATTAACATGGCTTCCAGTTCGTCCTCGTCCATGAGTGCCATCGAGTGTTAAAACGCGAAAGGCGAAGCTTGAATTTATGGGTATGTCCCTCTTTCGCTAATGTACTTTCAAGATGGAGGGCAAACATGGCGACCGGCATTCGAACCCCTCACCCGTCTGTATTTTCAATGGCATATTATAAACTTACGAGAATACTTTATTACTTATAAGAAGTAAATATACATTAATGAGCACATATATTTTTGAAAGAACTTAGTGTTTTTAGCTAAGAATAAACTAAAAAAGTTACACAGTGTAGCTTTGTCTGAAATCTGCAAAGAGCTACGAAATAGTCCATTTAGCGCATGTTTCAGGAAACTACTGTTGTTTTCTCAGCACAGTCTGTTTCTTTTACTGACTTAGAAATCACTTTAGATGAATCAGTGAGGCTGTTGTCCAAATAAGTTTGACCCATTCATAATTTAGAACATAATTTAAGCGTCAAAATGTGCGGACAGCGCATTTCAGTAACCTCTTGAACCTCATGCTGTTAAACTGATAAAATATCCACGTAAACAACAAATTGTTTGTCACTATAGCAACAGTAGGTTAATATACCCCTGGGGCCTCACACATCATGTTCACAAAGGGGCATAGTTAGCTATTGCCATAAATATACCCGTGTGACTTATGACTGGTTTTGTGGTCCAGGGTCACATATATGATATTTTTAGAGATAAATAATGTTTTGAAAAAATCCCGCCCCCCCATGTTTCACTTCATGTTAAGGCTGTTTTTTGTTGCTACAAATCTGATAACGATCCCAACCTCAAAGTTTTCAAATCCTAGCTGGACGATGAATACTGGGGTTTCGTTCTAGAATCTCTTGCTGATCTGTGCTTCAAAGCATGCTAACAGGATTTCGTTAGGATGAGTACTTTGCTGTAACCGATTTAGTGCAAAGGAAAATGCCGCAGCCAGATTATCATCAAAAGTCATGATCGTTTCATACGGCTGGATTATCAGAGCGGATCCGCGCGGGAGATTTTTATGTTTGCTTTAGCTGCTCACATCTCGCCGCATGCGTCTGATCATCGGCTATAAGCCCGCTAACACCCCAAACCCTTAGGCTCCTGCCGTGCTTCATTATTTACTCGTTTAAAGTTTGCGCTTGATGTCTTGGCTTTTCATCGCATATTGTCTGCAGCAGAATTAGGTGTTGTGGATGTGACGAGGCTGTTCTGCGTACAGACTAGAGGTTCCTGCAGTGCTGAGGTTTAGAGCTGGAAGACTTATATATAGATGCAACTTCATCTTCAAGAAATAAAGAAGTCCTTGTCTGAGAGGTCTGCGCAGATGAGTGTTGCACATTTAATTAGGTCAGTAAAGGAATTTTAAATGAATGCGTAAGCAAACCACAGTCATCTCTGCGGAAAATATCTATTCTTTCATGGACGCTACATTTTCTGTTAAAGAAATAGTTCATCCAAAAATGAAACTCATTTTTTCATCACTCATCTGATTTACTCATTTTCCCGATGTTTCAAAACCATGCGACTTGCTTCCATCCATAGAAGACAAAACAAGATGTTCGCAGCATGCTGCCTTTTTAATAAGGGGTTGTCAACTTCTAAATAGCACCTTAGTAGACGAGATTGGATACTGTATTTTGCTTGAGATAACAGTGAGGACGATGCACATACACCACATATTGAGACATAGTATCAAATGCATCTAAATAATGATCAGTATACCTCCTGCTTAATATCAGGATTTAAATAGATGTCCCATGGAGAGGTGTGTGTGTGTGTGTTTTACTTTTGCTTTTGCTGTGACTTTCAGATGTGACAGTGTGCTAAGTGGAAGAAAATGAAGGTTTGGCTGTAAGTGGCAGTCTGCTTGCTCTTCTGTTTAGCATGCAGTAAAACAGATGGCAACTCAGGATAAATCAGCACCCAGCTGGGGTGTGTGTGGATGGATGGATGGCTGGATAGATAGATGGATGGATAGATATTGTGTTTTTGTGCTAAAATCTCTTGCTGATCTGTGGTTAAAGATTTAGTTAGGATGGGTACTTTGCTGGAACTGATTTAGTGCAAAGGAAAATTCCTCTGCCAGAAGTGGTATAATGCACAGTCTGCTAGTATCACCAGAAAATAAACCCTTTATGCAATAATTTTCAATAATGACTGGCTGACTTAATTTTTTTTTTGTCAGTTGTGTATTTCAATCCCTGCATTCTAGGGTAGAACAGAATAAAAGTGCACAAGCATCACTTTAAATAAAGTAGTTTGATTCCAGTCATGTCACACTTATTTCAGTTTGACCAGTCTCCCCTTCTCTCTCCAAGTATTTTGATCTCAGAACTGATTGCATCTTTATATAGTGGAACTTCTCAAATCATTTTACAATAACTATGAATTGAATATTACAGTGAACTGCACAACCCTCTGATATGCAGAACACATGACAGGCAGAAAAGAAATATGACAATGTTGTTGTGGGTGTAGAAGTGGGTTTTTTACTGAACACACACTAGGACAAAAATTGCGTTAGTATTAGCCATATTGCCTAATTTGCATTTAGCATTGTGTTTCTGATGTCCACAACCACACCAGATCAAAAGTGCTACAATTACTCTTTTTTTAAAGGTTCCTCATTTTGTTTTGGAGGTACAATAGGTTTAATGCTTTCCAAGGTAAAAAATAAAAACACTTGAATTTTCTCATAATATATATTGCCACATCCCCTCTTTTATCAGTGTCTAAAACAATAATTCAGTCTCTAAATCCCTCCTTTCCAAGAGCCTACTCTGCTCTGATTGGTCAGACGGTCTTTGTTAGGGCTGCGCAATATATCGTAATTATCGAAATATCGCTAATGTATGTATTGCAATATGTATATCGCAACAGCACGCAATATCTGAATGATTTTAATAGGCTACTTCAACAAAGAGTCGATTTTTTATTTTTTTATTTTTTTTTTTCGAAGCTGCGACGCGTATAGCAGAGAATAGACTGGGCACACGACTGTTACTTAAGTGGCTTGCTTGATGTTAAAAAGAGGTACTAAACGCAGTAACTTGCGAACAACAACTCCCTGCAGTCTCGCTCTGTCTGACACACACACAACGAAACGTGCGCGTAAGACGCCGCTCTGACATCATGTGACCCCTTCAGTTTAGTTTCGTGTCTGCATTACATTTGCATAAAATGTTTTGTTTGGTTACATTGATTTTAAAATGATATTGTCAGATTTGTGATAAGAATTTGTGCTAAAACACTGCTGGTCAAGTTCAGAAGTTTTAGCGACGCTTTCTTTTCCCAGAAAGAATGTGAAACACATAAATCGTATCATTCTCAGTTAATTTTTTTTTTTTTTTAATTTAAATAGATTTTACACACTAATAGAAATATACTTATCGCAAATCAAATATTACATTATGTAACACACACATTATGTGGGTTGAAAATGGACAAATCCAGAAATTGGGTTGTTTGAACCCTGTGAATGGACCCATTCAAACAACCCAATTTCTGGGTTTGTCTATTTTCAACCCAACTTGGGTTGTGTATAACCCAGCATGTTTTAGAGTGAAGGTGTCGCATATCGCATTTTCCTTCAATATCGCACAGCCCTAGTCTTTGTCTACTACTTACTGCATGTGTCAGAATTGAAATGGTCATTAGTATATTACAATTTCAGCTCTGGATCTTCCTCGGCGCTTGATACACAGTGCTACGAACAGTAGTGATGGCGTCAGTTTTACCATATTAATTCAGAGCTCTCATTCTTTTTCAATTCCGTCTGCATACTCCACATCGCGGAAATCATAGGGCCCTACATTTGCTATAGGCAGACGTAGATGCATCAGTAAGACTAGAATTACTGACGACTCGTTTCTGGCAGTTCAGAATCAATTCTTTCTTTTGGGAGACAATAACTCTGTTTACCTTTGATCTTTGAAACTTCGCAGACCTTTTACATTTACAAACAGCTATGTTAAACTACAAGGTAATGTCAGAAAAAGCATAATGGGGCACTTTAATAAGCCAAAGATTCAGAGGAGATCTTGACCTCATCATTTCCTCACAGTGAACTTATTTTTTGCGTAGTCTGCCACCGCAATTGCAGCATTTTTGTCATTTTAATGATTGTGCACAGCAGTGTTTGTGGTGTGTTTGTAAGGTCAAACTGATACGAGATCAGACAAGGTGGTGAAAGATGCAAGTTGTTCTTCATAGAAAGGGAAAAAAGAACATGATATTCAGAGAGAACCGAAACAAGAAATCAGAAGCAGCTTTTCGTCTTGAGTTAATGTCAGGTTAAAACGATTACTCTAAGGTTTGCCTCATCACATTTGGATGTTTCACTAACATTTGACAACCCCATGCTTTTTGTATTTATTTTAAACAGTATATATTCGATAATTTGGAACCAAACCTTCGGTAAAATGGCTGAAAAAGTAAGCTTGTGCCTTTCTTTAAAGTAAATCATTCAATCGTTTAATCCAATGCAGTGACATTGTCATTAATTTTTAAGAGAGTCTGAAGTGTCCAAGTACTTTTTGAGACCACTCTAAAGACTGCTTAAGTTAAATAAAAAATGTTTGTGAATAAGAACTTGGTTTCTCCGTTGAAAATGGGCTTGTTTCAGATGCTGCGGATGTCTCTTTGTGAGTACCCGTCTCAATGGAAAGCTTTCATGATGCTATGATCCAAACAGTGAAAAAGAGCCGCTCCCCCCTCAGCCTGCCCAGGGTTCAGGACCACGGAGAGCTCCACTCGGCTCAGCCTGTCTCCAGGCAACCATTAGAAGTCCAGCGAGCAGATGCAGATGAATTAAAATTTTCCCTGTGGAAAATGTTCTCCTATGACCCTTTTGTGACTACCATCAATCAGCGTAAAAATGGAAAAATAGACATACTTTATTGGATAGATAGCCTTGCTCGGGTAACGCGCACATATCTGAAGCAAGCAAACAAATTCTTAATTAAATGGAAATCGGAACCTGATTTCTCCCAAAAACATGATGCTATTAATGCTGTTTGGAATAGTGAAGTCACGCCATGAGCCGATGTGCTTGAGCATTTACCCCAGATCAGCATATATAACAGAATTTCTGCAAGCTGCTTTCTGAAAAAACGCTTCATATTTATCCTCTCGTTTTGATCCTATAACACCAGTCGCAACAGGCTTTGTAAACATGGAAGGAAATATATCCTTTTATATTCTGTGAAATTAATGCATTTTGCTGCTATCATTTTAAATTTGTGGTTTACTAATGTAACTGGCATCTCATTCATTTATGCATTAATCAGTATACAAGTTTTCCATTTTTAACATTACTCGTGTACTTTAAAAAAATTTTTTTTATTGTTGTTAGAAATTTATTTGTAACAGTTCGTATGAAGAAAGAAGGAGGTGGTAACCGGCAAATGTTCAAACACTTTAATCAAAACTAAACACAAAATGAAAGTAAAATGGTAGCCTCCTCGTGGACGAGAACGACTGCCACGCACACACATAATAAATCATAAACATAACACAATGTAAAAGTCCAGGTGTGGTCGTCTCTTGTCCTTCACTGTCGTCACTCCTCCTTTTATGCATCCGAGCTCCTCCGTGAGATACGATACCGGTGCGGCTGGAGCTCATTATCAGTCACTCCACCGGCCTCGTGCCGTTCTCTCACGGTCCCTCGGCCCTGACTGGTTGCTACAGTATTTATTTAAAAAAAAAATGGTAACACTTTACAATAAGGTTTCATTCATTAACATTAGTTAACAACTCAGATGTGCATTATTTTTGAATAATTCATCAGAGTCTCAATTATTTTGCTTATTACCACACCTCGAAACATAGTTCAGATTATGTAAGTCATTTGTCAGGTTTTTGTCCTAAAAAAACTATGGTGTGTATAGGATAAATTCCTTGTGCATCTAATCCCAAGCCATTGATAGCCCGCCGTTTTTATCCCTGTTTTTGACTCGCCAACATGTCTCACAAAATCGTAGACAAATGCCTGAAATCATAGGTAAATCGGTGCTTGTTCACGCAAGTGACAATCACACAGTGATCAAAGACACAATGAGATATGTCATGATACTCCGCTCTACAGTCATTTGAAAGTGATTGCAGGACCAGTTTTGGGTCCAGATTGACCTGTTGTCATTATTAATGCTCTATTTTTTTTGTAGCAAGTGCTTGAAGATTTAGGTATAGGTCGGTTTCCGTGTTCTATTGTAGTTTGTTTTCTTGGCTCTTTCTTTATCAGTTTTACTTGTTCTTCAGTAAGCTTGAGGTTTTTTTAGGCTAGTATACGTTTGAATATTAAAAATGGTGATATGAATTATTACATTTGAATGGTATCAAAAAGGTAAAAATTATATATCTTATTAAAGCAAAAATGTGCTTGTTTTTCATAATATAGTAGGTATTTATTTATTTGATCAAAAATGTTTAAGGAGCAGGAACTCTGCCTGCATAATCTTCACAGCTGAAAGTACTAACCGCTATCAGTGTGAGCTTCCAGAGCTACAGTACAAGATGGGAATGTAACCATGTGGCATTTATCTTAAAGCATTTTCTACAGCAGCGTGTTCCCTCTGAATCCCCTTGTATCGCTGCTGCGGTGTGTATTTTATGATGAAGCCTGCGTAGTGGAGGGTCAGATGGTGGAGATAATTCTCACCATGTTCTGTATTTAAGATGCTATCGTTCAAGGATGATGGTTTAAAAGAAGAAAAAAAGCTTTACATATAGATGCATCAAGGTCAAGTGCTTTTGTCATTCCTTCTTTCCTATTTATGCCTTCTGGTATAGGTTTTTATCTTCACCTCCTATAAAGATGTGCTCTATGGATTATGCACAAAAATGACCGATTGAAATATGTTGGTCACATTTTAGCCTGCAGATTTGAGCATGCACAACACAAACAGTGACCCAAAATTGTATTTGGACACACTTAAAAATGTTTGAAAGCCTTTGCATTAGTTAACAAAATAGCAAACCATGTTGCATTTGTTTTAGAAAGAAGAAAGCCAAAGCATACTTTTCAAGCTGAATATTTTGAATTCACCATGAAGCAATATGGTGTAAATGAACCATTGCAGTTATCAGCTATTTGCATGAAATGGCTGTTCCCAAAATATGTCCCAAAAGATAGTCCTGTTTACCTGCTATATGTGAGTTGTATTTCTAATGGACTGCATATCTCATTCTGTTTTTCAAGAGGTTTATATTTCACAAAGGTTTTTATATATTATGTGCAAACATTTTGTGGGATTGTAAAACAAGAAAAATAAATATAAAATACAGCAAAAAAATAGTTTTTTTTTTAAATGGATGGATGGATGGATGGATGGGTGGGTGGATGGATAGATAGATAGATAGATAGATAGATAGATAGATAGATAGATAGATAGATAGATAGATAGATAGATAGATAGATAGATAGATAGATAGATAGATAGATAGATAGATAGATAGATAGATAGATAGATAGATAGATAGATAGATAGATAGATAGATAGATAGATAGATAACATAAAACAGTTTGCTGTATTTTATATTTATTTTTCTTGTTTTACAATCCCAGGGCACCATTTATTCACTGACCATCAAACCGGCACCACATTGTTCTACCCACCTACCCGATCATTAAAGGCTGATTCAGAAAAAAAAAAAAAAAAAAAATATATATATATATATATATATATATATATATATATATATATATATATATATATATATATATATATAATATATATATATATAATATATATATATATATATATATATATATAATATATATATAATTTTTTTTATTTTTTTTACTTTTAAACCTAGTCATGGTTAGAAAAACAAAACGACAATATTACGGCCAAGAACGATACCAGTTACTATATTAGTGTCCACAGACTCCACATTAATACTCAATGTTTAGTTTGTTTTAAGCATGCGCTGCAGTTACAGTATGTCTCTGACAGCCAATCAGAATCCATCCTGCTTAAGCAATGTTTTTATCGTTCATCAGCTGGGGGGAAAATCTTTCTGAAAGTGATTCCAATGATATTGTTTCAGTGTCTTTATCATTATAGCTGTGGTGTGAACTCTGCTATTCCTCCACATTTAGAACAATTTTTAAATCCGTACCTTTATCATTAGTTATAATCCTTTGTGTGAATCACCGTTCATTTAGTTTTCTTTTTATTTTATTTTTTTATTAGAATGAAATGTTTTTAAATTAGCTTTTATTTTTGTTTAGTTTCCATGTAAAAAAATGTTTTAATGTATTTAAGGGCCAGTTCACCCAAAAATGAAAATTCTGTCATGAATTACTTACCCTAATGTCGTTCGACACCCGTAAGACCTCCGTTCATCTTCAAAACACAAATGAAGATATTTTTGTTGAAATCTGACGTCTCAGAAAGGCCTTCATTGACACCAATGTCATTTCCTCTCTCAAGACCCATAAAGGCACTAAAGACGTCGTTACAAAGCCCATCTCACTACAGCGGCTCTACAATCATTTTTTAAAAACTTAACGACTTGTATAGTAATGGGCTGATTTCAAAACAAAGCTTCGAACGGATATGAATCAGCGTATCGAAATGATATTGGTGTCAAGGAAGGCCTTTCTGAGCCGGCGGATTTCAATGAAAATATCTTCATTTGTGTTCTGAAGATGAACGGAGGTCTTACGGGTGTCGAACGACATTAGGGAAAGTAATTCATGACAGAATTTTCATTTTTGGGTGAACTAACCCTTTAAGTTCATAATAACTGCACTAAAACCTAACCATGTTGTTACCTTATATTACCCAGTAATTTTTAGTTGAGTACATGTTAGTGCACATACTGTGAAATAAAGTGCAACCATGTTTTTAATAATTTTGGCTTTGTATGCAAAGGGAACTTGTATGTTTGATTCTGTATTCTTCTGTGTTTCTGCAGATATTAATATGGCCGGAGAGCCTAAACCCTACAGGCCTAAAGCAGGATCCAAACGTCCCCTAACTGCTGTCTACAGGTGGGTGTCTCCTATTAAAGTAGGGCAGCATGGGTACTTGTATATGGATGTATTATACAAATGGTTTACTCATTCTGACTTTGTGAATTTGACTTCAGATAACATACTGCAGTGTAAATGAAATTCATTCTCCCTTGTTAGGAGAGCTGAGGTAGACCGGATTAAAGTCTGCTTGGGGCTGAATGAAGCCGTCAGCACATTTGTCATATTATCGGGTTTAGATAACAGAACAGCCCGCGGTCTGCGATTTATCAGCACATTTGTTCAATTGCTGAAGTTGCAGTTGTGTCTCACAGGTTCGGTTAGCTTGTTGAAATCTTAAATGAAGCGAAAAGCTCCAGACACATCAGTGAAAATTAACCAAGCAGGAAATGAGTGAAAAAATCAATGTTTGAAAAGGTATTAGGCATTTACTCCTTTATTGGCAAACTTTTATAGGGATTTAGAACATTTTATTGCAAACAATAAATACCAACTAATGCCAAATAAATAGTGACTGGGTCATGAAACAATTACTGGATTAGCGCTATTTTTGTCCATAAATGTAATAGAAATGTTTTTCCCCTTTTATTTGCTCATAGCAAAGAATAATAGAATCATAGTAATGAAACAATTATTACATGGGTTTTTGGCAATTTAGTGACTTATGAGCCAGAACGGGTGTCCTTTAAAGGACTGGAGCTTTTTTTTGGTTCCCTTTTGTTATGTGACTTTATTTTACTTTAGCTGATTCCGGGTTTTTAATTCTTTATTTCCTGCTCTCATTGTGTTTTGAAATTCATTAAGTCTTGATTTGCATTTCAAATCGGCTAATGCAACCCATCCATTATGTAATCAGGGGTATAGGCTTAATTAGGAGACTAGAACAGGAGCAAACCAACAATGAATAGCTTTGAATGTTAATTAGTTTGGAATGAAATGGTCAAAAGAGCGGAGAGATGCCAATAATGGAATATAATGCGCCTGTGTTTTGGAAACGGTCGCAAAATCATCCTCACTCCAGTTTCTATAGTTGACAGGATATTCACAATATGCATGACATGTATTTAAATGCACAACTGCATTAATTTTGACCTTATTTGCGTTTTTAATAGTTGTCCTGATGTTACATGCACAATCATTAGCTATGTTTTTATCCACCTAATTGTTATGTGCATTGTGGGATATTGCATTAAAAAGAAATGTTGAATCGACCTAAGATGCACATAAATTCTAAGAATTTCAGGCGGATAAGAAGACATGCTTATAAACTATGCTGAAACAAATAAGCAATCTCAACAGTGGATTTGATTGGATAACTGGACTAACCAGCAGACCAATCGCATCATACAGCATCTCAAATGTCTGAGCCAATGTCTGTCATCCGAATGATTTGGTTTAATTTCCTCCAGAAGTGTTTCGCACGATTGCATTCACAAAGGCATCTGAAGATAACATCAGAGCGTTTATTGAGTCACTTATGATGCAGGATAAAAGAGCCACTGTGGGCCCTGTTTGCCACAACTTCCATTTTTATTACAGATATTTCTGCCAATTTCTCAGGAAGTGATAATTTTGTTCTCTTGAACTTGTGGGATAGAAACGCTGCTTTATTAGCAAATATTTTAAATTCTGTTTTAAGTTCAATTCAGTGGACGTTATGGGGGTTGGTTAGGCCTAAAATGGTTCATATTTATTCATTGTGTGTACAATATTCATAGATGTTATTCATGCTGTAACCATGAGGGAGAGGTCATTGAAAGTCAAACTCTGCATGGTGTCAGTGTCCCATGATGATGAAGTGTACAGTTGTATTGCATGCCTGAAATTGATGCCTCAATTTTTAATGGGGTGTAAAACGCCTAAGAAAAAAAAAAAAGAAGAAGAAGAAAAAAAAAAAATATATATATATATATATATATACACATATACAGTCTTGTTCAAAATAATAGCAGTACAATGTGACTAACCAGAATAATCAAGGTTTTTCGTATATTTTTATTGCTACGTGGCAAACAAGTTACCAGTAGGTTCAGTAGATTCTCAGAAAACAAATGAGACCCAGCATTCATGATATGCACGCTCTTAAGGCTGTGCAATTGGGCAATAAGTTGAATTAGTTGAAAGGGGTGTGTTCAAAAAAATAGCAGTGTGGCATTCAATCACTGAGGTCATCAATTTTGTGAAGAAACAGGTGTGAATCAGGTGGCCCCTATTTAAGGATGAAGCCAACACTTGTTGAACATGCATTTGAAAGCTGAGGAAAATGGGTCGTTCAAGACATTGTTCAGAAGAACAGCGTACTTTGATTAAAAAGTTGATTAGAGAGGGGAAAACATATAAAGAGGTGCAAAAAATGATAGGCTGTTCAGCTAAAATGATCTCCAATGCCTTAAAATGGAGAGCAAAACCAGAGAGACGTGGAAGAAAACGGAAGACAACCATCAAAATGGATAGAAGAATAACCAGAATGGCAAAGGCTCAGCCAATGATCACCTCCAGGATGATCAAAGACAGTCTGGAGTTACCTGTAAGTACTGTGACAGTTAGAAGACGTCTGTGTGAAGCTAATCTATTTTCAAGAATCCCCCGCAAAGTCCCTCTGTTAAAAAAAAGGCATGTGCAGAAGAGGTTACAATTTGCCAAAGAACACATCAACTGGCCTAAAGAGAAATGGAGGAACATTTTGTGGACTGATGAGAGTAAAATTGTTCTTTTTGGGTCCAAGGGCCACAGGCAGTTTGTGAGACGACCCCCAAACTCTGAATTCAAGCCACAGTACACAGTGAAGACAGTGAAGCATGGAGGTGCAAGCATCATGATATGGGCATGTTTCTCCTACTATGGTGTTGGGCCTATTTATCGCATACCAGGGATCATGGATCAGTTTGCATATGTTAAAATACTTGAAGAGGTCATGTTGCCCTATGCTGAAGAGGACATGCCCTTGAAACGG
This sequence comes from Pseudorasbora parva, assembly GCF_024679245.1. Taxonomy (NCBI): domain Eukaryota; kingdom Metazoa; phylum Chordata; class Actinopteri; order Cypriniformes; family Gobionidae; genus Pseudorasbora; species Pseudorasbora parva. The sequence goes on from NC_090195.1 coordinate 7,040,910, forward strand.
TTGTTTCAACAAGACAATGACCCAAAACACACTAGTAAACGGGCAAAGTCTTGGTTCCAAACCAACAAAATTAATGTTATGGAGTGGCCAGCCCAATCTCCAGACCTTAATCCAATTGAGAACTTGTGGGGTGATATCAAAAATGCTGTTTCTGAAGCAAAACCAAGAAATGTGAATGAATTGTGGAATGTTGTTAAAGAATCATGGAGTGGAATAACAGCTGAGAGGTGCCACAAGTTGGTTGACTCCATGACACACAGATGTCAAGCAGTTTTAAAAAACTGTGGTCATACAACTAAATATTAGTTTAGTGATTCACAGGATTGCTAAATCCCAGAAAAAAAAATGTTTGTACAAAATAGTTTTGAGTTTGTACAGTCAAAGGTAGACACTGCTATTTTTTCAACTAATTGCCCAATTGCACAGCCTTAAGAGCGTGCATATCATGAATGCTGGGTCTTGTTTGTTTTCTGACAATCTACTGAACCTACTGGTAACTTGTTTGCCACGTAGCAATAAAAAATATACTAAAAACCTTGATTATTCTGGTTAGTCACATTGTACTGCTATTATTTTGAACAAGACTGTATATATATATATATATATATATATATATATATATATATATATATAAATACTACATTTAGGATGGTGTTTCGAAATGCGTCTACAAAATTTCAGACAAAAATTTGCAGCTGCAAAAAAATAAAAGAGAGGAAAAAAATTATTTGATAGTTACTCAACTACCCTTTGAAGATATTCATATTTTTATATGTATTCATTTGGCATACACTTTTATCCAAAATAATGTACACTGCATTGAAGGCATACATTTTTTCAGTGTAAGTAGGGCTGGGCGATGTGGCCCAAAAAAATTATCATGATTTTCATATCGGTCGATATCGATAAATGTCAAATCTTTATTTCTTTAAAGTTTAAAGGCATGTGTTTGCTCCTGAGTGAAAGATGTAGAGAACAGACAGTTAACTATCCTTTATTGTCGAAATATGACAAACACTTCCCAAACAGGTGAACAATTTTTTAAAACTGAGGTATATTTATTTATTAAAATCTTAACTGTGGCCAGCATATTTTTACTCTACACTATATATCAATAATATCATTATATATACTTAATTGTTTACGTTGTAAAACACTAAAAACGCAAACAGGCAAAAAGTTTTTATGAAAGAACTTTGAAGAATCACGATAATTTAATAATTAAATTCAGCGTGGTGAACCTATGATAAGCAGTCCACGCATGTCGCTGTTTTATGTCGGATGGGATCGCCAAAATATCTTCAAACCACTGAAGTTGAGCGAACTAACTTGTCAACGATATCTGTGTCCTCCGAGCCGGTCGTGAGCTCTGAGTTTTCTTTACTCTCTCTCATTTTTCTCACTCCACTTCACTCTGATCCTCAAGCCTAAACAACACCACGTGCTGCACCCGGTCTGCAATGCACATGCGCAGAATTACGCATAGCGCATAAGCATTATATCGAGAATTTATTGAACTGTTGTTATCTTTTATCGAGGAAAATTATATTGTGATAATTATCGTTTTAACGCCCAGCCCTAAGTGCAAGACGTTTATTTAGCTGGGAATTGAACGCATGATTGAGGTGTTGCTAGCACCATGCTCTACTGTTTGAGCTTCAGGAAAGTATATGAATAAATAATACAATTACATTTTATATATATTTAGTTCAATAAAAGGTCAATTTGACCCTCATTAACATTAAAGTCATACGAATTAAAATTGTAATAGAAGGGTTGAAAGGTTTTCTGCTTCCATTTAAGCAAAAGATGCCTTTTAAAAATGCAGAACTTTGTTATTAAAGCAAACACAGAGAGAGTACCAATACATTCTTAAGTTAATATTTATTTTGTTCAACTTTTCACTCCAATTATCATGCTGAAAGTTAAAGTTTTTATTCATTTTCTATTTCTATCCACTGTACATGAAATAAAAATGACTGAAGAGCATCCCTGTTGCTTGCCTTGTCAGTTGGCATTATAAGTCTTCAGAAGAGATGTTTGGAGCTGATGTTACAGTAAAGGGTTCACACACAGTTTACTGGATGAAATCCAGACAGGGGTCTCACACACACATTTGTTTTTGTGAAATGTGGGGACATCCCATAGGCATAATGGTTTTTATACTGTACAAACCGTATTTTCTATCCCCCTACACTGCCCCTGCCCCTAAACCTACCCATCCCAGGAAACATTCTGCATTTTTACATCTTCAACAAAAAAACTCATCCTGTATGATTTATAAGCCTTTTAAAAAGTGGGGACATGGCCAATGTCCTCATATTTCACCCTCTCCTTATAATACCTATGTCATTATACACATTTGGGTCCTGATATTTAAAATAAATAAAAAAGCGCACACACACACACACACACACACACACACACACACACACACACAGTCTCGACTCACTAAAACAAGCCAAATACCCCTGTCTGATTTGAACTATTAGGTTTCCACTTTGATTTGATGCTGTTATTGACAAGATTTTTCTGTTGACTGAAGATATTGATCTGTCTGTCAGCAAGATGTTTAAATAACGTGTGGATTATTATCAGATTATTTGACTTGCACGAGTTTGATTCGTTTCCACACATTTAAATCTTAGGTGTAAATTGATTAGCGGTCAGTTTGTCAGATCTGTCAGTGTCAGTTGGGCTGCTAAATCAAGAGGCTAATTCCATCAGTTTAGGCCTAACCATTTTTGTCATTTTCTTGCCATTGTGAATCACATTTTACACTGTGCCTTTTTGTCTCATCTCTTTCAGTGGTTACGAATTCGATTATGATTACTACAGAGATGATTTCTACAATAGGTATGTATTTTATTTATTTTTAAGTGGTTGAAGCCCTTAATCTGATTAGACACATTTTGAAACACTCGTGTCTTTCAGTTTCAACAGTTGTTTGTCGGGATGTAAAGATTCACTCAACTCACGATGCAATACAATTCATGATATGATATATAGATAGTAAAATAAATACAAAACCTGGTCATAGCAGCCACATTTGATTTGAATGAGAACGCAAACGTGCTTTCCGTCGCCATACTTCTGTTTGACATGTGTGCACACAGGTGTGCGCTCGCACCCAACTTCCATATGAATGAACTGAAAACTTTTCACTCTTCTTTGTGCCAGTGTGCACGCACAGTCTGTGTAATGCTAGCTGCAACTTGCTCATTGCTATCGTGCCTGTAAAGCAAGGTCAGAGTAGGTACAACGTAGCCTGGCGTGGTCATACTCAATTCTAGTCAGAATATGAGTCTGAAACTGTTCCATTGAGCTGTGATTATGGGGCGTGTTTCAACTGAACCAGGAAAGACCTCAATTGCAACAACCAATCAGAGCAACGGAGCGACGCATTACGTTAGTTGTCAAAAGAACTCAACTGCACTGTGTTGCCAAGTCAGTCTGCGGTTTCCCCGCGGGTTGTTTTCCATGTCCGCGGGTTGAAGTGACCTCAATTATGTGATATATAGACCCAGGAATGTGAATTTTAGCAGGCATGCAAAAATAACACATTTTACCCCCTAAACGCCTTTTTTTTTTTTCAGAGACCCCCCCGAGAAGCTATTGTTTTGGGCTAGTAGTTGGCGGGTTTTGTTGTAAGAACTTGGCAACCCTGTCTGCACACGCGCTGGAATAAAAGATTTTTGCCGGTGTTGTAAAAAAATAAATAATAATTTAAGGATACACAGAGTACTTGCCAACATGATGATAATTTCAGAGAGAAATAGTGAAGCTCTCCGTTTAGGATTTGAACAAATTCAACCCAAGCACCTTTGATGAAGTGGATGACGTTACTGTTGATCATCTGTCCATCATCGTCTAAAGCCCGCCCTGACAATTTCATTGGTCTGAACAGTTTCTGTTCAGGCATAATTACTCCTCTATGGATCAAGTCCAGACCGAACTGCCCGTGCTCGGATGTTGTGGGCGGGGCTGAGTTCAGCTGGCATCCAGGCTACGTACAATGGGGCTAAAGGCTCTATGGGGTAAAGGATAACATGATGATAAACAGCAGCTGACTTTTCATTTGTTGACATGACATGGTTAGATTCATATTGTAAGTATCATATCATATATTAATTTGGGTGTCCACCTTAAAGGGTTAGTTCACCAAAAAATGAAATTGATGTCATTAATGACTCACCCCAATGTTGTTCCACACCCGTAAGACCTCCGTTCATCTTCAGAACACAGTTTAAGATATTTCATATTTTAGTCCCAGAGCATATGCAGTCTATGCACACTATACTGTCCATGTCCAGAAAGGGAATAAAAACATCATCAAAGTAGTCCATATGTGACATCAGTTGGTTGATTAGTCTCTTGAAGCATCGAAAATACATTTTGGTCCAAAAATATCAAAAACTACGATTTTATTCAGCATTGTCTTCTCCTCGATGTGCCTCCAAAAAGAATCAAACGGTAATGAATCAGTGAATCAATCAATGATTAAAATCGTAGTTTTTGATATTTTTGGACCAAAATGTATTTTCGATGCTTCAAGAGACTAATCAACCAACTGATGTCACATATGGACTACTTTGATGATGTTTTTATTCCCTTTCTGGACATGGACATTATAGTGTGCATAGACTGCATATGCTCTGGGACTAAAATATGAAATATCTTAAACTGTGTTCTGATGATGAACGGAGGTCTTACAGGTGTGAAAAGACATTAGGGTGAGTCATTAATGACATCAATTTCATTTTTGGGTGAACTAACCCTTTAAGAGATAATCACCATATTTATAATGAAACCAACATGTATTTAAAAATGTGATATTAATCATATCATATAATCAAATATAATGTATTATGTAACTGTATTTCTATATTAACATATTTTAATGACAATATATTTATTGATCCAAAATAAATTCTTTGAATGAAGTATAAACTTAGACATTAAAAAATATTATTTTTGCAAACGTATTTGTATCAATACCGTGTGCCTTTAGCCCCTCGACACCCCATACATTAAGACTTAATAAAATCACTTATGATTTTTGTTGCTTAGTAAATGCTCAATACAAACATATCTTTTTCTGTGTATCATACATTATAGAAGTAGTGAAAATCAATTTTTTCTTAAGGTCTGCCTTTAGCCTCATGATTTCAAAATAGCATGTATTAAATGTCATTTATATAGTTTTCAAGATTGAAAACCTATGAGAAGATGCGCACAAAGATGTGAAAGTAAATATGATGTTCACAGAAAATCAATAATCTTATTTATCCTAAACACCTACAGTTTGTCCTCGAAAAAAATCCATTAGTGTTGAGTAATTGGAGTAATCTTTAATTTCTAAAAAGCCCTGCTTTATTTTTTCACTCAGTTCCTTCTTATGATCTCATATTTCATTAGCAGAGACATTTACTAAATGTCAGCTGGGTGGAGAGCTGTGAATATCCTGTGAGATCGATGGGAGCGCAAGGGCATGTGCCTTTTGTTTGACATTTTCTTGTACCTCCTTTCTTTTCTGTAAATTCTTTAGAAAAATTCACCAGCCTTCAGGACCAATTTCAAAAGTAGCGTTGATAATTGCAGGAAACCAGGAGTGAGAAATGTTTTCAGGGGTGAAAAACCTTTAAGATGCAACATAATTCAGAGTCAAAAGCCTGGTTTTGAGTGATAATGATGGTATGGTGTCTTTTCTAAACTCTGCACTTCTTCTCTGATTCCGGTTAGGCTCTTCGACTATCACGGACGGGTGGCTCCTCCTCCGAGGGCAGTGATCCCGCTGAAGCGCTCGCGGGTGGTGCTTCCATCCACTCGACGCGGGAAGACTTCCTTCCCTGTTAAAACCTCCTCCGCTTCTTCCTCAAGACCTCCATCATCGTCATCATCCTTCTCCTCTGGGCTGAAATGTAAGCCATAAAAAAACTCACAATTTTCCAGATATGTCCAGAATATGCATTATCAGAACGCAGCAAATACAAGTTTGGTGTATTTATTTTTTAAGTTCACAATATAATACAACTTGACATATGCAAATTTGGACCCAAATGTGGGTCGCAGAGCTGAAAAGATTACATTTTACTGCAATTTATTTCATAATTTTATTTCGTAAACATGTTACTAGTTCCTTTTTCAATCAATCAACTTTATTTATATAGCGCTTTTACAATCACGATTGTGTCAAAGCAGCTTCACAGTGTCAAACAGGATAATATTGCAACAAAATTAGATTTTGCTGTACAGTCGTTCTAGAGAAAAGTGATGTTATCAGCTTATTTAATTTATTATATAGCGACAATGTTGGCAGATCTGTATTATAGTTTATAGAATTAATTAAAACCTAATTCATACATTTTATTTGTATAATTAGTTGAATAACTATGATCATAATTTTAGTGTCCCCAACTGAGCAAGCCAAAGGCGACAGTGGCGAGGAACCAAAACTCCATCGGGGAATGATGGAGAAAAATAAACCTTGGGAGAAACCAGACTCAGTCGGGGTGCCGGTTCTCCTCTGGCCTACTAACACAGCGTGTATGATTATTATTCTGGCTACCTTACAGGTCAGAAATCATATTAGATCAGATTATTAAAAATTTCAGGGTATCAGGGAAGAGACGGGTTTATTTAGGATGGTTAGGATGGTGCGTCGGTTATTTGGACATGACGTGCCGGTGAGGCTTTTTTTAAAGGAATTTTAATGGGATAGTTCACTTTAAAATGAAAATTCTGTCATCCTTTACTCGCTCTCAAGTTGTTTCAAACCTGTATGAATTTCTTTCTTCAGCTGAACACTAGGGAAGATTTTTTTGAAGTATGTCATTAACCAAACAGTTAACTGGACTGACTATAGAAGTCAATGTCTTCAGTTAACTGTTTGGTTACTGACATTCTTCAAAAAATCTTCCCTTGTGTTCAGCTGAAGAAAGAAATTCATACAGGTTTGAAACAACTTGAGAGTGAGTAAAGGATGACAGAATTTTCATTTTAAAGTGAACTATCCCTTTAAGGAAAGATGTAACGTACAGGTCAAAAGTCTCATCCTCATCAAAGCTGCATTTATTTGATCAAAAATACAGAAAAAAAATGTAATATTGTGACGCATTACAAATTAAAATCTATTTCTGTTTTAATATACTTTAAATGATCATTTCTGTGATGCAAAGCTGAATTTATCAGCCAGTGTCACATGATCCTTGAGAAATCATTCTAATATGCTAATTTGATTCTCAGTTATTATTAATGTTGGAAAAACTGGTATGATCCTTTTTTCAGGATTCCTTAATGAATAAAAAAAAGAACGTTACAGCATTTATTTAGATTAGAAGTGTTTTGAAACAATATGCACTACTGTTTCAAAAGTACTGTAATTTTGTATTTTTTTTTAGAAATTAATACCAAATTTTATTCAGCAAGGATGTAATACATTGATATAAATCTTTACTACTATTTTAAATAAATGCTTTTTAACTTTTTGTGAATCCTGAAAAATGTCAAACATTGATAATTACCGAGTATTAAATCCTCATATCAGAATGATTCCTGAAGGATCATGAGACACTGAAGACTGGAGTAATGATGCTGAAAATTCAGCTTTGATCACAGGAATAAATTATGTTTTTCCTGTATTTTTGAGCAAATAAATGCAGATTTGATCAGCATAAGAGACTTCCTTCAAAAACATTAAAATTGGTAATGTTTTCAAACTTTTTACTGGTACTTATTGTAGAGGAATACTTGTGGAAATATAGATTTCTGACAAGGCTTGTACTTCTCTCTTCACAACAGTACACTCTGATATTAGTTTGTGTGCTTTCAGACAGCAGAACAGGGCCGAGTTCATGCAGTTATAATTTCATGCTTGTTATACAAAAACAAGAAATTAAGAAAAACAAGAGTATTTCTCAAACTGTAGTTAAATGCACTGAACTCAATGTAAATCTGCACTAATTAAATGATAAAACAACTGTCCCATATATATATATATATATATATATATATATATATATATATATATATATATATATATATATATATATATATATATATATATATATATATATATATATATATATATATATAATGTCACACAGCTCTATATATAATGTTGGCTATATTGAGTAAAACGGTATATATACTTATAGCAAATCTCAACTGCCTGATTTATTTATGTATTCGCAAAATGTAACTATATAATCGCCCAGCTCTTTTTTTAAGAATTTGGATATATAAGAATGTCCGACTTTATTTGCGCACTTGCAGTATACTCACATAGGGCAATATACTATATAGAAAACGATGATATACCATCATGATTTTCTTTAAAGCAGCTTTGAATCTCTGATTGTGGAAAACACTATGCAAATACATTTCGACTTGACAAAGATTGCAAATGTCACTAGGGGGAAAAAAGGCCATAAATGCCTCTTGACTTGGTATTTTGTTGTCTAATGCAATGGCATTCATGCATTTTCATATTTCTACTGCAAAAAGACATTAGCAATACAGTGCATGTTGCAAAAGTCGCTCCCACAGATTCACAATGTGCTTTACACCATTAAATCACTGACCTCTGGCATTGGCCGTCTGTGGCCTGCTGTATGAAGTCCATGAGTTTTATTCTTCTTTGCCAACTGCTGGTTTATATTCTGGCACATGCTGGTCAGTAGCTCTCCCTTACAGATTACACAAAGCGAAAAAGAGACTTATTTCATGGGAGCATAAATCAAGGGCGTATTGATTTAGTTTAGTGTTTTGTTTTTTTGAACCCAAGAGCATTCTGAGACTGGGACTTATGGCCATCTAAAATGCTGGCTGCTTTAATTCTGACCTTGATACCAGCCGAACGGCAAGACGGAACATCATGCTGCCGTGTTTGTAAATTAGAATTCATAACACCAATTCAGATTTTATCTCTAGCCCACAAGTAGCAGCTTTCAGAGCATCTGTCAGCATCCCGCCTTCTCCTGCGAGCGTGGAGCTCAGAAGTGGAGATTAGCTGTGGTGCATGACACTAATGCTCTTAGCTGTAGTGCTGGTCTCTCTGGGGGCTTTTCTTATATCAGAGCAATTCACGGCCAAAAATATCCATAGCATGCACACAAAAGTGCCACTGTTTACCTTAATCTGCATTTGACTGGAGTTATCCCTTCTCTTCACAGCACAACCTGGAGATTAGCTTTATACGACACCCAAATAGCATTTAATTTGGCTCCAAAAGTTTACTTTGCGTTCTCATCAGCAGCTGTTTTGAGTAAAGCAGACAATGTATCTGAAATTTGCTTCAAACGCAACTACTGCAATTTTTACCCATAAACTAGCTACATAAATATCAAAACCTACTTTATCTGCCTGTCTTTGAAATAATTTGGGGAATTTAACATGTGCTGTACTCTAAATATTTAAAACTGGATTTTGCTGATTCTATTATGCATGAAGCTTTTGTAGCCTTTTATTAATACAACTAAGCTTTTTACTTTTTAATTTGTCACCCTATAAAGACCATTTAAAATTAAATGATGGCAAAAAGGTGATTTTAAAAAATGTTTTTGATTTAAAAATACAGTAACAAGTTATTTTAAATTAAAATATCACAAGTTTGCCATTTTCTATTTTAATACATTTTATGTAAATTTATTCCTGTGATGCAAAGCTGATTTTTTTTTTTTTTTTTTAGCTGCCATTACTCCAGTGTCACATGAGCCTTCTGAAATCCTCGTTTCTGAATGTATGTTAGTGTTGTTTTATTGTGTTCATTTATTTACCCAGTATCTATGGCAAAAATGTGATTGGAATCAGCAAAGTTACTATAATTTAAGATTTATTGAGATAGAGCTTGTGACGTCTAGCCCTGGTCTCCTTTTCCCTTATATTTTAGTCTAGAATCTTGATCTTGGAAAACAACGCATTTTGCGTCATAATCCTCTGCATGTAATGAAGCCTACTGCGCATCACACATCCTCTTTAAATTATTCCAAATTAACCGCTAAAAAAAGTGATAAGAGTAAGTTAACTGTCATCTGTCTAAACAAAATGACGCTCAGCTAGTTTGTTTCATAGGTTGCCCAGATCAAAGCTCTCTCAGATTTGCAAGCTTGAAGGCAGTTTTTGGACATGTATTTGGGGTTTGAGCAATTTAAATGGTTGCACCAGACGCGTTCATTGAATTTCAGTAGATACGCCGCTCCGTCAGACTAAACACCTACACACGCAGCTTTCTGCCTCAGGCGGGTGATGGCAGGTGACACCATTTTGTGAGGTAGTGGAAAAGCTGGCAGCGGTGTGACAGCAGTGTTGGGTCACGCTGTGTTATCAGGGCTGAAGGCGGTGACAGCAAAGCGACAAGCTTCAGCTTTCTCAAGGAGAGGAATGGCTTGAAAAATACAGGCTAATGAATTTTTCAACAAAGCATTTATATGTATCCAGGAGCTCCAATTATCATGAAGAAACAGGTCTTTCCATGTCAAAAGGGGCCTCTGGAGGTCTTCATAGAGGTCCACACTGCATTTTCTAGTGTCATTCAGTATATTTAAGCAGTAACTTGTATTTGTATTTGAACCAATCCTTTACATTAAAGGGGTACTTCAGCGCTGGAAAGATGAATCTGGATTTAAACTGGGTCATTAATGTAGTAGAAATGTGAAGTTATTTTTGAATTTGGTGCCTTCTAGACTGAGAAAAGACAGAAAATGTATTTGTCTCATGGGGATGAAAGACTACAATTCCCAGAATGCTTCGCTGCCCTCTGAGGCTATTCCCAAAGCCACCTACTGGATTACTTTGTTTGATAACAGACACTATATGCTGTTATGATATGTGTAAGATAGCTAACTAGACAGCTGTGTTACAATAGAAGTTAAACAAGCGACAAAAATAGGAAAAAATCAGTTTGCAAAGACTGTATCAATCAAAGCACAGCTTTGAGAAGGGGAATATGCAGGTCCGGAAGGAAGGAGAAGGTGATGGAGATGAGTGCTATTGTGCTATTTATTTACCGGTCAAAAGTTTGAGTAGCAACATTTGAGACAGGTTTCATTGGTGATTTTCAAATATGAAATTTAATCATAAGCTTGAGTGTTTATTATAAATGCTGAACAGCTTTTGAGAGCTGTACTTGCATGACTGAAATAGCTGCCCGAGAGCCTTTTCAAAGATGGTTGCCCAGTAAAATGAGACAGTCAACCCTCTCTCAAAGCAAATTACTTGCGTTATTCCTGAATGAATTTGTGTTTTTGAACAAATGGGTTGAGGGAATGATTCAATGACACTCAAGTACGATTGTTTAGTTCATGAATGAACAAGCGTTGTTGAGTGAATCGTTTAAATGAATAATTCCTCAACTCACTCATAAAATGACTTGCGGCCATCTACTGGTGTAACGATGTAACTGCAAAACGAGTGTACTTGGTCTGTAAAACAGATCTGCAGACACTCCGCCTACGTTTCTTTTCTTTTTTTTATTCTTTATTTATTAGACATTTTACTCCGCCTACATTTCTGAAGTCACAAAGTAGCTTTGAAAGATGTCAAGAGCCATTTCCATATTTTTATCCTAAATTTGATACCATTTGCTGCCCTGTTTCCCGCCTATTTGGCCTTTCAGTTACCACCAAGTTCATTCTGCTTTGCTCACATTGGCCTGCTGATTTGAAATGTTTATTAGATTCGATGTGTGTTCAATGGTGTAGTCATCTGAAGGAGATTAATCTGACAGCTGCCATATGAAAAAAAGCAGTGAAATTTTCAAAGCGCATAATATTTACAGAAATTAGCAGCATGAATTAAGCTAGCAGACATTGAGGAGTGACGTTATATCCCATGTGGCATAGCATATTAATTGGAGAGTCTTGACCGGTGTCTTGCTCATGAGCACAATATGCAAGATTGTAAATGGTCTAGTAATTTTTAGGACTGAACTATAACTTATAACATTAAGTGTTCATTTGGGGCTACTGTAGAAACATGACTGTGCAAAATTTCACTGTAAGGGGACCCGCAGTGTCTGTAGATAGAAATGGTAATAAAAAGTAAACATAGTTATGTATATTATATTGCATTGCAATAGATCCTCCTAAATATTACACAGTGCACCTTTAAGTAACCTCATGTACTTACTGTAGAGTTATGGTTAGGTTTAGTTACTTGTAATTATGCATAATTGACTGTTATTTATTACTCTAGTAAGTACATGTAGTAACTACGTCGCATTCAAATAGTGTTCTACCCAGTGTAATACCCAGATCTGTACCCAGGTACATCCCCTCGATTACTGGACTTTTGTATAGAAATTTACTTTCATATCGCATGGGATACCCCAAATATTCTGTGTAATTATAACAATTTAACTACAAACTAGACAAAAAAGTTTGATGACAAACTTTAAGTTGGCTTGGAAGAGAGTTGATCAGAAAGTTTGAAAAGGTTTGAAATAGTTTAATGAGTTTAAAGTTTAAAATAGTTTAATAAGTTTAAAGTTTAAAATAGTTTGATAAGTTTAAAGTTTAAAATAGTTTAATAAGTTTAAAGTTTAAAATAGTTTAATAAGTTTAAAGTTAGATAGATAGATAGATAGATAGATAGATAGATAGATAGATAGATAGATAGATAGATAGATAGATAGATAGATAGATAGATAGATAGATAGATAGATCTGTATCATACCCATGTCATTATACACATTTGTGTCCTCATATGTCACACACACACACTTACTCATACACACACTAACACACACACTCTTACTCATACACACACACACACACACACACACACACACACACACACACACACACACACACACACACACACACACACACACACACTTACTCACAATTGGTTGCTAGGGTGTTGCTAGGCGGTTGCTAAGGTGTTCCGGGTGGTTGCTAGGTGGTTGCTAGGGTGTTCTGGGTGGTTGCTAGGGCGTTGCTAGGTGGTTGCTAGGGTGTTCTGGGTGGTTGCTAGGGCATTGCTAGGCAGTTGCTACGGTGTTCTGGGTGGTTGCTAGGTGGTTGCTATGCGGTTGCTAGGGTGTTCTGGGTGGTTGCTAGGGCGTTGCTAGGCAGTTGCTAGGGTGTTCTGGGTGGTTGCTAGAACGTTGCTAGGTGGTTGCTAGGCGGTTGCTAGGGTGTTCTGGGTGGTTGCTAGGGCGTTGCTAGGTGGTTGCTAGGGTGTTCTGGGTGGTTGCTAGGCGGTTGCTAAGGTGTTCTGGGTGGTTGCTAGGGTGTTCTGGGTGGTTGCTAGGCGGTTGCTATGGTGTTGTGGGTGGTTGCTATGACGTTGCTATGTGGTTGCTAGGGTATTCTGGGTGGTTGCTATGGAGTGGCAGCATCCCATAATGATACCCCAAAATCACCTTGCCAGTACGCATTATATAAACCAACCCCCATGTCTCTACGATTTTCTGATGCAGAGTTCTGAACGGTTGCTATGGTAGTCTCTGTTTGGTTGCTATGGAGTGGCTTGGCAGCATCCCATAATGCTACCCCAAAATCACCTTGCCAGTATGAATGATATAAACCAACCCCCATGTCTCTACGATTTTCTGATGCAGAGTTCTGAACAGTTGCTAGGGTACTCTGTTTGGTTGCTATGGAGTGGCTTGGCAGCATCCCATAATGATTCCCCAAAATCCCCTTGCCTGTATGAATGATATAAACCAACCCCGTGTCTCTATGATGTTCAGATGTGAAGATATACACTGTGGATTTGGGTTGTTAGGGTGCTCGATAATGGTTGCTAGGGCGTGGCTAGGAAGTGTTGAAGTTGATTTGTGATTGGCTGTTGATGCCCTGAGTCAATCAAACCCACCCTCATGTTTCTATGACACTCCTATCCAGAGATATAACTTTGATCTATTTCAATGGAAGTCTATGGGATTGGTTGCTAGGGAGCTCTAAACGGTTGCTAGGGCGGGGCTTAATAGCATCATCATGATCCTGAGATAGTGATTGGTTGTCTGAGTAGATTGGGCCCACCCCCTTGTCTCTGTGAGTCTGTGAGTCTGAGCTATGCTCAATACAAAATCCCTATGGGATTTACCATTGAATGAGAATGGATAGATGAGTTTAAATGAGAGATAGATGAGTTTAAATGATAGATAGATGAGTTTAAATGAGAGATAGATGAGTTTAAATGAGAGATAGATGAGTTTAAATGATAGATAGATGAGTTTAAATGAGAGAGAGATGAGTTTAAATGAGAGAGAGATGAGTTTAAATGATAGATAGATAGATAGATAGATAGATAGATAGATAGATAGATAGATAGATAGATAGATAGATAGATAGATAGATAGATAGATAGATAGATAGATAGATAGATGAGTTAAATGAGTGTATAGTTTATAGAATGTCAGTTTGAGTGAGTCTGAGCTTCAGTGTTTAGATTTGAAGTTTTGTCAGTTGGTCAGTTTGAACAGTCTTGGCTCATTTGAACATTCCGTCAATGAAAGTCAATGGGATTTTTCCGAGTTTTGGGAGTCATTTTTAGGAAAACCGTGAGTCGGATCAGTTAGAAAAGATATAGCATACCGAGTCAGAACAGTCTGAGAGTCTGAGCCGAGTTTGGAGTTTGAGGAGTTAAAGCTCTAGGAGGAGTTAGAGTCAGAAATTTTGAGTAAGAAAAAGAATAATAATAATAATAACTAGAAAGTACAATTCCTGAAGAAATTGTGAGTGGTGCTTGCCGTGGCAAAACTCGGGGCCCTGTGGCATTTGTGATGCAAAAAAGCCAAGCAACATGTCTGTACGATGTTGTGGGGCTGAGATATGGCTTCTTAATGTGTCTGTATGGTTGCTAGGGTGGTCTAATTGGTTGCTATGGTGTGGCCATACAGTTTAAGAGGTGATATTTATAGAGTAGTTGTCAGTCTGAGTCAAAAGAGCCCAACTCTGTATGTGTACAATGGTCTAGTGCTGAGATATGGCTTATTAATGTTGAAATACGGTTGCTAGGGTGGTTTAAATAGTTGCTAGGGAGTGTCTATGAAGTTGTGATGTCACTACTGATTGTCTACTTGATAGGCCGAGTCAAAAGAGCCCACCCTCAAGTCTCTACGACCTTCTGATCCGAATCTATGATCTCACACAGTACTGCCAATGTTAAGTCTATGGGACTTTTCCGGGACGATTTTTTTCCCGCCAAAACGGAGATCGTTCATCCGATCCCTTAGAAAAGACATAGCACACCTCTCCTCAATAAGTCGGTCGATTTGACACCTCATCCGTGGGTCTGTGACAAACGGTGCCGGAGGAGTAGCGTGCCAAAGTTTTGAAAAAGTGAATAGTATTTACAATACTAGAAAGTACAATTCCTGAAGAAATTGTGAGTGGTGCTTGCCGTGGCAAAACTCGGGGCCCGGTTATTGCAAGATACTGCAAAATCACCTTGCCAGTATGAATGATATAAACCAACCCCCGTGTCTCTATGATTTTCTAATGCAGAGATCTAAACAGTTGCTAGGGTACTCTGTTTGGTTGCTATGGAGTGGCTTGGCACCATCCCATAATGATTCCCCAAAATCCCCTTGCCAGTATGAATGATATATACCAACCCCCGTGTCTCTATGATGTACTAATGCAGAGATATAGGTCTTGCTAAACAGTTGCTAGGGTACTCTGTTTGGTTGCTATGGAGTGGCTTGGCAGCATCCCATAATGATACGCCAAAAGCTCCTTGTCAGTATGAATGATATAAACCAACCCCCGTGTCTCTATGATGTTCAGATGTGGAGATATACACTGTGGATTTGGGTTGTTAGGGTGCTTGATAATGGTTGCTAGGGAGTGGCTAGTAAGTGTTGAAGGTGATTTGTGATTGGCCGTTGATGCCCTGAGTCAATCAAACCCACCCCCATGTTTCTATGACACTCCTATCCAGAGATATAACTTTGATCTTTTTCAATGGAAGTCAATGGGATCGGTTGTTAGGGAGCTCTAAACGGTTGCTAGGGCGTGGCTTAATAACATCATCATGATCCTGAGATAGTGATTGGTTGTCTGAGTAGATTGGGCCCACCCCCTTGTCTCTGTGAGTCTGTGAAGCAGAGCTATGCTCAATACAAAATCCCTATGGGATTTACCATTGAATGAGAAACGCATGCGTTGCATGCGTTTCATGGGACGACCCTCCCCATGTTAAGTCAATGGGCCTTTTTTGCGATTTTTGGGGAGCTCTAGCACCCCTGGGGTACAACTTACACCCCTTTGAGATGTGTGTGCTGAGAGATCCTATCAGCCCCTTCAAATTTCGTGTAATATATGTGTGTGTTTGAGATCCTCGCTCGGAGCTACGAGGGGTCAAAGTTTCGCCCCATCAATCGTCTATGGCACTTTCGGGGTACGTTTGCACCCCTGGGGCGCACACCGTACCCCCGATCCCTTAGCAGAGATATAGCACACGATTCCCGTATAGGCCGCCGACTTTGGCTATTTAGTGGTTGGGGTTTGACAAAATTTGTGTGAGGAGAAGCGCGTCAAAATAAGTGGCCAGAAGAATAAGAATAATAAGTATGGTGGAGAACAATAGTGATGCCTTGCTACGCAAGCACCACTAACTAGAAAGTACAATTCCTGAAGAAATTGTGAGTGGTGCTTGCCGTGGCAAAACTCGGGGCCCGGTTATTGCAAGAGACTGCAAAATCACCTTGCCAGTATGAATGATATAAACCAACCCCCATGTCTCTACGATTTTCAGATGTAGAGATCTGAACAGTTGCTAGGGTACTCTGTTTGGTTGCTATGGAGTGGCTTGGCACCATCCCATAATGATTCCCCAAAATCCCCTTGCCAATATGGATGATATAAACCAACCCCCGTGTCTTCATGATTTTCTGATGCAGAGATCTGAACGGTTGCTAAGGTACTCTGTTTGGTTGCTATGGAGTGGCTTGGCACCATCCCATAATGATTCCCCAAAATCCCCTTGCCAGTATGAATGATATATACCAACCCCCGTGTCTCTATGATGTTCAGATGTGGAGATATACACTGTGGATTTGGGTTGTTAGGGTGCTTGATAATGGTTGCTAGGGAGTGGCTAGGAGGTGTTGAAGGTGATTTGTGATTGGCCGTTGATGCCCTGAGTCAATCAAACCCACCCCCATGTTTCTATGACACTCCTATCCAGAGATATAACTTTGATCTTTTTCAATGGAAGTCTATGGGATCGGTTGTTAGGGAGCTCTAAATGGTTGCTAGGGCGTGGCTTAATAACATCATCATGATCCTGAGATAGTGATTGGTTGTCTGAGTAGATTGGGCCCACCCCCTTGTCTCTGTGAGTCTGTGAAACAGAGCTATGCTCAATACAAAATCCCTATGGGATTTACCATAGTAGGAGAAACGCATGCGTTGCATGCGTTTCATGGGGCAACCCTCCCCATGTTAAGTCTATGGGGCAATTTTTCGATTTTTGGGGAGCTCTAGCACCCCAGGGGTACAACTTACACCCCTTTGAGATGTGTGTGCTGAGAGATCCTATCAGCCCCTTCAATTTTCGTGTAATATATGTGTGTGTTTGAGATCCTCGCTCGGAGCCACGAGGGGTCAAAGTTTCGCCCCATCAATCGTCAATGGCACTTTTGGGGTACGTTTGCACCCCTGGGGCACACACCGTACCCCCGATCCCTTATAAAAGACATAGCACACCATTCCCGTATAGGTCGCCGACTTTGGCTATTTAGTGGTTGGGGTTTGACAAAATTTGTGGGAGAAGAAGCGCGCCGAAATACGTGTCCAGAAGAAGAAGAAGAACTAGAAAGTACAATTCCTGAAGAAATTGTGAGTGGTGCTTGCCGTGGCAAAACTCGGGGCCCGGTTATTGCAAGAGACTGCAAAATCACCTTGCCAGTATGAATGATATAAACCAACCCCCATGTCTCTATGATTTTCTAATGCAGAGATCTAAACAGTTGCTAGGGTACTCTGTTTGGTTGCTATGGAGTGGCTTGGCACCATCCCATAATGATTCCCCAAAATCCCCTTGCCAGTATGAATGATATATACCAACCCCCGTGTCTCTATGATGTACTAATGCAGAGATATAGGTGTTGCTAAACAGTTGCTAGGGTACTCTGTTTGGTTGCTATGGAGTGGCTTGGCAGCATCCCATAATGATACGCCAAAAGCTCCTTGTCAGTATGAATGATATAAACCAACCCCCGTGTCTCTATGATGTTCAGATGTGGAGATATACACTGTGGATTTGGGTTGTTAGGGTGCTTGATAATGGTTGCTAGGGAGTGGCTAGTAAGTGTTGAAGGTGATTTGTGATTGGCCGTTGATGCCCTGAGTCAATCAAACCCACCCTCATGTTTCTATGACACTCCTATCCAGAGATATAACTTTGATCTTTTTCAATGGAAGTCTATGGTATCGGTTGTTAGGGAGCTCTAAACGGTTGCTAGGGCGTGGCTTAATAACATCATCATGATCCTGAGATAGTGATTGGTTGTCTGAGTAGATTGGGCCCACCCCCTTGTCTCTGTGAGTCTGTGAAGCAGAGCTATGCTCAATACAAAATCCCTATGGGATTTACCATTGAATGAGAAACGCATGCGTTGCATGCGTTTCATGGGACGACCCTCCCCATGTTAAGTCAATGGGCCTTTTTTGCGATTTTTGGGGAGCTCTAGCACCCCAGGGGTACAACTTACACCCCTTTGAGATGTGTGTGCTGAGAGATCCTATCAGCCCCTTCAAATTTCGTGTAATATATGTGTGTGTTTGAGATCCTCGCTCGGAGCCACGAGGGGTCAAAGTTTCGCCCCATCAATCGTCTATGGCACTTTCGGGGTACGTTTGCACCCCTGGGGCGCACACCGTACCCCCGATCCCTTATAAAAGTCATAGCACACGATTCCCGTATAGGCCGCCGACTTTGGCTATTTAGTGGTTGGGGTTTGACAAAATTTGTGGGAGGAGAAGCGCGTCAAAATACCTGTGTGGAAGAATAAGAATAACTAGAAAGTACAATTCCTGAAGAAATTGTGAGTGGTGCTTGCCGTGGCAAAACTCGGGGCCCGGTGGCTACCACAAGGCAAAAAAGCCAAGCAACATGTCTGTACGATGTTGTGGGGCTGAGATATGGCTTCGTTATGTGTTTGTACGGTTGCTAGGGTACTGTAAATGGTTGCTATGGAGTGGCTTGGCACCATCCTATAATGACCCCAAAAGCTACTTGTCAGTATGAATGATATAAACCAACCCCCATGTGTCTATGATTTTCTAATGCAGAGATCTAAACAGTTGCTAAGGTACTCTGTTTGGTTGCTATGGAGTGGCTTGGCACCATCCCATAATGATTCCCCAAAATCCCCTTGCCAGTATGAATGATATAAACCAACCCCCGTGTCTTCATGATTTTCTGATGCAGAGATCTGAACGGTTGCTAAGGTACTCTGTTTGGTTGCTATGGAGTGGCTTGGCACCATCCCATAATGATTCCCCAAAATCCCCTTGCCAGTATGAATGATATATACCAACCCCCGTGTCTCTATGATATACTAATGCAGAGATATAGGTCTTGCTAAACAGTTGCTAGGGTACTCTGTTTGGTTGCTATGGAGTGGCCTGGCACCATCCCATAATGATTCCCCAAAATCCCCTTGCCAGTATGAATGATATAAACCAACTCCCGTGTCTCTATGATGTTCAGATGTGAAGATATACACTGTGGATTTGTGTTGTTAGGGTGCTCGATAATGGTTGCTAGGGCGTGGCTAGGAGGTGTTGAAGGTGATTTGTGATTGGCCGTTGATGCCCTGAGTCAATCAAACCCACCCCCATGTTTCTATGACACTCCTATCCAGAGATATAACTTTGATCTTTTTCAATGGAAGTCAATGGGATCGGTTGTTAGGGAGCTCTAAACGGTTGCTAGGGCGTGGCTTAATAACATCATCATGATCCTGAGATAGTGATTGGTTGTCTGAGTAGATTGGGCCCACCCCCTTGTCTCTGTGAGTCTGTGAAGCAGAGCTATGCTCAATACAAAATCCCTATGGGATTTACCATAGTAGGAGAAACGCATGCGTTGCATGCGTTTCATGGGAGGACCCTCCCCATGTTAAGTCAATGGGGCAATTTTTCGATTTTTGGGGAGCTCTAGCACCCCAGGGGTACAACTTACACCCCTTTGAGATGTGTGTTTTGAGAGATCCTATCAGCCCCTTCAATTTTCGTGTAATATATGTGTGTGTTTGAGATCCTCGCTCGGAGCTACGAGGGGTCAAAGTTTCGCCCCATCAATTGTCTATGGCACTTTTGGGCTACTTCTGCACCCCTGGGGCGCACACCGTACCCCCGATCCCTTATAAAAGTCATAGCACACCATTCCCGTATAGGTCGCCGGATTTGGCTATTTTGTGGTTGGGGTTTGACAAAATTTGTGTGAGGAGAAGCGCGCCGAAATACGTGTGCGGTGGAAGAATAATAATAATAATAAGTATGGTGGAGAACAATAGTGATGCCTTGCTAAAGCAAGCACCACTAATAAGTATGGAGGAGAACAATAGTGATGCCTTGCTAAAGCAAGCACCACTAACTAGAAAGTACAATTCCTGAAGAAATTGTGAGTGGTGCTTGCCGTGGCAAAACTCGGGGCCCGGTTATTGCAAGAGACTGCAAAATCACCTTGCCAGTATGAATGATATAAACCAACCCCCATGTCTCTACGATTTTCAGATGTAGAGATCTGAACAGTTGCTAGGGTACTCTGTTTGGTTGCTATGGAGTGGCTTGGCACCATCCCATAATGATTCCCCAAAATCCCCTTGCCAGTATGAATGATATAAACCAACCCCGGTGTCTCTGTGATGTACTAATGCAGAGATATAGGTATGGCTAAACAGTTGCTAGGGTACTCTGTTTGGTTGCTATGGAGTGGCCTGGCACCATCCCATAATGATTCCCCAAAATCCCCTTGCCAGTATGAATGATATAAACCAACTCCCGTGTCTCTATGATGTTCAGATGTGAAGATATACACTGTGGATTTGGGTTGTTAGGGTGCTCGATAATGGTTGCTAGGGCGTGGCTAGGAAGTGTTGAAGGTGATTTGTGATTGGCCGTTGATGCCCTGAGTCAATCAAACCCACCCCCATGTTTCTATGACACTCCTATCCAGAGATATAACTTTGATCTTTTTCAATGGAAGTCAATGGGATCGGTTGTTAGGGAGCTCTAAACGGTTGCTAGGGCGTGGCTTAATAACATCATCATGATCCTGAGATAGTGATTGGTTGTCTGAGTAGATTGGGCCCACCCCCTTGTCTCTGTGAGTCTGTGAAGCAGAGCTATGCTCAATACAAAATCCCTATGGGATTTACCATTGAATGAGAAACGCATGCGTTGCATGCGTTTCATGGGACGACCCTCCCCATGTTAAGTCTATGGGTTTTTTTCCACTTTTTGGGGAGCTCTAGCACCCCTGGGGTACAACTTACACCCCTTTGAGATGTGTGTGCTGAGAGATCCTATCAGGATCTTCAGATTTCGTATAAGAGACGAGTGTTTTGGAATTCGTCGCTCGGCGCTATGTGTGGTCGAAGTTTTCGCAATGTTTTGTCGATGGGACGTTTTGGCTACTTTTACCCCCCTGGGGCGAGCCACGTACCCCCGATCCCTTAGTAGAGATATAGCACACCATTCCCGATGAGGACGCACCTTTTGTCAATGGCTTTGTTGGGTCTTTGACAAAATCTCCGGGAGGAGTAGCGCGCCGAAATTTTGGTCCAGAAGGAAGAAGAAGAATAATAATAACTAGAAAGTACAATTCCTGAAGAAATTGTGAGTGGTGCTTGCCGTGGCAAAACTCGGGGCCCTGTTATGCAAGAGACTGCAAAATAAGTCAGCCCCATGTCTGTAAGATGTTGTGGAGTTGAGATATGGCTTCTTTATGTGTTTGTATGGTTGCTAGGGTGGTCTAAATGGTTGCTATGGTGTGCTTAAACAGTTTAAGGGGTGACATCTAAAGACTAACTGTCAGTCTGAGTCAAAAGAGCCCAACTCTGTATGTGTACAATGCTCTAGTGCTGAGATATGGCTTGTTAATGTTGAAATATGGTTGCTAGGGTGGTGAAACTGGTTGCTAGGGAGTGGCTATGAAGTTGTGATGTCACTACTGATTGTCTACTTGATAGGCCGAGTCAAAAGAGCCCACCCTCAAGTCTCTACGACCTTCTGATCCGAATCTATGATCTCACACAGTACTGCCAATGTTAAGTCTATGGGACTTTTCCGGGACGATTTTTTTCCCGCCAAAACGGAGATCGTTCATCCGATCCCTTAGAAAAGACATAGCACACCTCTCCTCAATAAGTCGGTCGATTTGACACCTCATCCGTGGGTCTGTGACAAACGGTGCCGGAGGAGTAGCGTGCCAAAGTTTTGAAAAAGTGAATAGTATTTACAATACTAGAAAGTACAATTCCTGAAGAAATTGTGAGTGGTGCTTGCCGTGGCAAAACTCGGGGCCCGGTTATTGCAAGAGACTGCAAAATCACCTTGCCAGTATGAATGATATAAACCAACCCCCATGTCTCTACGATTTTCAGATGTAGAGATCTGAACAGTTGCTAGGGTACTCTGTTTGGTTGCTATGGAGTGGCTTGGCACCATCCCATAATGATTCCCCAAAATCCCCTTGCCAGTATGAATGATATAAACCAACCCCGGTGTCTCTGTGATGTACTAATGCAGAGATATAGGTATGGCTAAACAGTTGCTAGGGTACTCTGTTTGGTTGCTATGGAGTGGCCTGGCACCATCCCATAATGATTCCCCAAAATCCCCTTGCCAGTATGAATGATATAAACCAACTCCCGTGTCTCTATGATGTTCAGATGTGAAGATATACACTGTGGATTTGGGTTGTTAGGGTGCTCGATAATGGTTGCTAGGGCGTGGCTAGGAAGTGTTGAAGGTGATTTGTGATTGGCCGTTGATGCCCTGAGTCAATCAAACCCACCCCCATGTTTCTATGACACTCCTATCCAGAGATATAACTTTGATCTTTTTCAATGGAAGTCAATGGGATCGGTTGTTAGGGAGCTCTAAACGGTTGCTAGGGCGTGGCTTAATAACATCATCATGATCCTGAGATAGTGATTGGTTGTCTGAGTAGATTGGGCCCACCCCCTTGTCTCTGTGAGTCTGTGAAGCAGAGCTATGCTCAATACAAAATCCCTATGGGATTTACCATTGAATGAGAAACGCATGCGTTGCATGCGTTTCATGGGACGACCCTCCCCATGTTAAGTCTATGGGTTTTTTTCCACTTTTTGGGGAGCTCTAGCACCCCTGGGGTACAACTTACACCCCTTTGAGATGTGTGTGCTGAGAGATCCTATCAGGATCTTCAGATTTCGTATAAGAGACGAGTGTTTTGGAATTCGTCGCTCGGCGCTATGTGTGGTCGAAGTTTTCGCAATGTTTTGTCGATGGGACGTTTTGGCTACTTTTACCCCCCTGGGGCGAGCCACGTACCCCCGATCCCTTAGTAGAGATATAGCACACCATTCCCGATGAGGACGCACCTTTTGTCAATGGCTTTGTTGGGTCTTTGACAAAATCTCCGGGAGGAGTAGCGCGCCGAAATTTTGGTCCAGAAGGAAGAAGAAGAATAATAATAACTAGAAAGTACAATTCCTGAAGAAATTGTGAGTGGTGCTTGCCGTGGCAAAACTCGGGGCCCTGTTATGCAAGAGACTGCAAAATAAGTCAGCCCCATGTCTGTAAGATGTTGTGGAGTTGAGATATGGCTTCTTTATGTGTTTGTATGGTTGCTAGGGTGGTCTAAATGGTTGCTATGGTGTGCTTAAACAGTTTAAGGGGTGACATCTAAAGACTAACTGTCAGTCTGAGTCAAAAGAGCCCAACTCTGTATGTGTACAATGCTCTAGTGCTGAGATATGGCTTGTTAATGTTGAAATATGGTTGCTAGGGTGGTGAAACTGGTTGCTAGGGAGTGGCTATGAAGTTGTGATGTCACTACTGATTGTCTACTTGATAGGCCGAGTCAAAAGAGCCCACCCTCAAGTCTCTACGACCTTCTGATCCGAATCTATGATCTCACACAGTACTGCCAATGTTAAGTCTATGGGACTTTTCCGGGACGATTTTTTTCCCGCCAAAACGGAGATCGTTCATCCGATCCCTTAGAAAAGACATAGCACACCTCTCCTCAATAAGTCGGTCGATTTGACACCTCATCCGTGGGTCTGTGACAAACGGTGCCGGAGGAGTAGCGTGCCAAAGTTTTGAAAAAGTGAATAGTATTTACAATACTAGAAAGTACAATTCCTGAAGAAATTGTGAGTGGTGCTTGCCGTGGCAAAACTCGGGGCCCGGTGGCATTTGTGATGCAAAAAAGCCAAGCAACATGATGTTAGCATGATGTTAACATGATTAGCAAGTTATTAGCATGATGCTAACATGATTAGCAAGTTGTTAGCATGATGCTAACATGATTAGCATGATGTTAGCATGATGCTAACATGATTAGCATGTTGCTAGCATAATGCTAACGTGATTAGCATGATGCTAGCATGATGCTAACATGATTAGCATGATGCTAGCAACATGATTAGCATGTTGCTAGCATGATGCTAACATGATTAGCATGATGCTAGCATGATGCTAACATGATTAGCATGATGCTAGCATGATGCTAACATGATTAGCATGATGCTAGCATGATGCTAACATGATTAGCATGTTGCTAGCATGATGCTAACATGATTAGCATCATGTTAGCATGATGCTAACATGATTAGCATCATGCTAGCAACATGATTAGCATGTTGCTAGCATAATGCTAACATGATTAGCATTATGCTAGCATGATGCTAACATGATTAGCATGTTGCTAGCATGATTAGCATGTTGCTAGGCGGTTGCTAGGGTGTTCTGTGTGGTTGCTAGGCGGTTGCTAGGGTGTTCTGGGAGGTTGCTAGGGCGTTGCTAGGTGGTTGCTAGGCGGTTGCTAGGGCGTTCTGGGTGGTTGCTAGGGCGTTGCTAGGGTGTTGCTAGGCGGTTGCTAGGGTGTTCTGGGTGGTTGCTAGGCAGTTGCTATGGTGTTCTGGGTGGTTGCTAGGCGGTTGCTATGTGGTTGCTAGGGTATTCTGGGTGGTTGCTATGGAGTGGCAACATCCCATAATGATACCCCAAAATCACCTTGCCAGTACTAATTATATAAACCAACCCCCATGTCTGTATGATTTTCTGATGCAGAGATGTGAACGGTCGCCAGGGTACTCTGTTTGGTTGCTATGGAGTGGCTTGGCAGCATCCCATAATGCTACCCCAAAATCACCTTGCCAGTATGAATGATATAAACCAACCCCCGTGTCTCTATGATTTTCTGATGCAGAGATCTGAACGGTTGCTAAGGTACTCTGTTTGGTTGCTATGGAGTGGCTTGGCACCATCCCATAATGATTCCCCAAAATCCCCTTGCCAGTATGAATGATATAAACCAACTCCCGTGTCTCTATGATGTTCAGATGTGAAGATATACACTGTGGATTTGGGTTGTTAGGGTGCTTGATAATGGTTGCTAGGGAGTGGCTAGGAGGTGTTGAAGGTGATTTGTGATTGGCCGTTGATGCCCTGAGTCAATCAAACCCACCCTCATGTTTGTATGACACTCCTATCCAGAGATATAACTTTGATCTTTTTCAATGGAAGTCTATGGGATCGGTTGTTAGGGAGCTCTAAATGGTTGCTAGGGCGTGGCTTAATAACATCATCATGATCCTGAGATAGTGATTGGTTGTCTGAGTAGATTGGGCCCACCCCCTTGTGTCTGTGAGTCTGTGAAGCAGAGCTATGCTCAATACAAAATCCCTATGGGATTTACCATTGAATGAGAAACGCATGCGTTGCATGCGTTTCATGGGACGATCCTCCCCATGTTAAGTCAATGGGCCTTTTTTTCGATTTTTGGGGAGCTCTAGCACCCCAGGGGTACAACTTACACCCCTTTGAGATGTGTTTGCTGAGAGATCCTATCAGCCCCTTCAATTTTCGTGTAATATATGTGTGTGTTTGAGATCCTCGCTCGGAGCCACGAGGGGTCAAAGTTTCGCCCCATCAATCGTCAATGGCACTTTTGGGGTACGTTTGCACCCCTGGGGCACACACCGTACCCCCGATCCCTTATAAAAGTCATAGCACACCATTCCCGTATAGGTCGCCGACTTTGGCTATTTAGTGGTTGGGGTTTGACAAAATTTGTGGGAGGAGAAGCGCGCCGAAATACGTAACCAGAAGAATAAGAATAATAATAAGTATGGTGGAGAACAATAGTGATGCCTTGCTAAAGCAAGCACCACTAACTAGAAAGTACAATTCCTGAAGAAATTGTGAGTGGTGCTTGCCGTGGCAAAACTCGGGGCCCGGTGGCATTTGTGATGCAAAAAAGCCAAGCAACATGATGTTAGCATGATGTTAACATGATTAGCAAGTTATTAGCATGATGCTAACATGATTAGCAAGTTGTTAGCATGATGCTAACATGATTAGCATGATGTTAGCATGATGCTAACATGATTAGCATGTTGCTAGCATAATGCTAACGTGATTAGCATGATGCTAGCATGATGCTAACATGATTAGCATGATGCTAGCAACATGATTAGCATGTTGCTAGCATGATGCTAACATGATTAGCATGATGCTAGCATGATGCTAACATGATTAGCATGATGCTAGCATGATGCTAACATGATTAGCATGATGCTAGCATGATGCTAACATGATTAGCATGTTGCTAGCATGATGCTAACATGATTAGCATCATGTTAGCATGATGCTAACATGATTAGCATCATGCTAGCAACATGATTAGCATGTTGCTAGCATAATGCTAACATGATTAGCATTATGCTAGCATGATGCTAACATGATTAGCATGTTGCTAGCATGATTAGCATGTTGCTAGGCGGTTGCTAGGGTGTTCTGTGTGGTTGCTAGGCGGTTGCTAGGGTGTTCTGGGAGGTTGCTAGGGCGTTGCTAGGTGGTTGCTAGGCGGTTGCTAGGGCGTTCTGGGTGGTTGCTAGGGCGTTGCTAGGGTGTTGCTAGGCGGTTGCTAGGGTGTTCTGGGTGGTTGCTAGGCAGTTGCTATGGTGTTCTGGGTGGTTGCTAGGCGGTTGCTATGTGGTTGCTAGGGTATTCTGGGTGGTTGCTATGGAGTGGCAACATCCCATAATGATACCCCAAAATCACCTTGCCAGTACTAATTATATAAACCAACCCCCATGTCTGTATGATTTTCTGATGCAGAGATGTGAACGGTCGCCAGGGTACTCTGTTTGGTTGCTATGGAGTGGCTTGGCAGCATCCCATAATGCTACCCCAAAATCACCTTGCCAGTATGAATGATATAAACCAACCCCCGTGTCTCTATGATTTTCTGATGCAGAGATCTGAACGGTTGCTAAGGTACTCTGTTTGGTTGCTATGGAGTGGCTTGGCACCATCCCATAATGATTCCCCAAAATCCCCTTGCCAGTATGAATGATATAAACCAACTCCCGTGTCTCTATGATGTTCAGATGTGAAGATATACACTGTGGATTTGGGTTGTTAGGGTGCTTGATAATGGTTGCTAGGGAGTGGCTAGGAGGTGTTGAAGGTGATTTGTGATTGGCCGTTGATGCCCTGAGTCAATCAAACCCACCCTCATGTTTGTATGACACTCCTATCCAGAGATATAACTTTGATCTTTTTCAATGGAAGTCTATGGGATCGGTTGTTAGGGAGCTCTAAATGGTTGCTAGGGCGTGGCTTAATAACATCATCATGATCCTGAGATAGTGATTGGTTGTCTGAGTAGATTGGGCCCACCCCCTTGTGTCTGTGAGTCTGTGAAGCAGAGCTATGCTCAATACAAAATCCCTATGGGATTTACCATTGAATGAGAAACGCATGCGTTGCATGCGTTTCATGGGACGATCCTCCCCATGTTAAGTCAATGGGCCTTTTTTTCGATTTTTGGGGAGCTCTAGCACCCCAGGGGTACAACTTACACCCCTTTGAGATGTGTTTGCTGAGAGATCCTATCAGCCCCTTCAATTTTCGTGTAATATATGTGTGTGTTTGAGATCCTCGCTCGGAGCCACGAGGGGTCAAAGTTTCGCCCCATCAATCGTCAATGGCACTTTTGGGGTACGTTTGCACCCCTGGGGCACACACCGTACCCCCGATCCCTTATAAAAGTCATAGCACACCATTCCCGTATAGGTCGCCGACTTTGGCTATTTAGTGGTTGGGGTTTGACAAAATTTGTGGGAGGAGAAGCGCGCCGAAATACGTAACCAGAAGAATAAGAATAACTAGAAAGTACAATTCCTGAAGAAATTGTGAGTGGTGCTTGCCGTGGCAAAACTCGGGGCCCGGTTATGGAAAATAAGACAGCCCCATGTCTGTATGATGTTGTGGAGTTGAGATATGGCTTATTCATGTGTTTGTATGGTTGCTAGGGTGGTCTAAATGGTTGCTATGGTGTGCTTAAACAGTTTTAGGGGTGATATCTAAAGACTAACTGTCAGTCTGAGTCAAAAGAGGCCAACTCTGTATGTGTTCAATGCTCTAGTACTGAGATATGGCTTGTTAATGTTGAAATACGGTTGCTAGGGTGCTGAAACTGGTTGCTAGGGCATGTCTATGAAGTTGTGATGTCACTACTGATTGTCTACTTGATAGGCCGAGTCAAAAGAGCCCACCCTCGAGTCTCTATGACCTTCTGATCCGAACATATGATCTCACACAGTACTGCCAATGTTAAGTCTATGGGACTTTTCCGGGAGGATTTTTTTCCCGCCAAAACGGAGATCGTTCATCCGATCCCTTAGAAAAGACATAGCACACCTCTCCTCGATAAGTCGGTCGATTTGACACCTCATCCGTGGGTCTGTGACAAACGGTGCCGGAGGAGTAGCGTGCCAAACTTTCGAAAAAGTGAATAGTATTTACAATACTAGAAAGTACAATTCCTGAAGAAATTGTGAGTGGTGCTTGCCGTGGCAAAACTCGGGGCCCTGTTATGCAAGAGACTGCAAAATAAGTCAGCCCCATGTCTGTAAGATGTTGTGGAGTTGAGATATGGCTTCTTTATGTGTTTGTATGGTTGCTAGGGTGGTCTAAATGGTTGCTATGGTGTGCTTAAACAGTTTAAGGGGTGACATCTAAAGACTAACTGTCAGTCTGAGTCAAAAGAGCCCAACTCTGTATGTGTACAATGCTCTAGTGCTGAGATATGGCTTGTTAATGTTGAAATATGGTTGCTAGGGTGGTGAAACTGGTTGCTAGGGAGTGGCTATGAAGTTGTGATGTCACTACTGATTGTCTACTTGATAGGCCGAGTCAAAAGAGCCCACCCTCAAGTCTCTACGACCTTCTGATCCGAATCTATGATCTCACACAGTACTGCCAATGTTAAGTCTATGGGACTTTTCCGGGACGATTTTTTTCCCGCCAAAACGGAGATCGTTCATCCGATCCCTTAGAAAAGACATAGCACACCTCTCCTCAATAAGTCGGTCGATTTGACACCTCATCCGTGGGTCTGTGACAAACGGTGCCGGAGGAGTAGCGTGCCAAAGTTTTGAAAAAGTGAATAGTATTTACAATACTAGAAAGTACAATTCCTGAAGAAATTGTGAGTGGTGCTTGCCGTGGCAAAACTCGGGGCCCGGTTATTGCAAGAGACTGCAAAATCACCTTGCCAGTATGAATGATATAAACCAACCCCCGTGTCTCTATGATTTTCTGATGCAGAGATCTGAACGGTTGCTAAGGTACTCTGTTTGGTTGCTATGGAGTGGCTTGGCACCATCCCATAATGATACCCCAAAATCCCCTTGCCAGTATGAATGATATAAACCAACCCCCGTGTCTCTATGATTTTCTGATGCAGAGATCTGAACGGTTGCTAAGGTACTCTGTTTGGTTGCTATGGAGTGGCTTGGCACCATCCCATAATGATACCCCAAAATCCCCCTGCCAGTATGAATGATATAAACCAACCCCCGTGTCTCTATGATGTTCAGATGTGGAGATATACACAGTGGATTTGGGTTGTTAGGGTGTTCGATAATGGTTGCTAGGGAGTGGCTAGGAGGTGTTGAAGGTGATTTGTGATTGGCCGTTGATGCACTGAGTCAATCAAACCCACCCCCATGTTTCTATGACACTCCTATCCAGAGATATAACTTTGATCTTTTTCAATGGAAGTCAATGGGATCGGTTGTTAGGGAGCTCTAAACGGTTGCTAGGGCGTGGCTTAATAACATCATCATGATCCTGAGATAGTGATTGGTTGTCTGAGTAGATTGGGCCCACCCCCTTGTCTCTGTGAGTCTGTGAAGCAGAGCTATGCTCAATACAAAATCCCTATGGGATTTACCATTGAATGAGAAACGCATGCGTTGCATGCGTTTCATGGGCCGACCCTCCCCATGTTAAGTCAATGGGGCAATTTTTCGATTTTTGGGGAGCTCTAGCACCCCAGGGGTACAACTTACACCCCTTTGAGATGTGTGTGCTGAGAGATCCTATCAGCCCCTTCAATTTTCGTGTAATATATGTGTGTGTTTGAGATCCTCGCTCGGAGCTACGAGGGGTCAAAGTTTCGCCCCATCAATTGTCAATGGCACTTTTGGGCTACGTTTGCACCCCTGGGGCACACACCGTACCCCCGATCCCTTAGCAGAGATATAGCACACCATTCCCGTATAGGTCGCCAACTTTGGCTATTTAGTGGTTGGGGTTTGACAAAATTTGTGTGAGGAGAAGCGCGCCGAAATACGTGGTCGGAAGAATAATAAGAATAATAATAATAAGTATGGTGGAGAACAATAGTGATGCCTTGCTACGCAAGCACCACTAACTAGAAAGTACAATTCCTGAAGAAATTGTGAGTGGTGCTTGCCGTGGCAAAACTCGGGGCCCGGTGGCATTTGTGATGCAAAAAAGCCAAGCAACATGATGTTAGCATGATGTTAACATGATTAGCAAGTTATTAGCATGATGCTAACATGATTAGCAAGTTGTTAGCATGATGCTAACATGATTAGCATGATGTTAGCATGATGCTAACATGATTAGCATGTTGCTAGCATAATGCTAACGTGATTAGCATGATGCTAGCATGATGCTAACATGATTAGCATGATGCTAGCAACATGATTAGCATGTTGCTAGCATGATGCTAACATGATTAGCATGATGCTAGCATGATGCTAACATGATTAGCATGATGCTAGCATGATGCTAACATGATTAGCATGATGCTAGCATGATGCTAACATGATTAGCATGTTGCTAGCATGATGCTAACATGATTAGCATCATGTTAGCATGATGCTAACATGATTAGCATCATGCTAGCAACATGATTAGCATGTTGCTAGCATAATGCTAACATGATTAGCATTATGCTAGCATGATGCTAACATGATTAGCATGTTGCTAGCATGATTAGCATGTTGCTAGGCGGTTGCTAGGGTGTTCTGTGTGGTTGCTAGGCGGTTGCTAGGGTGTTCTGGGAGGTTGCTAGGGCGTTGCTAGGTGGTTGCTAGGCGGTTGCTAGGGCGTTCTGGGTGGTTGCTAGGGCGTTGCTAGGGTGTTGCTAGGCGGTTGCTAGGGTGTTCTGGGTGGTTGCTAGGCAGTTGCTATGGTGTTCTGGGTGGTTGCTAGGCGGTTGCTATGTGGTTGCTAGGGTATTCTGGGTGGTTGCTATGGAGTGGCAACATCCCATAATGATACCCCAAAATCACCTTGCCAGTACTAATTATATAAACCAACCCCCATGTCTGTATGATTTTCTGATGCAGAGATGTGAACGGTCGCCAGGGTACTCTGTTTGGTTGCTATGGAGTGGCTTGGCAGCATCCCATAATGCTACCCCAAAATCACCTTGCCAGTATGAATGATATAAACCAACCCCCGTGTCTCTATGATTTTCTGATGCAGAGATCTGAACGGTTGCTAAGGTACTCTGTTTGGTTGCTATGGAGTGGCTTGGCACCATCCCATAATGATTCCCCAAAATCCCCTTGCCAGTATGAATGATATAAACCAACTCCCGTGTCTCTATGATGTTCAGATGTGAAGATATACACTGTGGATTTGGGTTGTTAGGGTGCTTGATAATGGTTGCTAGGGAGTGGCTAGGAGGTGTTGAAGGTGATTTGTGATTGGCCGTTGATGCCCTGAGTCAATCAAACCCACCCTCATGTTTGTATGACACTCCTATCCAGAGATATAACTTTGATCTTTTTCAATGGAAGTCTATGGGATCGGTTGTTAGGGAGCTCTAAATGGTTGCTAGGGCGTGGCTTAATAACATCATCATGATCCTGAGATAGTGATTGGTTGTCTGAGTAGATTGGGCCCACCCCCTTGTGTCTGTGAGTCTGTGAAGCAGAGCTATGCTCAATACAAAATCCCTATGGGATTTACCATTGAATGAGAAACGCATGCGTTGCATGCGTTTCATGGGACGATCCTCCCCATGTTAAGTCAATGGGCCTTTTTTTCGATTTTTGGGGAGCTCTAGCACCCCAGGGGTACAACTTACACCCCTTTGAGATGTGTTTGCTGAGAGATCCTATCAGCCCCTTCAATTTTCGTGTAATATATGTGTGTGTTTGAGATCCTCGCTCGGAGCCACGAGGGGTCAAAGTTTCGCCCCATCAATCGTCAATGGCACTTTTGGGGTACGTTTGCACCCCTGGGGCACACACCGTACCCCCGATCCCTTATAAAAGTCATAGCACACCATTCCCGTATAGGTCGCCGACTTTGGCTATTTAGTGGTTGGGGTTTGACAAAATTTGTGGGAGGAGAAGCGCGCCGAAATACGTAACCAGAAGAATAAGAATAATAATAAGTATGGTGGAGAACAATAGTGATGCCTTGCTAAAGCAAGCACCACTAATAATAAGTATGGTGGAGAACAATAGTGATGCCTTGCTAAAGCAAGCACCACTAACTAGAAAGTACAATTCCTGAAGAAATTGTGAGTGGTGCTTGCCGTGGCAAAACTCGGGGCCCTGTGGCATTTGTGATGGAAAAAAGCCAAGCAACATGATGTTAGCATGATGCTAACATGAATAGCATGTTGTTAGCATAGAATAAGCAAAATATTAGCATAATGCTAACATGATTAGCATGTTGCTAGCATGATGCTAACATGATTAGCATGTTGCTAGCATGATGCTAACATGATTAGCATGTTGTTAGCATGATGCTAACATGATTAGCATAGAGCTAGCAACATGATTAGCATGTTGCTAGCATGATGCTAACATGATTAGCATGTTGCTAGCATAATGCTAACATGATTAGCAAGTTGTTAGCATGATGCTAACATGATTAGCATGATGTTAGCATGATGCTAACATGATTAGCATGTTGCTAGCATAATGCTAACATGATTAGCATCATGTTAGCATGATGCTAACATGATTAGCATCATGCTAGCAACATGATTAGCATGTTGCTAGCATAATGCTAACATGATTAGCATTATGCTAGCATGATGCTAACATGATTAGCATGTTGCTAGCATGATTAGCATGTTGCTAGGCGGTTGCTATGGTGTTCTGGATGGTTGCTAGGGCGTTGCTAGGCGGTTGCTAGGGTGTTCTGGGTGGTTGCTAGGGCGTTGCTAGGCGGTTGCTAGGGTGTTCTGGGAGGTTGCTAGGGCGTTGCTAGGTGGTTGCTAGGCGGTTGCTATGGTGTTCTGGGTGGTTGCTAGGGCGTTGCTAGGCGGTTGCTAGGGTGTTCTGGGTGGTTGCTAGGGCGTTGCTAGGGTGTTGCTAGGCGGTTGCTAGGGTGTTCTGGTTGGTTGCTAGGCAGTTGCTATGGTGTTCTGGGTGGTTGCTATGACGTTGCTATGTGGTTGCTAGGGTATTCTGGGTGGTTGCTATGGAGTGGCAACATCCCATAATGATACCCCAAAATCACCTTGCCAGTATTAATTATATAAACCAACCCCCATGTCTGTATGATTTTCTAATGCAGAGATCTGAACAGTTGCTAGGGTACTCTGTTTGGTTGCTATGGAGTGGCTTGGCAGCATCCCATAATGATATCCCAAAATCCCCTTGCCAGTCTGAATGATATAAACCAACCCCCGTGTCTGTACGATTTTCAGATGAAGAGATCTGAACGGTTGCTAGGGTACTGTGTTTGGTTGCTATGGAGTGGCTTGGCACCATCCCATAATGATTCCCCAAAATCCCCTTGCCAGTATGAATGATATATACCAACCCCCGTGTCTCTATGATGTTCAGATGTGGAGATATACACTGTGGATTTGGGTTGTTAGGGTGCTTGATAATGGTTGCTAGGGAGTGGCTAGGAGGTGTTGAAGGTGATTTGTGATTGGCCGTTGATGCCCTGAGTCAATCAAACCCACCCCCATGTTTCTATGACACTCCTATCCAGAGACATAACTTTGATCTTTTTCAATGGAAGTCAATGGGATCGGTTGTTAGGGAGCTCTAAACGGTTGCTAGGGCGTGGCTTAATAACATCATCATGATCCTGAGATAGTGATTGGTTGTCTGAGTAGATTGGGCCCACCCCCTTGTGTCTGTGAGTCTGTGAAACAGAGCTATGCTCAATACAAAATCCCTATGGGATTTACCATAGTAGGAGAAACGCATGCGTTGCATGCGTTTCATGGGTCAACCCTCCCCATGTTAAGTCTATGGGGCAATTTTTCGATTTTTGGGGAGCTCTAGCACCCCAGGGGTACAACTTACACCCCTTTGAGATGTGTGTGCTGAGAGATCCTATCAGCCCCTTCAAATTTCGTGTAATATATGTGTGTGTTTGAGATCGTCGCTCGGAGCTACGAGGGGTCAAAGTTTCGCCCCATCAATTGTCAATGACACTTTTGGGGTACGTTTGCACCCCTGGGGCGGACCCCGTACCCCCGATCCCTTAGCAGAGATATAGCACACCATTCCCGTATAGGTCGCCGACTTTGGCTATTTAGTGGTTGGGGTTTGACAAAATTTGTGGGAGGAGAAGCGCGCCGAAATACGTGACCAGAAGAATAAGAATAACTAGAAAGTACAATTCCTGAAGAAATTGTGAGTGGTGCTTGCCGTGGCAAAACTCGGGGCCCGGTTATTGCAAGAGACTGCAAAATCACCTTGCCAGTATGAATGATATAAACCAACCCCCATGTCTCTATGATTTTCTAATGCAGAGATCTAAACAGTTGCTAGGGTACTCTGTTTGGTTGCTATGGAGTGGCTTGGCACCATCCCATAATGATTCCCCAAAATCCCCTTGCCAGTATGAATGATATATACCAACCCCCGTGTCTCTATGATGTACTAATGCAGAGATATAGGTGTTGCTAAACAGTTGCTAGGGTACTCTGTTTGGTTGCTATGGAGTGGCTTGGCAGCATCCCATAATGATACGCCAAAAGCTCCTTGTCAGTATGAATGATATAAACCAACCCCCGTGTCTCTATGATGTTCAGATGTGGAGATATACACTGTGGATTTGGGTTGTTAGGGTGCTTGATAATGGTTGCTAGGGAGTGGCTAGTAAGTGTTGAAGGTGATTTGTGATTGGCCGTTGATGCCCTGAGTCAATCAAACCCACCCTCATGTTTCTATGACACTCCTATCCAGAGATATAACTTTGATCTTTTTCAATGGAAGTCTATGGTATCGGTTGTTAGGGAGCTCTAAACGGTTGCTAGGGCGTGGCTTAATAACATCATCATGATCCTGAGATAGTGATTGGTTGTCTGAGTAGATTGGGCCCACCCCCTTGTCTCTGTGAGTCTGTGAAGCAGAGCTATGCTCAATACAAAATCCCTATGGGATTTACCATTGAATGAGAAACGCATGCGTTGCATGCGTTTCATGGGACGACCCTCCCCATGTTAAGTCAATGGGCCTTTTTTGCGATTTTTGGGGAGCTCTAGCACCCCAGGGGTACAACTTACACCCCTTTGAGATGTGTGTGCTGAGAGATCCTATCAGCCCCTTCAAATTTCGTGTAATATATGTGTGTGTTTGAGATCCTCGCTCGGAGCCACGAGGGGTCAAAGTTTCGCCCCATCAATCGTCTATGGCACTTTCGGGGTACGTTTGCACCCCTGGGGCGCACACCGTACCCCCGATCCCTTATAAAAGTCATAGCACACGATTCCCGTATAGGCCGCCGACTTTGGCTATTTAGTGGTTGGGGTTTGACAAAATTTGTGGGAGGAGAAGCGCGTCAAAATACCTGTGTGGAAGAATAAGAATAACTAGAAAGTACAATTCCTGAAGAAATTGTGAGTGGTGCTTGCCGTGGCAAAACTCGGGGCCCGGTTATTGCAAG
The DNA here is from genome assembly GCF_024679245.1 of Pseudorasbora parva. Classification (NCBI taxonomy): domain Eukaryota; kingdom Metazoa; phylum Chordata; class Actinopteri; order Cypriniformes; family Gobionidae; genus Pseudorasbora; species Pseudorasbora parva. Next base: position 7,077,284 of record NC_090195.1, read on the forward strand.
AGACTGCAAAATCACCTTGCCAGTATGAATGATATAAACCAACCCCCATGTCTCTACGATTTTCAGATGTAGAGATCTGAACAGTTGCTAGGGTACTCTGTTTGGTTGCTATGGAGTGGCTTGGCAGCATCCCATAATGATTCCCCAAAATCCCCTTGCCAGTATGGATGATATAAACCAACCCCCGTGTCTCTATGATGTACTAATGCAGAGATATAGGTCTTGCTAAACAGTTGCTAGGGTACTCTGTTTGGTTGCTATGGAGTGGCCTGGCACAATCCCATAATGATTCCCCAAAATCCCCTTGCCAGTATGAATGATATAAACCAACTCCCGTGTCTCTATGATGTTCAGATGTGAAGATATACACTGTGGATTTGGGTTGTTAGGGTGCTCGATAATGGTTGCTAGGGCGTGGCTAGGAAGTGTTGAAGGTGATTTGTGATTGGCCGTTGATGCCCTGAGTCAATCAAACCCACCCCCATGTTTCTATGACACTCCTATCCAGAGATATAACTTTGATCTTTTTCAATGGAAGTCAATGGGATCGGTTGTTAGGGAGCTCTAAACGGTTGCTAGGGCGTGGCTTAATAACATCATCATGATCCTGAGATAGTGATTGGTTGTCTGAGTAGTTTGGGCCCACCCCCTTGTCTCTGTGAGTCTGTGAGTCTGAGCTATGCTCAATACAAAATCCCTATGGGATTTACCATTGAATGAGAAACGCATGCGTTGCATGCGTTTCATGGGACGACCCTCCCCATGTTAAGTCAATGGGCCTTTTTTGCGATTTTTGGGGAGCTCTAGCACCCCAGGGGTACAACTTACACCCCTTTGAGATGTGTGTGCTGAGAGATCCTATCAGCCCCTTCAAATTTCGTGTAATATATGTGTGTGTTTGAGATCCTCGCTCGGAGCTACGAGGGGTCAAAGTTTCGCCCCATCAATCGTCTATGGCACTTTTGGGGTACGTTTGCACCCCTGGGGCGCACACCGTACCCCCGATCCCTTAGCAGAGATATAGCACACCATTCCCGTATAGGCCGCCGACTTTGGCTATTTAGTGGTTGGGGTTTGACAAAATTTGTGTGAGGAGAAGCGCGCCGAAATACGTGTCCAGAAGAAGAATAATAATAAGTATGGTGGAGAACAATAGTGATGCCTTGCTACGCAAGCACCACTAATAAGTATGGAGGAGAACAATAGTGATGCCTTGCTAAAGCAAGCACCACTAATAAGTATGGTGGAGAACAATAGTGATGCCTTGCTACGCAAGCACCACTAACTAGAAAGTACAATTCCTGAAGAAATTGTGAGTGGTGCTTGCCGTGGCAAAACTCGGGGCCCTGTGGCATTTGTGATGCAAAAAAGCCAAGCAACATGATGTTAGCATGATGCTAACATGATTAGCAAGTTGTTAGCATGATGCTAACATGATTAGCATGTTGTTAGCAGCATGATTAGCAAGTTATTAGCATGATGCTAACATGATTAGCATGTTGCTAGCATGATGCTAACATGATTAGCATGTTGCTAGCATGATGCTAACATGATTAGCATGTTGCTAGCATAATGCTAACATGATTAGCATGATGTTAGCATGATGCTAACATGATTAGCATGATGCTAAGAACATGATTAGCATGTTGCTAGCATGATGCTAACATGATTAGCATGTTGCTAGCATGATGCTAACATGATTAGCATGTTGCTAGCATGATGCTAACATGATTAGCATCATGTTAGCATGATGCTAACATGATTAGCATCATGCTAGCAACATGATTAGCATGTTGCTAGCATGATGCTAACATGATTAGCATGTTGCTAGCATGATGCTAACATGATTAGCATGTTGCTAGCATGATTAGCATGTTGCTAGGCGGTTGCTAGGGTGTTCTGGGTGGTTGCTAGGCGGTTGCTAGGGTGTTCTGGGTGGTTGCTAGGGCGTTGCTAGGCGGTTGCTAGGGTGTTCTGGGAGGTTGCTAGGGCGTTGCTAGGTGGTTGCTAGGCGGTTGCTAGGGTGTTCTGGGTGGTTGCTAGGGCGTTGCTAGGCGGTTGCTAGGGTGTTCTGGGAGGTTGCTAGGGCGTTGCTAGGTGGTTGCTAGGTGGTTGCTAGGGTGTTCTGGGTGGTTGCTAGGGCGTTGCTAGGTGGTTGCTAGGTGGTTGCTATGGTGTTCTGGGCGTTGCTAGGGCGTTGCTAGGTGGTTGCTAGGGTGTTCTGGGTGGTTGCTAGGGCGTTGCTAGGGTGTTGCTAGGCAGTTGCTAGGGTGTTCTGGGTGGTTGCTAGGCAGTTGCTATGGTGTTCTGGGTGGTTGCTATTATGTTGTTATGTGGTTGCTAGGGTATTCTGGGTAGTTGCTATGGAGTGGCAGCATCCCATAATGATACCCCAAAATGACCTTGCCAGTACTAATTATATAAACCAACCCCCATGTCTGTATGATTTTCTAATGCAGAGATCTGAACAGTTGCTAGGGTACTCTGTTTGGTTGCTATGGAGTGGCTTGGCAGCATCCCATAATGATTCCCCAAAATCCCCTTGCCAGTATGAATGATATAAACCAACCCCCATGTCTCTACGATTTTCTGATGCAGAGATCTGAACGGTTGCTAAGGTACTCTGTTTGGTTGCTATGGAGTGGCTTGGCACCATCCCATAATGATTCCCCAAAATCCCCTTGCCAGTATGAATGATATAAACCAACCCCCGTGTCTCTATGATGCTCAGATGTGGAGATATACACAGTGGATTTGGGTTGTTAGGGTGCTTGATAATGGTTGCTAGGGAGTGGTTAGGAGGTGTTGAAGGTGATTTGTGATTGGCTGTTGATGCCCTGAGTCAATCAAACCCACCCCCATGTTTCTATGACACTCCTATCCAGAGATATAACTTTGATCTTTTTCAATGGAAGTCAATGGGATCGGTTGTTAGGGAGCTCTAAACGGTTGCTAGGGCGTGGCTTAATAACATCATCATGATCCTGAGATAGTGATTGGTTGTCTGAGTAGATTGGGCCCACCCCCTTGTCTCTGTGAGTCTGTGAAGCAGAGCTATGCTCAATACAAAATCCCTATGGGATTTACCATTGAATGAGAAACGCATGCGTTGCATGCGTTTCATGGGACGACCCTCCCCATGTTAAGTCAATGGGTTTTTTTGCGATTTTTGGGGAGCTCTAGCACCCCAGGGGTACAACTTACACCCCTTTGAGATGTGTGTTCTGAGAGATCCTATCAGGATCTTCAAATTTCGTATAAGCGACGAGTGTTTTGGAATTCATCGCTTGGCGCTATGAGTGTTCAAAGTTTTCGCAATGCATTCTCGATGGGACGTTTTCGCTACTTTTTCGCCCCTGGGGCGAGCCCCGCACCCCCGATCCCTTAGCAGAGATATAGCACACCATTCCCGATGAGGACGCACCTTTTCACAATTACTTTGTTGGGTCTTTGACAAAATCTCTGGGAGAAGTAGCGCGCCGAAATTATGGCGGAAGGAAGAAGAATAATAATAACTAGAAAGTACAATTCCTGAAGAAATTGTGAGTGGTGCTTGCCGTGGCAAAACTCGGGGCCCGGTTATTGCAAGTGACTGCAAAATAAGCCAAAAATCACGTTGCCAGTATGAATGATATAAACCAACCCCCATGTCTCTATGATTTTCTGATGCAGAGATCTGAACAGTTGCTAGGGTAGTCTGTTTGGTTGCTATGGAGTGGCTTGGCACCATCCCATAATGATTCCCCAAAATCCCCTTGCCAGTATGAATGATATATACCAACCCCCGTGTCTCTATGATGTACTAATGCAGAGATATAGGTCTTGCTAAACAGTTGCTAGGGTACTCTGTTTGGTTGCTATGGAGTGGCCTGGCACAATCCCATAATGATTCCCCAAAATCCCCTTGCCAGTATGAATGATATAAACCAACTCCCGTGTCTCTATGATGTTCAGATGTGAAGATATACACTGTGGATTTGGGTTGTTAGGGTGCTCGATAATGGTTGCTAGGGCGTGGCTAGGAAGTGTTGAAGGTGATTTGTGATTGGCCGTTGATGCCCTGAGTCAATCAAACCCACCCCCATGTTTCTATGACACTCCTATCCAGAGATATAACTTTGATCTTTTTCAATGGAAGTCAATGGGATCGGTTGTTAGGGAGCTCTAAACGGTTGCTAGGGCGTGGCTTAATAACATCATCATGATCCTGAGATAGTGATTGGTTGTCTGAGTAGATTGGGCCCACCCCCTTGTCTCTGTGAGTCTGTGAAGCAGAGCTATGCTCAATACAAATCCCTATGGGATTTACCATTGAATGAGAAACGCATGCGTTGCATGCGTTTCATGGGACGACCCTCCCCATGTTAAGTCAATGGGTTTTTTTGCGATTTTTGGGGAGCTCTAGCACCCCAGGGGTACAACTTACACCCCTTTGAGATGTGTGTTCTGAGAGATCCTATCAGGATCTTCAAATTTCGTATAAGCGACGAGTGTTTTGGAATTCATCGCTTGGCGCTATGAGTGTTCAAAGTTTTCGCAATGCATTCTCGATGGGACGTTTTCGCTACTTTTTCGCCCCTGGGGCGAGCCCCGTACCCCCGATCCCTTAGTAGAGATATAGCACACCATTCCCGATGAGGACGCACCTTTTGACAATTGCTTTGTTGGGTCTTTGACAAAATCTCTGGGAGGAGTAGCGCGCCGAAAATATGGCGGAAGGAAGAAGAATAATAATAAGTATGGTGGAGAACAATAGTGATGCCTTGCTAAAGCAAGCACCACTAACTAGAAAGTACAATTCCTGAAGAAATTGTGAGTGGTGCTTGCCGTGGCAAAACTCGGGGCCCGGTTATGGAAAATAAGACAGCCCCATGTCTGTATGATGTTGTGGAGTTGAGATATGGCTTATTCATGTGTTTGTATGGTTGCTAGGGTGGTCTAAATGGTTGCTATGGTGTGCTTAAACAGTTTTAGGGGTGATATCTAAAGACTAACTGTCAGTCTGAGTCAAAAGAGGCCAACTCTGTATGTGTTCAATGCTCTAGTACTGAGATATGGCTTGTTAATGTTGAAATACGGTTGCTAGGGTGCTGAAACTGGTTGCTAGGGCATGTCTATGAAGTTGTGATGTCACTACTGATTGTCTACTTGATAGGCCGAGTCAAAAGAGCCCACCCTCGAGTCTCTATGACCTTCTGATCCGAACATATGATCTCACACAGTACTGCCAATGTTAAGTCTATGGGACTTTTCCGGGAGGATTTTTTTCCCGCCAAAACGGAGATCGTTCATCCGATCCCTTAGAAAAGACATAGCACACCTCTCCTCGATAAGTCGGTCGATTTGACACCTCATCCGTGGGTCTGTGACAAACGGTGCCGGAGGAGTAGCGTGCCAAACTTTCGAAAAAGTGAATAGTATTTACAATACTAGAAAGTACAATTCCTGAAGAAATTGTGAGTGGTGCTTGCCGTGGCAAAACTCGGGGCCCTGTTATGCAAGAGACTGCAAAATAAGTCAGCCCCATGTCTGTAAGATGTTGTGGAGTTGAGATATGGCTTCTTTATGTGTTTGTATGGTTGCTAGGGTGGTCTAAATGGTTGCTATGGTGTGCTTAAACAGTTTAAGGGGTGACATCTAAAGACTAACTGTCAGTCTGAGTCAAAAGAGCCCAACTCTGTATGTGTACAATGCTCTAGTGCTGAGATATGGCTTGTTAATGTTGAAATATGGTTGCTAGGGTGGTGAAACTGGTTGCTAGGGAGTGGCTATGAAGTTGTGATGTCACTACTGATTGTCTACTTGATAGGCCGAGTCAAAAGAGCCCACCCTCAAGTCTCTACGACCTTCTGATCCGAATCTATGATCTCACACAGTACTGCCAATGTTAAGTCTATGGGACTTTTCCGGGACGATTTTTTTCCCGCCAAAACGGAGATCGTTCATCCGATCCCTTAGAAAAGACATAGCACACCTCTCCTCAATAAGTCGGTCGATTTGACACCTCATCCGTGGGTCTGTGACAAACGGTGCCGGAGGAGTAGCGTGCCAAAGTTTTGAAAAAGTGAATAGTATTTACAATACTAGAAAGTACAATTCCTGAAGAAATTGTGAGTGGTGCTTGCCGTGGCAAAACTCGGGGGCCCGGTTATTGCAAGAGACTGCAAAATCACCTTGCCAGTATGAATGATATAAACCAACCCCCATGTCTCTACGATTTTCAGATGTAGAGATCTGAACAGTTGCTAGGGTACTCTGTTTGGTTGCTATGGAGTGGCTTGGCAGCATCCCATAATGATTCCCCAAAATCCCCTTGCCAGTATGGATGATATAAACCAACCCCCGTGTCTCTATGATGTACTAATTCAGAGATATAGGTCTTGCTAAACAGTTGCTAAGGTACTCTGTTTGGTTGCTATGGAGTGGCTTGTCACCATCCCATAATGATTCCCCAAAATCCCCCTGCCAGTATGAATGATATAAACCAACCCCCGTGTCTCTATCATGTTCAGATGTGAAGATATACACTTTGGATTTGGGTTGTTAGGGTGCTTGATAATGGTTGCTAGGGAGTGGCTAGGAGGTGTTGAAGGTGATTTGTGATTGGCCGTTGATGCCCTGAGTCAATCAAACCCACCCCCATGTTTCTATGACACTCCTATCCAGAGATATAACTTTGATATTTTTCAATGGAAGTCAATGGGATCGGTTGTTAGGGAGCTCTAAACGGTTGCTAGGGCGTGGCTTAATAACATCATCATGATCCTGAGATAGTGATTGGTTGTCTGAGTAGATTGGGCCCACCCCCTTGTCTCTGTGAGTCTGTGAAGCAGAGCTATGCTCAATACAAAATCCCTATGGGATTTACCATTGAATGAGAAACGCATGCGTTGCATGCGTTTCATGGGACGACCCTCCCCATGTTAAGTCAATGGGTTTTTTTGCGATTTTTGGGGAGCTCTAGCACCCCAGGGGTACAACTTACACCCCTTTGAGATGTGTGTGCTGAGAGATCCTATCAGGATCTTCAAATTTCGTATAAGCGACGAGTGTTTTGGAATTCATCGCTTGGCGCTATGAGTGTTCAAAGTTTTCGCAATGCATTCTCGATGGGACGTTTTCGCTACTTTTTCGCCCCTGGGGCGAGCCCCGTACCCCCGATCCCTTAGTAGAGATATAGCACACTATTCCCGATGAGGACGCACCTTTTGACAATTGCTTTGTTGGGTCTTTGACAAAATCTCTGGGAGGAGTAGCGCGCCGAAATTATGGCGGAAGGAAGAAGAAGAAGAATAATAACTAGAAAGTACAATTCCTGAAGAAATTGTGAGTGGTGCTTGCCGTGGCAAAACTCGGGGCCCGGTTATTGCAAGAGACTGCAAAATCACCTTGCCAGTATGAATGATATAAACCAACCCCCATGTCTCTATGATTTTCTAATGCAGAGATCTAAACAGTTGCTAGGGTACTCTGTTTGGTTGCTATGGAGTGGCTTGGCACCATCCCATAATGATTCCCCAAAATCCCCTTGCCAGTATGAATGATATATACCAACCCCCGTGTCTCTATGATGTACTAATGCAGAGATATAGGTGTTGCTAAACAGTTGCTAGGGTACTCTGTTTGGTTGCTATGGAGTGGCCTGGCACCATCCCATAATGATTCCCCAAAATCCCCTTGCCAGTATGAATGATATAAACCAACCCCCGTGTCTCTATGATGTTCAGATGTGAAGATATACACTGTGGATTTGGGTTGTTAGGGTGCTTGATAATGGTTGCTAGGGAGTGGCTAGGAGGTGTTGAAGGTGATTTGTGATTGGCCGTTGATGCCCTGAGTCAATCAAACCCACCCCCATGTTTCTATGACACTCCTATCCAGAGATATAACTTTTATCTTTTTCAATGGAAGTCAATGGGATCGGTTGTTAGGGAGCTCTAAACGGTTGCTAGGGCGTGGCTTAATAACATCATCATGATCCTGAGATAGTGATTGGTTGTCTGAGTAGATTGGGCCCACCCCCTTGTCTCTGTGAGTCTGTGAAGCAGAGCTATGCTCAATACAAAATCCCTATGGGATTTACCATTGAATGAGAAACGCATGCGTTGCATGCGTTTCATGGGACAACCCTCCCCATGTTAAGTCTATGGGAAAATTTTCGATTTTTGGGGAGCTCTAGCACCCCAGGGGTACAACTTACACCCCTTTGAGATGTGTGTGCTGAGAGATCCTATCAGGATCTTCAATTTTCGTATAAGTGACGAGTGTTTTTGAATTCATCGTTTGGCGCTATGAGTGCTCAAAGTTTTCGTAATGCATTGTCGATGGGACGTTTTCGCTACTTTTTCGCCCCTGGGGCGCACCCCGCACCCCCGATCCCTTAGTAGAGATATAGCACACCATTCCCGATTGGGACGCACCTTTTGACAATTGCTTTGTTGGGTGTTTGACAAAATGTGTGGGAGGAGTAGCGCGCCGAATTTTTGTCCGGAAGAATAATAATAATAATAATAATAAGTATGGTGGAGAACAATAGTGATGCCTTGCTAAAGCAAGCACCACTAACTAGAAAGTACAATTCCTGAAGAAATTGTGAGTGGTGCTTGCCGTGGCAAAACTCGGGGCCCGGTGGCATTTGTGATGCAAAAAAGCCAAGCAACATGATGTTAGCATGATGTTAACATGATTAGCAAGTTATTAGCATGATGCTAACATGATTAGCAAGTTGTTAGCATGATGCTAACATGATTAGCATGATGTTAGCATGATGCTAACATGATTAGCATGTTGCTAGCATAATGCTAACGTGATTAGCATGATGCTAGCATGATGCTAACATGATTAGCATGATGCTAGCAACATGATTAGCATGTTGCTAGCATGATGCTAACATGATTAGCATGATGCTAGCATGATGCTAACATGATTAGCATGATGCTAGCATGATGCTAACATGATTAGCATGATGCTAGCATGATGCTAACATGATTAGCATGTTGCTAGCATGATGCTAACATGATTAGCATCATGTTAGCATGATGCTAACATGATTAGCATCATGCTAGCAACATGATTAGCATGTTGCTAGCATAATGCTAACATGATTAGCATTATGCTAGCATGATGCTAACATGATTAGCATGTTGCTAGCATGATTAGCATGTTGCTAGGCGGTTGCTAGGGTGTTCTGTGTGGTTGCTAGGCGGTTGCTAGGGTGTTCTGGGAGGTTGCTAGGGCGTTGCTAGGTGGTTGCTAGGCGGTTGCTAGGGCGTTCTGGGTGGTTGCTAGGGCGTTGCTAGGGTGTTGCTAGGCGGTTGCTAGGGTGTTCTGGGTGGTTGCTAGGCAGTTGCTATGGTGTTCTGGGTGGTTGCTAGGCGGTTGCTATGTGGTTGCTAGGGTATTCTGGGTGGTTGCTATGGAGTGGCAACATCCCATAATGATACCCCAAAATCACCTTGCCAGTACTAATTATATAAACCAACCCCCATGTCTGTATGATTTTCTGATGCAGAGATGTGAACGGTCGCCAGGGTACTCTGTTTGGTTGCTATGGAGTGGCTTGGCAGCATCCCATAATGCTACCCCAAAATCACCTTGCCAGTATGAATGATATAAACCAACCCCCGTGTCTCTATGATTTTCTGATGCAGAGATCTGAACGGTTGCTAAGGTACTCTGTTTGGTTGCTATGGAGTGGCTTGGCACCATCCCATAATGATTCCCCAAAATCCCCTTGCCAGTATGAATGATATAAACCAACTCCCGTGTCTCTATGATGTTCAGATGTGAAGATATACACTGTGGATTTGGGTTGTTAGGGTGCTTGATAATGGTTGCTAGGGAGTGGCTAGGAGGTGTTGAAGGTGATTTGTGATTGGCCGTTGATGCCCTGAGTCAATCAAACCCACCCTCATGTTTGTATGACACTCCTATCCAGAGATATAACTTTGATCTTTTTCAATGGAAGTCTATGGGATCGGTTGTTAGGGAGCTCTAAATGGTTGCTAGGGCGTGGCTTAATAACATCATCATGATCCTGAGATAGTGATTGGTTGTCTGAGTAGATTGGGCCCACCCCCTTGTGTCTGTGAGTCTGTGAAGCAGAGCTATGCTCAATACAAAATCCCTATGGGATTTACCATTGAATGAGAAACGCATGCGTTGCATGCGTTTCATGGGACGATCCTCCCCATGTTAAGTCAATGGGCCTTTTTTTCGATTTTTGGGGAGCTCTAGCACCCCAGGGGTACAACTTACACCCCTTTGAGATGTGTTTGCTGAGAGATCCTATCAGCCCCTTCAATTTTCGTGTAATATATGTGTGTGTTTGAGATCCTCGCTCGGAGCCACGAGGGGTCAAAGTTTCGCCCCATCAATCGTCAATGGCACTTTTGGGGTACGTTTGCACCCCTGGGGCACACACCGTACCCCCGATCCCTTATAAAAGTCATAGCACACCATTCCCGTATAGGTCGCCGACTTTGGCTATTTAGTGGTTGGGGTTTGACAAAATTTGTGGGAGGAGAAGCGCGCCGAAATACGTAACCAGAAGAATAAGAATAATAATAAGTATGGTGGAGAACAATAGTGATGCCTTGCTAAAGCAAGCACCACTAACTAGAAAGTACAATTCCTGAAGAAATTGTGAGTGGTGCTTGCCGTGGCAAAACTCGGGGCCCTGTGGCATTTGTGATGCAAAAAACCCAAGCAACATGATGTTAGCATGATGCTAACATGATTAGCATGTTGCTAGCATAATGCTAACATGATTAGCATGATGTTAGCATGATGCTAGCAACATGATTAGCATGTTGCTAGCATGATGCTAACATGATTAGCATGATGCTAGCATGATGCTAACATGATTAGCATGTTGCTAGCATGATGCTAACATGATTAGCAAGTTGTTAGCATGATGCTAACATGATTAACATGATGTTAGCATGATGCTAACATGATTAGCATGTTGCTAGCATAATGCTAACATGATTAGCATGATGCTAACATGATGCTAACATGATTAGCATGATGCTAGCAACATGATTAGCATGTTGCTAGCATGATGCTAACATGATTAGCATGATGCTAGCATGATGCTAACATGATTAGCATGTTGCTAGCATGATGCTAATCATGTTAGCATCATGCTAGCATGATTAGCATGTTGCTAGGTGGTTGCTAGGGTGTTTTTGGTGGTTGCTAGGCGGTTGCTAGGGTGTTCTGGGCGGTTGCTAGGGCGTTGCTAGGCGGTTGCTAGGGTGTTCTGGGTGGTTGCTAGGGCGTTGCTAGGTGGTTGCTAGGCGGTTGCTAGGGTGTTCTGGGTGGTTGCTAGGGCGTTGCTAGGCGGTTGCTAGGGTGTTCTGGGTGGTTGCTAGGGCGTTGCTAGGGTGTTGCTAGGCGGTTGCTAGGGTGTTCTGGGTGGTTGCTAGGCAGTTGCTATGGTGTTCTGGGTGGTTGCTAGGCGGTTGCTATGTGGTTGCTAGGGTATTCTGGGTGGTTGCTATGGAGTGGCAACATCCCATAATGATACCCCAAAATCACCTTGCCAGTACTAATTATATAAACCAACCCCCATGTCTGTATGATTTTCTGATGCAGAGATGTGAACGGTCGCCAGGGTACTCTGTTTGGTTGCTATGGAGTGGCTTGGCAGCATCCCATAATGCTACCCCAAAATCACCTTGCCAGTATGAATGATATAAACCAACCCCCGTGTCTCTATGATTTTCTGATGCAGAGATCTGAACAGTTGCTAGGGTACTCTGTTTGGTTGCTATGGAGTGGCTTGGCACCATCCCATAATGATACCCCAAAATCCCATCATTAGCATGATGCTAACACGATTAGCATGTTGCTAGGTGGTTGCTAGGGTGTTTTTGGTGGTTGCTAGGTGGTTGCTAGGGTGTTCTGGGTGGTTGCTAAGGCGTTGCTAGGCGGTTGCTAGGGTGTTCTGGGTGGTTGCTATGGCGTTGCTAGGTGGTTGCTAGGTGGTTGCTAAGGTGTTCTGGGTGGTTGCTAGGGCATTGCTAGGTGGTTGCTATGGTGTTCTGGGTGGTTGCTAGGGCGTTGCTAGGGTGTTGCTAGGCGGTTGCTAAGGTGTTCTGGGTGGTTGCTAGGCAGTTGCTATGGTGTTCTGGGTGGTTGCTATGACGTTGCTATATGGTTGCTAGGGTATTCTGGGTGGTTGCTATGGAGTGGCAACATCCCATAATGATACCCCAAAATCACCTTGCCAGTACTAATTATATAAACCAACCCCCATGTCTGTATGATTTTCTAATGCAGAGATCTGAACAGTTGCTAGGGTACTCTGTTTGGTTGCTATGGAGTGGCTTGGCAGCATCCCATAATGATATCCCAAAATCCCCTTGCCAGTCTGAATGATATAAACCAACCCCCGTGTCTGTACGATTTTCAGATGCAGAGATCTGAACAGTTGCTAGGGTACTGTGTTTGGTTGCTATGGAGTGGCTTGGCACCATCCCATAATGATTCCCCAAAATCCCCTTGCCAGTATGAATGATATATACCAACCCCCGTGTCTCTATGATGTTCAGATGTGGAGATATACACTGTGGATTTGGGTTGTTAGGGTGCTTGATAATGGTTGCTAGGGAGTGGCTAGGAGGTGTTGAAGGTGATTTGTGATTGGCCGTTGATGCCCTGAGTCAATCAAACCCACCCCCATGTTTCTATGACACTCCTATCCAGAGATATAACTTTGATCTTTTTCAATGGAAGTCTATGGGATCGGTTGTTAGGGAGCTCTAAACGGTTGCTAGGGCGTGGCTTAATAACATCATCATGATCCTGAGATAGTGATTGGTTGTCTGAGTAGATTGGGCCCACCCCCTTGTCTCTGTGAGTCTGTGAAGCAGAGCTATGCTCAATACAAAATCCCTATGGGATTTACCATTGTAGGAGAAACGCATGCGTTGCATGCGTTTCATGGGAGGACCCTCCCCATGTTAAGTCAATGGGGCAATTTTTCGATTTTTGGGGAGCTCTAGCACCCCAGGGGTACAACTTACACCCCTTTGAGATGTGTGTGCTGAGAGATCCTATCAGCCCCTTCAATTTTCGTGTAATATATGTGTGTGTTTGAGATCCTCGCTCGGAGCTACGAGGGGTCAAAGTTTCGCCCCATCAATCGTCTATGGCACTTTTGGGCTACTTCTGCACCCCTGGGGCGCACACCGTACCCCCGATCCCTTATAAAAGTCATAGCACACCATTCCCGTATAGGTCGCCGGATTTGGCTATTTAGTGGTTGGGGTTTGACAAAATTTGTGTGAGGAGAAGCGCGCCGAAATACGTGTGCGGTGGAAGAATAATAATAACTAGAAAGTACAATTCCTGAAGAAATTGTGAGTGGTGCTTGCCGTGGCAAAACTCGGGGCCCTGTGGCATTTGTGATGCAAAAAAGCCAAGCAACATGATGTTAGCATGATGCTAACATGAATAGCATGTTGTTAGCATAGGATAAGCAAGTTATTAGCATAATGCTAACATGATTAGCATGTGGTTAGCATGATGCTAACATGATTAGCATGTTGGTAGCATGATGCTAACATGATTAGCATGATGTTAGCATGATGCTAACATGATTAGCATGTTGTTAGCATAATGCTAACATGATTAGCATGATGTTAGCATGATGCTAACATGATTAGCATGATGTTAGCATGATGCTAACATGATTAGCATGTTGCTAGCACAATGCTAACATGATTAGCATGATGTTAGCATAATGCTAACATGATTAGCATGATGTTAGCATAATGCTAACATGATTAGCATGATGTTAGCATGATGCTAACATGATTAGCATGATGCTAGCAACATGATTAGCATGATGTTAGCATGATGCTAACATGATTAGCATGTTGCTAGCATGATGCTAACATGACTAGCATGTTGCTAGCATGATGCTAACATGATTAGCATGTTGCTAGCATGATGCTAGCATGATTAGCATGTTGTTAGCATGATGCTAACATGATTAGCATGATGCTAGCAACATGATTAGCATGTTGCTAGCATGATGCTAACATGATTAGCATGTTGCTAGCATTATGCTAACATGATTAGCATGTTGCTAGCATGATTAGCATGTTGCTAGGCGGTTGCTAGGGTGTTCTGGGTGGTTGCTAGGCGGTTGCTAGGGTGTTCTGGGTGGTTGCTAGGGCGTTGCTAGGCGGTTGCTAGGGTGTTCTGGGAGGTTGCTAGGGCGTTGCTAGGTGGTTGCTAGGCGGTTGCTAGGGTGTTCTGGGTGGTTGCTAGGGCGTTGCTAGGCGGTTGCTAGGGTGTTCTGGGTGGTTGCTAGGGCGTTGCTAGGGTGTTGCTAGGCGGTTGCTAGGGTGTTCTGGGTGGTTGCTAGGCAGTTGCTATGGTGTTCTGGGTGGTTGCTATGACGTTGCTATGTGGTTGCTAGGGTATTCTGGGTGGTTGCTATGGAGTGGCAGCATCCCATAATGATACCCCAAAATCACCTTGCCAGTACTAATTATATAAACCAACCCCCATGTCTCTATGATTTTCTAATGCAGAGATCTAAACAGTTGCTAGGGTACTCTGTTTGGTTGCTATGGAGTGGCTTGGCACCATCCCATAATGATTCCCCAAAATCCCCTTGCCAGTATGGATGATATAAACCAACCCCCGTGTCTCTATGATGTTCAGATGTGAAGATATAGATTGTGGATTTGGGTTGTTAGGGTGCTTGATAATGGTTGCTAGGGAGTGGCTAGTAAGTGTTGAAGTTGATTTGTGATTGGCCATTGATGCCCTGAGTCAATCAAACCCACCCCCATGTTTCTATGACACTCCTATCCAGAGATATAACTTTGATCTTTTTCAATGGAAGTCTATGGGATCGGTTGTTAGGGAGCTCTAAACGGTTGCTAGGGCGTGGCTTAATAACATCATCATGATCCTGAGATAGTGATTGGTTGTCTGAGTAGATTGGGCCCACCCCCTTGTCTCTGTGAGTCTGTGAAGCAGAGCTATGCTCAAT